>NC_071326.1:28889218-29202812 GCF_943734725.1 Anopheles marshallii | reverse complement strand
GCAGAGCCTGACGCCGCCGGAGAAACACACCGAGCTGCTCGGCATGGATGCGGGCGTCAGCATCAGCAATACGCCCCGTTCCGCCTCAACGCCACCGAACAAGCAGTCGATCCAGTCCGCCTCCGATAATGCGCTGTACTCGTGCGAGTTCTGCGGCAAGAAGTTCCGGTTCCAGAGCAACCTGCTGGTGCACCGGCGGACCCACACACGGGAGCTATCGTTCAAGTGCACCAGCTGCGAGTTCGCGTGTGCGAAGGATTCGAAGCTGAAGCAGCATATGAAGATGGTGCATGGGCGGCGGCGTTCGTCGGCGGCCGTCTCGGAACCGGACTCGGGTGCTAGCAATGTGGACTCGATCAAGAGCGATCCGGACGATACGGACAACGAGCTGATGGATGAGCTGGACGCGGATGGAGACGATCGTCGGATGAGTCACGATGTGGACGACGACAACGGTGAGGACGATGAGGATGATGAGGATGAGGAGGATGAGGATGAGGACGATGAGGCCGAAGATCTCAGCATGAGCAGCACGCAGAGTCAGTCCAAGAAGGACGGTAGCGGTGCATCGCTGCCAATGTCCACCTCGCTCGTTGGCGAGCTGATGGATAAGTTCGGACTGTCCAACATCGCCCAGTACTCGGAAGCGTACAAACAGGCACTGCAGGAATCGGGCAATGCGCTCAAGCTGCAGCTGACGAGCAAGGATCGGGACAACAACAACAGCGCCATGGCCATCCCCGGGCTGGCGGAAAAGCTGAACGGTTTGCCCACGGCACTGCGCATCAAGCAGGAGCTGGCGAAGAACATGCTGCAGCACCACAACGCCCAGCTGCCCCAGGTCCCGCTGTTCAATCCGTTCGAAAACCCGTTCGACGCCTCGAAGCGCATGAAGCTCGAGGGAAGCGATAGTTGGTGGGGCCTTCCCGGGCTGCACCGTGGTGACGCACTGTTCGACGACATGAAACCGGGCCGGGATGGTAGCGTTGGGCGTGGATCCGGCGCCGGTTTGCTGCAGCCGATGATGAAGAAGGAGAGCAAACTGCGCAACGACACTTGCGAGTTCTGCGGCAAGGTGTTCAAGAACTGCTCCAACCTGACGGTGCACCGGCGCAGTCACACGGGCGAGAAGCCGTACAAGTGCGAGCTGTGTTCGTACGCCTGCGCCCAAAGCTCGAAGCTGACGCGCCACATGAAGACGCACGGCCGGCTCGGCAAGGACGTGTACCGGTGCCGGTTCTGCGAGATGCCCTTCAGTGTGCCCTCCACGCTCGAGAAGCACATGCGCAAGTGTGTCGTCAACCAGGGTAAGCTGCAGCAGCAGCAACAGCGCGAGCTGCAGCACCTACAGCAGCAGCAGCAGCGGGAACTGCAGCACCATCAGCAGCTGGCCGCCCAGCAGCAACAGCTGGCCGCCCAGCAGATGGCGCTCGCCGCCCACCGGGATCGGGACCATCATCGGGAGCGGGACCGGGAACGGGACCGCGACCATCACCATCACCAGCAGCAACAGTCGCAGCCACCCGTCTCCATGCTAGCGGCCGCCGCAGCCGCCTCACCCTCGCACGTTGGGCCACCGCAGCTGCCACCCGGGTTGCTATTGCCACCGTTGCCGGCCGCCGTCGCAGCAGCAGCCGCCGCCGCAGCTGGCGTCTCGGCGGACGACAGTGCATCCCGTTCACCGTCCGGTTCGTCGTCTTCTTCAGCCGCCGCCGCAGCAGCAGCAGCAGCCGCCGCAGCCGCCCTCATCAAGGAGGAGGCGGCAACGGCATGACTTTACCCTCCCTGGAGTGGTTACGAGCTGCCGCCCAACCGGATGATGTCCCGCATCTACTAGCCGCCAGCAATGGCCGCCTTCGACGGACGGCGGACGATCGGTCACGGCATGCAACCGAGGGCGACCGTCACCATGCCGACCTACCGCCAGCCGCACATGCCCTGACCGGTACGTCCATTCGCAGCTGGATGCGGTGAACATATGTGGGGCGACGACGACACACATGATATAAGCACAACGTGATCGATAAGCAGTAAGCAGTTTAAAACAAAGCACCCACACATATACATTATATCCTCCCCGAAAACGGTTTTCTCCCATCCCTGCTGTTTTTTTTTTGTTTCTACGAGGCATTAATACCAAAGTTACAGTAACGTATAGCTGAGCGGCCAAGCGACTGCCACTCCGATACAGGTTTTAGAAGATCTTCTTCGCCCTTTTTTTCTTCGTACATTTAAGGATGGTTTATTAGATACATTTCCATATACGTATACACCCACAGACACAGACACTCCCGCACAAACATACAGACATGTTTGTTGTATATATTAGCTGTATATGAATCCCTGCCCGGACAACAACAAAAAGACGAATACAGATGGAACAGTAAAGGCATTTATATATTAGGAAGTTTTTTCTTCTCGTTTTTAGTTTGTAGCAAGCTGGCAGCACACACACACACACACGCACACACACGTGGTTAATGTTTTAAATTATTATCCTTCCTTTTTTTTACTGAACTAAACGACACAGTTGCTGCCAGACGCTTGCAAACAAGTGTACAGTATTTTAAGCAAAAAGCAAAACCCCCGAAATCACGACATTATAAGAAAAAGCACAAGCAGCAACGCAAAAAGTAAAGTGACAAATAAAAGCGAAACGATACACTAAAGGAAAACTAGTGGTTTAAGTAGTAGTTAATTGAGCGGAAAATACACATAAAAACACACGCACACACATTCGTCCATGCGGACGTACACTAGATGTTGGAGCGCCGCCTGGCGGGAAACGTTAGCACAATTGATTGGTTTTTCGTGCCAGTGCCAGTGTGGGGTTGGTGTGTGACCAAGGCGCAGAAAAAAAAACAAGCAAGCAAGGATGTTGGCCAGTTTGTAATTTGTAGCATCTCGAATACCATTATTTGCACAAATTTATTTCTACCTAGGAACGTTGTTTTGTTAAGTTGTGGAAACTTTACCCTTTATGTAATAGGATAATTGTATCGTTTTACACCGGTTGACACTTAGTTGTTTGCCTTCGATTGCAATGTGTTGTTTCTTTTTCCTTCTTTTGTTTGTTTGTTTCCATTTTATGCCTTATTTCTCTTTCTCTCTCTCTCTCTTTGTCTATCTCCTGTTGATCATTTAATCTGTTTGACAAGTGTTTGTAAGTTGTAAACGTTTCGCAATTTTTCTTTTTCCTTCACGAACCTTGATCTGTGAGATGTATGAAGGAGGTTTTAGGGTATATTTCTTCACTTGTTTTCTGGGGATTAGCAAACGATAGTGGAAGCTGTACCATATAGCGTAGGAAAAAGTCTCCTCATTTTCGTCTGTTGTTCGCCTTATTGGGGGATTGAGTTTCCTTTTAAAGCCTTTTTTTTTGTTTATTAAACCTAAACGACACCGTTCGATTGTTTCCTTCTACCTACGTTAAGACTGATTAAGAATGATGATAAATTGCCTTTGAACTTTTTTTTTGGTGGAAAGTATGTACAGTTTCTTTTATTATTTCCTATAAACGAAACCATTAGCGCGAAAACACAACACTGACAGCAAGGATTCGTTTTATTCTCTCGTCAACGTCGCAAATGCACCTTATTTATTGCAGCGAAGCAAGTGAATTTAAATTAGGCTGATAGGGTGTAAACAAAAACAGACCCTCATGTTAAACAATTCCTTACAGCCTACTCTCCGTATCGAACTGGCACCCGAGACTAACTCGCTTGCAGTTCCTCCCGGAGTGATAACAAGGATGGAACGAATTGTTTACACCTGTAAACGTGAAAACACACTAAAGTTCAGTTTGTGCGCTACGGTTAACAGAATGTGAAACAAGGATGCAGTTTGGTGAATAAAGATGAATGTAACAATGATACAATCTAGCGAAAGGGTGTAGTTTGTTAATTGTCGAGTATTTCTTTTCTCTTGCAAATGCATCCATTTTCGTACATTCCTCACGTGATAAATGAAGACTTTTCCACACTGACAGACACAAACACACTTGAGATCGTTTGCGCGATCATGCCGACGGTACAGTGTCCATTTCCACCTTATTGTGGGTGGGGATTATTTTAATGAAAAATCGCGAGGGTGCGTGGGACAGTTGAAAAATAGTACACACACACACACACACACATATATATACACATACTGCAACCAAAACGGACAGCAAGGACAGTAGAATTGTGAACATTCTCAGCAAAACGAATATAAAGAAAAAAAAAACAATGAAAGATTCCTATTAAACATTATGAATTTATATAAATGTACAAATTGAAGCTAAGTGTTTGTGAGGTAATGCGTGCTGACCAAACGGGGACGAGTTGTGTAGAAGACCGGAGAAATTGCGAAAGAAACCGTTGGATGTGTTAATCTGGTATGCAAGGGCAGACCGCTGGAACCAGTACCGTTTCGCTGTAAGCTTTTTGTGCGATTAAAAAAAAACAAAGGCATTAAACAGATCATGAAATACACAGGAAAAAAGCGAAAAACACACACTTCAGTAGAAGGTGTGTGTATGTGTGTAAAACTCAAATACTAAAAACGAATCAAATCGTATCAAAATGGAAGCGGCTGCGAAACGGCATCTCATTCCTACGATGTGCGTGAGCTTGCGTGTGCTAGAGAAACACCGTTCACCGTAGTATGGTAATCGAATGTGAACTATGCATGGATGCGTTGAAAAACATGGCAATTAATAGAAATGTAGTAAATACAAGAAGACAACAACAAACAAAAAACCAAGCAGGAAACTTTAACAAGACGATACGCTGTGTCGTGAGAGCAGAATGAGAGCTAAACGTCACAGTAAAATAAATCCAAAAAAATGGGGAAAAAAATATATACATATAGAGCAAATTATAAAAGGACCGAACAGTGTACAGAGCATTAAATTGGACAGTGCAACCAGACACAAAAACACACACACAAACGCACCGAAATGTGCTGGACGGGAAGCAAAGGAAGAAAACAATTTAAAAAATAATAAACACAAATCACTTATATTGTATAACGATGATGCAAAACGTACTTACAAAAACCACGGTAAATAAAAACTATAAATGTTTACAAAAATGAAGCAATGCAAGTGGAGTTATTTTCGATTCATATTTCATATTCATGTAACATCCGAACTCACAAAGGAAAGCAAGGTAAGAGCAGTTAAACAGCAATATGTTTGTTGGAAATTTGATTTAGTTCATAATTATTGAAAATTCTTTAAAATAGTAAGGGATTTCAATGCAGTTAAGCAAACACCCAGCTGCGGGGTCTTAACGCGTCGTGCGGATTGCCTACCTTGTAGGGGCATCCCACATGTGAGAGAATAACGCGCTATGAATAACACACCAATACTCCTGCGGGTATGCAATGCGTATGACACAGTGAGACCTCACACGTGTGTTCAGGTAAAGCGCAGCATACATGCTTTTTAGTATTAGGTTTTCATTATTTATTTATTTTATTGTAAGTAAATTTGAAAATGTTCTTTGGTCAAGCAATTAATAAAGTAAAAAGTAAAAGTTGAAAAATTCGAAAAAGTAGTCCAAATAGCAGAATAACGAATAACAATAAATAGATTATTTAATTTTTCGCTTTGCTGATTTTATAAGAGATTTGAACCAAATTTAGTTTAAAATAAACTACAATTGATTAACTGCGATTCGAGTAATTAAAAATGTTACTATGTTTTCAAGTGTTTACTGTAATTTATTTAGAAAAATGGTTCATTTACTAAACGGTGTGATAGTCAAGACTTACGTCTATGAACCTTGAACAAAATAAATAAAACCAAAACTCCAAAAGCGTTACATTACCCAACTACATCTAATAGAGTCATCTCAAATCTGCTGTACTAACCATTTTCAATCGAAAAAATTACTCATATAATTTAAACCCTATATGAATGTCAGTTTTATGTACTGGCTTGTCCACAGTAACAAAACTTCACGGTTTTTGCTTGGGAATATGTTTATACCGTACCCCGTTTTGCATACCGGCCACCATAAACCATCTGACAGCGTGCTATTAATTATAACCGTTCCGCAAATGACAAATACATCGCTAATGACAATGAGCATGTTCTTCCCGGCTGCTGGCGTCATTTGTCACTCACGTTCACGCATTAGCATACGCGTACTGTTTAACGCGTACATCGCGTTAAATGTGGGGACCTGGTCCATCATTCCACCCGCGGACCAACCCGGCTGCTGCTCCCATTCGATTAACTGTCCACAAAACATCACATCATGCTTGGATGGATGAAAAGTGCCATATCTTGAGGCCCACAGAGCACAGGGAGCGGTAATCGGTAACCTTCGATTTAAGGACATGTGGAGGAGCATGTGTGAGCGCTTTCAAGAGCGACCGAATGCGAAAGAAAGAGAGCGAATGCGACAACGAGTGTACCAGAAACGACGTCATACAGCAGGATCGGAAAATCATCCAATTTAATTACTTCGGTATGTAAAGTGTGCATGTATGAGAAAATATCGGTAAGAAAACAAAAACAATCACATGATTCATCCAATACGTTCATTTCATTCGTACGACCATGTTATACGTTTAGAAAACAACACACAAAAGTCCTTTTTCTTCAAAAGCAAAGAAACTCCAGCGTAGAAAACTTATTCATATGTGTGTTTGATAAGAACATTACATAAGTGGAAGGAAAAATGTAAGAATGAAACAACAACAAAAACACTCCACATCGCGCTACGTTGCGGACAGTCGTGCAACAAAATCGGGTGCCGAAAAGCGGAGTCACGCAACAAAAAAATTCCTCTTACCCAAGCAGCGCCATTCGGCATACTGTGGCGGACGCAGGTACTACAGTATTGAGGGATATTGAATTGCGCAAATAATTAAAATAAAATTCTGTTCTCCATCGATTTTTAAGCAGTCAATTTATGTGTGTATTGTGTTTAAACTACAAAATAAAATAATTTATTTGCAGACCCTTTCAATTTACAAAAACCTGTGACCATCGCCTTTTCACACCCGTATCCGTTTATTTCAAGGTTCCAACCGGTCGCTAACGTCTGTCCATTCCTTGCCGAACACTTGCTGGGTTGTTGGTCTTCCCGAAAATCATTCAAATTAATGCGTCCCATATTTCACCCACACGGGTAAGTACGGGACTGTCAGCAGAAGGAAAATGATATTTCCACTTATTGAATTCGGACCGTCCGGAAAAACGTCTCTCGCACGGTTCCACCGCTCGTTCAATCTGTGCGTCCGTGTGCACAGAAGCGCCGTAACAGCCAGCTTTCGATAGCGCGACCATCATCTTCCCGAGCTGCTGACGGGTTACCCTTAATCCTTTTGCACCGTGCACGACGCCACCGTCACCCGTGCACCGGCGTCCATCGGCATCGTCACCGTCTTCAATCATTAGAGGACCGTGGTACCGTGATGCTCTGTTTGGTTTTGCTGGCTTGGGTTCGAATTTGAGATGAGTTTCCCATCCCATCGCCGGGTGCACGGAACCGGAGGGGACACTTTTTGGCACAGGTAAGACAGGGAGGAAAGCAATGGAATGGATTTTTTACCGAGACCCGTCGCCTGCAAAGGGTTCAGTTCCAGCACGGAAACCATCGCTCAATGAGCGAACCGGGCGAACGTGTGTGAACGTGTGCGGATAGTAGCCGGATGATGACCAAAAGTTAAAGTGTTATATCATACAGCATTAATTAATTAATTTATCTTCTCCTCATTTATGTCACCGTGCCACCGTGGCATGGCGGCCAGGATTAGGTGCCGTGTGGAGGTTCTGTTTGCTGGTCGGCTTAAAGTTTTACCTCGAGTAGGGAGATTACCGTTGACAGGGATGGTTTGTGTGTGTGTATGCGTGTGTTAGAGTCCCCCCCTCCATCGGGATCGGGTGTGCTGGTGTGATACGTAAAAAAACCGCCAAGCACTTTTCGCCTATCCGATTAATCCTTCCAATCAACCTCGCTAGCTAAGAAACAGTTGCCGGTCGTCCTACGGAGAACGGAAAAGCACGGGGACAAATGTTTTGTTAGTGTTCACTAGCAACTCCTCCACCATCCGACTCGCGCCAACCGGAACGAATCAACGCAAACAGCGCTAAAAGGACATCATCCCCTCTGGGACCGCGCTGTGCCGGTGCTCGAACCGTTCGTCCGGCGCAATCGGACCCCTACGGGCAATCGAACCGACAACCAACCCCACAACCCGGGCAGGAAAAACCCCGACCGACAGAAAGAGACCGCCCGAGTGGAACGTGAAACAACAGGAAGATTGATTGGTTCGGAAAAAGCAACTCAATATGGAAATGAAATGGATAAAGTGTTACGCGAGGCTTATGGAACGATGGACGAACGCGCTGGAAAGAGCCCGCGAAAGGTGCGGGACGGTCGGTGGAGTGTATCGGACGGTACGGACGGGGTCCATTTGCTTCGTTTCGTTACGGTTCCGCCCGCCTGACGCGCGCCCTGCAGACCATTCTGGAAGGAATGGGACGCTAACGCGGCAACGGTAGACAAAGCGGTGAGCTGCCGGAGCATAAATTAGAGCGCAAAATAAAGTGATCCTCGTCTTCGTCCTTGTCGTGGTCCAGGGATGGACCAGGGATAGTACACTAGACACACGAAGATGAATTACGGGTGAAAAGCCGCATTTTAATTTAACTTACAACGGTGACGGGATACGTCCGGGATGGCGAATCACTTCCCCCAAAATGGGGGAGATGTACTGTTCCGTACTACCTCCGCACCGAATCCGACCGGGCGATCCCTCCACACTCATGTTCCGGCAGCTGTCAAGCAGTGAAAAGTATGTGTTAATTTTGACAGATAAATTGTCGTACGGTAACATCCGAAGGGGGAAGATTTCGTCCATGGACAAACCCAACCACTGTATCCGGCGATCTGTATACAGATTCCATGAAGGGTTTTGCTCGCAGCAAGTCGTACGCCGCGAGGAAAGCAAACAGGATTTTAATGATGCGCAAATTGAGATGAACCTGTCTTGTTTGGAAAACTGGACGTTCTGTTGGGTGGAAAAACAAGTTTTTCTCTCTCCGTTTACAGGGAACTCGGGATGTTCGAACAACAGCATCCGGTTTACCAGCTCGTCGAGGTCAACGAGATGATACGGGATTACGGACCCCTTTGGTCAGTGTTGTTGATGGTTTTAAAACTACAGCATAACACATTTGAACTCTAAGGTCCAGCAGGTTTTATTGCAGGTCAGGTTGAGATGATTGTCCGGTGGAACTAGTTTTGGTGGAATTAAAACGGATGCTGCAGTTCAGGTGGGAGCTTCAAAAAGCTCAAAAGTCAAGTCGTTACTGCGACAAGTGTGTTTTTAGTTGTACTGATTCATTCTTAATACCTAGCAGACAGTCATCTATTTGAACCTTTCATTTGACACCGTATTACTAAACAAAGTTAATAAACAAGTAAATAAGTAAACAAATGAGGGGGTGAATAAACAATTCAATAAATACAAATGAAATATAGATGAATACACAAATAAATAACTATGTATACAATACATAATCCGATCGATAAATAACTAACACTTGCATTAAAAAGATCACAACATCCATGAAAAAAACACTAGTAAAGATAATTCAAAGGAATAAAGTTCACTTGATAAACGTTAAAAAAAATTCACTGTAACGCCCTATCAGGCGGCCATACACCAACTGATCAGGGTCTTAACTAGCGCCACCCAGAACACTAGTCTTATCACTTACTTTTCTGTGTCCTTGGCTATCACCTGTCACTCGGTGTTGGCTTAAAAGTTATTAAATTTGCTTCTTTGGCTTAGATTTGTCTAAAAAGATAACTGTTAACCGCTTCCCGGTGCCAGTACAGGGGTTGGTGATCTTCTGTTAAATTTTTTAAATTAACCCTTATCGATATAGTTTTTACAAGTCGCTGCTTCACGAAACAAATTCCCTCTTGTACAGGAAAATCTTCATTGTTTGGCCAATTGGTTCATCCAGCAGCGAGAACGCAGGGATCACTTTGGGTTAGATCTTTATCTCTATGATCTGGTGCACTTCACGGTGATGTATACTATCGCATCGTTCTGTGCTGCGGCGGTCAGAACAAAATTACTACTTGATATACTGGCCTTTCTTAGGATAGGAGAAAACTAAAAAGAAAGAGAGACCGACCGCAATCGTGCGAATGCGAAGAGTTGTAGCATATAAAACTTCTTCAAAAAGATCTAGAATATGTTTTAACATTTTTTTTTAACACAAAAAAAAAGTCACACGAAAGAATTATTTATTAATAAAGAAAATGAAACGTACCATTAAAGCAATACTGGTAGGGGCAATCTAGTGCTAAATGAGGTACAATTCGAAACAATTCAACAACAACGAATCAATTTATACTGAAAATACCACCCGTTTCTTGCGTTTTTATTGTTGGTCACTTTTAAACAGTTTCCATGAGGTGAATTAAGCTTTAATTTTTATTTATTTTATTAGTTTAAACCTTAAGACTGCTTAACGTTAAAAATTAATGTGATTGAAATGAAACGTTCCGCCCAAACAGGACAGTTCCGGGAGCTTTAACATTAGTATGGTAATTGTGTTATTATTTTGGAGCAAAATCAAACCACCGGAATGTATGCAATTCGTATTCCGCCATTTCTGATTCTATTCCACGTGCTTTAACACCTTTACGCCTTTAATTTTTTACTTCTCAAGGTTTTTACTTTTAATCATGAAATATTATTTAAAACAAGATGGATTGAAACATTCTGTTTGTAAAACAAATAATTGCGTTTGAAAACTATGCTTGAGTCCTCATCCTTTTATGTTGCCTTTCAACAAATCTTCTCTACCGAACCAAACACCAAATCTAACCCATTGCCAGCGAACTAAGCGCACCTTTGTTCTCAAATTTGACCCATCCGGTTCCGGTTGGTCATGCAAAAATTGTGCACCGAAAATCGACGTCTCTCCCCCTTCCCCGAAACGATGCCATCCGTTTTCATGCTAACAGCGCAACGGCAGCAAATCCGGCATCCCGGGGCATCATGTGCATCCGCCGTAACCGTGCCGGTGCCGGTACCATGCATGTGCACCGTATAATAACCACGTATAATGATGTTGCTTGACGAGCGGGTCAAATAATGAACACGAGACGGCTAACACCGGCTACGTAGCGGAAGGAACACAATTTTGCTTCGAGTTTCTGCTTGCCAAGCACGACGGGCACGACTGGAGTACGGTTTCCGGCCACAGCGTGCTGGGAGTGGGGACTGCCCCCGCGTGCTTCCTTTCGCCGAACGGTCACACGTGGGTACCCAGTGTACGCTGGGTTGATCAAAGCTAACATTCGGTCGAAACGATTCCAGTGGCAGGCAAACACACACACACACAGTGAGAGGACAGAACAGGCAAGCAAAAGGAGACGCAAACGAATGAATTCAATTTGTTGGACGTCCCCATCTGTTCAATTATGATTGCACTCATGATGACGCAGGCCAGCTCGCTCGTGGCTGGTGCAAGCAATCGTCCGTCCACTGGGTGGCCACTTGGTGGTGGGAAAAGGCAAGTGCAACCGCTCACCGCACCGCTACGATACCACGGCCAAACCGGGATCGGAAGGACTCCTTGCAACGAAGCACCGTCTTCTGCAGCGCAGTGCAGCTCAAATTGCTTCCGAGAAGGCACGCATCGATGGAACTCGGTGCACCATACAAGCGCACGTACCCGGTGCCCCGAGTGGAAACGTCGCGGCCCACACGACCCTGCCCGGCACTCTTGGACCTTGCCGGCGACTTCGGAAGGGTAAATTTCCTTAAAAGCACCTTGCAACTTGATGTCCTCTTGTGAAGCCTTTTTCGGTATCTGTAGTGAGCATGATGTACCCATCGCCCCACCGGACAGGCGCTTTCGATCTGAAAGGTCACTGGAATATCGTTCTTTACGGTGAACTACTTTAACTCACCGGTCTTGATGGCAAACTTTTTTATTTCCTTTAAAATTCACCGTACTGCTTCGTACCTTCGCCTTGTACTGCGTGTGCTTAATTTCACCGACCAACCTAACGCAATCCGCTTTCGAACCATTATTCGGTCCGTGCTCTGCAGACTCTGGAGGCTTCAAAAATGTATTGCAGTTCCTGGGTAACATGCTAGCTAGCGGGTCGTTTGAAGCATTTGACACAAAACGCGTTCAACCGACGGCTTCAAATCCGCTTCCGTCTTCAATCTCATGCTCGATGTACATCCAGGACTGTTGTCCCCAGCCAGAACTAGAGTGACTAGGAGCCATATTTACTCCACGCGCGCTTTGTTTGTGTGTCCCTCGCTATGAGTGTGTGGTTGTGTGTTTAGGCAACGCATCCAGCAGCGAATGGACAGGCACATAATTTAAGGCATGCACAAACGCTGCTTGGCACCCTCTTTTTCTATGACGGTCGGGTACAAGGGTCCTTCACCAGCATCAGCATCAAGTGTCGCATGTCCTGCAGGCGGACCATGTCTCCGAAACCGAGACGTCCAAAAAAGCCGGAACGTCTCTTAGTGCTTTCTTTCTTTCCACGGCTTACCCGCACCACCTGCGGTGCCCACATCCCGAAATGTCCGCCTGTCGAAACCGGGCTCACTCATCAACCGCCCAGACCAGTGGATGTGGGCGTGTGTGTATGTACGTGCATAAGGGCAGGTGGTCGAGAGGCGTTTGAATTATGCATCCAATAGGAGGACGATCCTCCACGGTGTGCACGGCACACTGGCCAATGCAACCCTAGCCCTATTTGCATGTGCACTGCTTTTGCAACGAAAAACCGTCGCCGAGAAGGGGGGAGACAGTTTTGCTGCTTCAAAAACGGTTTGCAGCGATTTTTTCCAACCCATTGCAGGCCCATTGCGAGTGAATCTCAACGCTATTAGGGGCTATCGTTGAAGGGTCGTTGTATGGTGCAGCGACACGGACTGAACATGTAGTAGTAATGGCAAAGTGGAAGCATATTCGATTACTGGTGCAGATTTGGAAGGCTAAAAAGAGCTTGTAAGGGTCACTTTTGTCGTTCGCACGTTCGTATATTTACATATTTTTGCATAGTTTTGTTTAACACAAATTTTGTATCCTCTTCCTCGAAATGATAAATAAGTTTTAAACTAGTGCTTAACACCTTCATATGCCATTTGTGCAGAATTGCATAATGAGCGTTGTAAAATTCAGCCTTAAGGTATGCAATGCCCACAACAAACGAAACATTTTAGTTTTTAGTACATTAGCTCAGTACGTGATAACTAAAACTAAATCATCTCAGTCAAAAGACAAACAATTCCCTTTCCTACGTAAAACTTTACTTACTTTTCAGTAATACAAAGGGAAGTGTGTAAAACAACAGTTAAATTAAATTTCACACATCACTTATTTATGACTGCGTGACCAAAAGGATTTAAGATTCTTTCCATGTTCATTTTTCCAACATGCTGAAGGGTAGTGGCAACATTAACAGCATTCAAATCATGAAACATTCAGCAAACATTCTCGCCACCCTCAGATGGTCCACCGTGAAGGATGGAGGAAGAATTTTATCCTCGGACGAAACATCCACCCTTGCAATGCCTTGTGCCACCCAACACGTGAATATACGTGAAAGTGTGAGTGTGTGTGTGTGTGTTTTTTTATTCTGCGCACATACACACGGTCCCATTCGTCCCCTCCTGCACGGTATCCGGTCCCCAAAAACACCACCAGCACTATTAGTTGGCAGGGGCCACAAAAAGGGGATACCATTGCTCAGCACAAGGGCCAGCCCGGTCGCCATATTTATCTGCAGATTATTCACCGGACTGGTAGAAACGATCCGGCATAGAATGGGATTGGATGGGACCGAAAGGCGGCAAGGTGGTCGGAAGCCGAGCGAAATGGTTCGGCAGCTGCGCCATACACGGCAGCGACGCCAAGCACACAAAAACCACCGGAATGGTTCCCGTGAGGATGGCCAACCCCTTCAACCACCATCACCCAAATCACCACTTCGGGAGGGGGCCCTCTTGCACAACAACTTCTTGGACGACAAAAGTCGAAGCGGTCCGTGTCCGTTGTGCAAATGGGAGGGCAATAGGGAAATCAGATAGCCTGACCGTTTGCTTGGGCCCGTTTTTGCGTGCGAGAAACCGCCTGGTCACAGCGGAATGGCGTCCGAAGAATGCCGGATCCCCGGGACGGAATGCGGGAGGCAAAAGGGTTCGTAAGGTTTAGACAAAAAGGGTTTCAGTTTTCTTCCCTGGACCGGTTCACGCTTATGTACTACGGGACTCCCCGTGGTCCCTGCGCGGAGTGTGGGTGAGTACCCGCGGGTGGAGCACGGCAAAAAGCGGGGTAAAAGAAGAATTTCCCAAACCGACCGGGCGCTGGCCGTTGGTAGGTGGGATGTAATATTCATGTATATTTAAAAGCGTCCGTTTCGAACCGTCCAACCCTTGGTAGGGTTGTGTGGATCTGCACTGTCCTTACTGCCCACCGACTGGAAGGGAAGGGGGAGGGGGACCGATCGGACAAGCGCAACCATTTCGAAAGGGACACCGTTCAAAATGGTGCCAAACCGGCAGACCGAGCTGTAGGTGCGGGAGACTCAACAAAAGTTACAGTTCCGTTCGATATTCCCTGCCGACTCCCGGTGTCCGACCACGTCGTGCCCTTCTACCATCAAACAGCGTTGAGAAAGTTAGCAAAAGCGCGCGCTCGTTTTTCCTTCGCTGGGAAGAAAAGTTTGCCTTTCGAGTCGGGGCAAGAGTTTTAGTTCGCAGTGCGCGACGATTGGATGCGGCTACCGACCGGGCTGTGTGTATGGCTGTGCATGTGTGTTGCCGGACGAGCCAAAAACGGCAAAGATTGAGGTTAGTTTTTGCACCCGGCCCACCGTCCCCCGTTTCTCAACCACCGTTCCCCAACGATACGATCCTGGGGATCCTGCCCCGGCCAAAGATCATCCGGTGTGGAGCGGTTTTTCATCGAGCACAAGCGCCATTCAAGTCCACCCTTTCCTTACTCGCTCGAAATGGCCGAATTGGGCTGTACGGTTGAATGGTTTGGACTCTCGAGGGGATATGTATTAGACCGGCCCACAGAACTAACCCCAAGCACGATGGACCAGTGGGGTGGTTCCAGCATGCTGAGCAGTGGAAAATAACTCATTAAGATATTTTCTTACGGAACACAAACTCTCCGGCTTGAAAACGGGGATGGCCAAACGGAACTTACATGGCCGGGCCGTGGGCGTATGACGCATGGAACAGGGCTGGACCGGGTTTTTGGTAGAAAGAATAGAACGAAGACAAAGTTTTTGAGCAAACCCATACCGGCAAAGTTCGCTGCTGACGGAATATTTGCAAAAGGAAATGGCGATTCGTACTGTTCGCATGATGTGTGTTTGTGATTTTCATCACCGTTAGTTTGTTATGGGGTTTAGTGATTTCATAAACAAATGTTACATCAACAAAGTCTATTTGATTCCTTTACATTTCATACCGGCACGGAAACGGACGATATTCGTGCATGATATACGGACTTGCAGTTATAAACCGTAACGTGCGCAGCACTTCAATAATTTGCCTGAAAGTATGCAATTTGCAGTACAATCGCAGTGTGCAGCGCAGCGTGAAAGAATTGTTTACTACCGATGCTGTCTGCTAAAATTGATCTAGATTTAATGACCGTCAGTATCACTACGACAACAATCATAGTTAAGTGTATTTAATCATCACTTCAAACTGATAATCTAGTCAATGCTATCAAGTGTAACATTCCTCTTGATTTTTGCTCTCGGCAAACCTCGGCTGACCTCAAATACTGTTCCGAACAACAACGAACGAACGAAAACACTTCAGCAAATTAAATATATAATATGGTTATATATATGGGGTACACACTCTCAATGAAACAAACTCAATTTGAACAGTCCCAAAATGGTATTCCGAGCTAGCCTATGTCTAAAATCTTTCCATCGGCAATGGCCGGAACCGGACCGGCTACAAACATGCATGGTGTTAGCTGACGGAGCAATGGCGTGTGGCGTTTGGTCCTCGGCATCCTTATCGCGATGGTTTCGTCTCGACCGTGTCGAAACGACACCAGAAGTTGAGATGGGATACACGAATACGGTTGATCGAATCGAGATCTCGCATCTGGTCCGTCCATTCGTCCATCCATTTGCCGGTTGGTCGAACTCTTCCGTTCCACCATCACCCCTAGCCCATCACCTCCAACCGCCGGGAATTGCACAAATACCAGTGGGCTCGGGGTGAAAAAACAGCTTCCTTTCGGAAAGGGTCCCGACCCGGGAGATGTAAAATGTCCACAACCCATATCAATTCTGGTAAAAATTTAATCGACCCTCGTTTTTCTGACCTTTGTCTATCCGGATATGCTATCTCGGACTGCGATAACGCACATACGCACGCACACGTACAACGATGGCCCGGGAATGAACCTCATGTGTGGCTAAAAATACGATATTTGAACTACGGCAAGACACACGTGCGGGGAAACGAAATATCCCTTCGGTGGAAGGGAAATAAATTGGCCCTACGGAAGGAAAAAGGCCTGTGGAATGAAATGACAGTTTCGGGATGGTACACGTGTGTTTTTGTAATACAAAAATAGAATGTTGTATGTTTTGTTTAGCTTCTGCAAAGTTACAAAAAAGGGATAGAATGGACTTAAAATTTAAGCGGATCATTTTGTAACACTTCCGAATTTTTAGAACACTCCAGCATGAGTTTTTCTATTTAATATGATAATATAAGGATTCGCCTTCGGACGAGTACACCCGGAGCAAGGTGACCCTTCACTATTTGGAGGAGGAAATGTCTTCAAACAAATGAAAACTGTACATTAGATTAAGCCACTAGTTACAAGCAGTACGGCCTGGCCGTTCCTCTTAAATTAAACTAAATACATATTAGGCTTAATATCGTTTTAATTGTAACTTTCATTAATTTGTATTAAATTTAAGCATTCGGCTTTTGTAAGCCTACAAAACATGTTTTAAAAAGATTTAAATTATTTTACTGTCACAAGGGCTATCCCGCAAAAAATACATAACAAATAAAAAATTAAATAAATATAAAACGGGTGCTGTGTAGAATAATAAACTAAGCTGAGTTAAAAGTATTCAAAGCTGTTGAAATTCCAAATAAACTGTTTATTTTTTTATTATTTGCTCAGGAATTGTAAACTTTTAATATTTATTTAAGAAGAATATTAAATACAAAATCTTTTTTTATGTGTTTAAGAGAGAAACAAGAGTTAAGTGTCTTAAATTCCTACTGCGAGTCTGAATGTCTAATTTCAATAAAAAGAAAGCCCGATTGAAGGGCTTATGTAAAAATAAAATAAAAGAATAATCAATAACAATATCGAACAGGTACCAGTTAACATACTAGAATTGAAATGAGTTCTTCTTTCAATGAGTTTTTTAGCATAACGAGCAAATCAAAATGCTACAAAAATACTCCTTGCAACGAGAAAAGTCACATATAGCAATCATTTGGATTGCTGAAACTCTTTTTGGTTTTTGCTAGTTTTGTTAATCAATGCCAACGGAGAACCAATCGTTAATGAATAACGTTAACCAAAACTTTAAGATTTACTTATTCACAGCACATTATGGAGAAAGTGAAGCACAAACTAATGTTATTCACAGGACAAACTCTGAAGGTTAAGTAGGCATATTCTCCTGACGGTACGGTAGCTCCACAATAGAGTGGCATGTTAAAGCAACGACAAAGTTAATTGGCCAATTTTTGTTTCTCAAAAATAGGTTTTAAATTGTATTGTATGTCATTTTCGGTGTTGTTCGATGTTAAATCATTTACGGTGGACGAAATTATTGATGAACATTAACCAGGAACGAATTAAATTCGTTACAAGAGTGTTTATTGCACGCGTAAGCTTACGCTGAGTTAATTCATGACTGTCTACGTTATATTACTGCAATAGAGCACACAAGAATCTTGCAAATTCTTGGTCGAGACGTTTAAATGACGCTATAATAAAGCTGTAAATTATATACAGCCTCGATTAATAATATAATCATTTTCAATCCATGAATACAGCAATTCAAAAAATGAAGTCCTTTTTTCCTCTAATCACTGCTGCTGCGAATGAAATCTTCAAACGCCCATGTAATTATGGTACGGTAGGTTCCAATTCCATACGCACAAAACTCACACTCACTCACATATACTTGCCGCCATTCGTGCATAATTCCTCTCACCAATTCCACATTGATGGAATGGGAGGGGGGAGGGGGTGGAAAATGTCGCGTCTGGCCAAATTCGCAAATGGGGTAAATTTCGCACAATCAAACCGAGTCGGGCCTCTGTTCTGGCCACCAAAATCGCCACCCATTCGGCAGTAGATGCTACCGTATACTGCCATCACTTACAGTCCATGGCGCGCATGGACGAACAATGGCGCCGGTGGATGGGTCGCGCCTGTTTGAATGGGAACTGGGAAAAAGGGGTTAAATAAGGACGTAATGTTTTGATTTATGCCTTCACGGTCTGCTCATGTCCGCGGCTTGTGAGTGGTCTGGCAAGGGTTCGTAAATATGTGTGGGTGTGTGTATATGTGCGTTAGGAAATCAGTGCAATATTATGATGGCCACCAGCGAATATGACAATTTAACGATTTAATTAGTACCAACATATTCAAAGTGTTACAAAAAACATAATTTTATAACAATTTCTTCTTTTTAAGCATTTTAATAATGCTCCAAAGGGGTCACATGAGACCTATTGAATTGAAGAAATATATAACAAATAACACAATTTTTAATGTCTTATTTTTCCCTACATTTTCCCCTCCACTAAAAACCCATTCCCTCCATGCACTGTTCAGATAACAAAAATTGGCAATGGATTTTCGCTGAGCTGATTCATGCGCCTTCACATGCCAATTCAATGGTTGCAAACTTTAATTACTACCCTGGACTGTCCAGGAAGCAAACCCCCCGATGGGGACGCCCATCCCAAAACCGGAACACGAACAAAAATACACCTAGAAATTGCGCTTTTCCAACGCTCGAAACGACCAAATGTGCCAACCGCTGGTAGGAAGTGACAGTCGCAAAATGTCGATTTCCACACAATTTCCAGCTCGCGGTTTCGGTAGGTGCGGTTCGTGCATTAATTGCTAGCACAACCCAGCCACCCGCCCGGGACAGCACCGCGTACCGGCGGATTGCATCCCGTTGCAGCCCGGTAGCCCGGCCTGGGAGCGAGTCGCCGGAACTGGGAGGAAATTAAAAATTACATGTGCGGGCGATGCGGGCGCTGACGATTCAATTTTCACCGAAACCCGACCACACGTAATGAATCGCGCACTGCGCCCACAGGGCAATTTCGATTATCGAAAGGCGGCTGTACCACGAAGAATGGGATGTGCCGCACATACCGGCAAAAAAGCGGAAGCGGAACACACACTTTGTCGCAAAATCGAACAAGCGGCGGGTTTTGCAATTTGGTTCGAATGCCGTACGCGAGGAATTCAAATTGCATGCATGTTACACATTTACCGGCTCACATTGGTTGCAACCATTCGACATGCAAAGGTCATGGGGATGGTAGCATTAAAAGCACTTCAATCAATGAATCATGTTCCATTTCCGGGGAGCCCAATGTTTGTGGATGTAACGGGTTGTATTTTGATGATTCCTCGGAACATGATTGACATTATTCGATCTACTGGAGTGTTGTAATGCGACCGAACAAACAAAGGCACTGGGAAAGGTACCATTCGAAATTAAATAAAAAATATACTACACAACCTCTAGGTACAAGAACAGTGGCTAATTAAAATTAACATTTACTAAATCAATCTCCCTTGTCATCTCCAAGCATTGAAATACGAACACAACATAGTTTCAAAAATAAAATCGTCTCATTTTCCTCCACCGCTCAACCCAGTGGTCGACAAAGTACGGATTGCAAGTAGCATGCGGCTCTTTGGCACTTTCAACGTGGCTCTTCGTCGAAAATGGCTTACATGTTCAAATTCTGCCACGAGTTGTAACTGCATTTGAACGTTCAAAGCTAATTCTTGCTCTAATAAATTGGTATAAATGAGCTCAATTTTTATAATATTCTAATCAATTCTAAGCATTATTAAAACTTTCCCGTAAAATGAATCTTCCTATATCCATTGCCGGTTACTTTATCGGTTGCCACAGTTACTTGAGGCTTGTGCCGTACTGCACGACGTTTAAAATGAGTAATCCGACTCAGCTTCCAATGTAAATATTTTTGAAAATAATGCAAAATAACCGTAGAAACAAAAAAGACATGAAAAATAGGATTATCCCAAAACGATAGCCATGCTAGGCTTTTACTCTAACTGACGTCACTATATGACATCTTTTTAAGAAAAACAAGAAAACGATGAAGAGATGGATAAAAGTTTTGTAAAGATTATTTGAGCCTAGAGCAGCTTAAAAACCAATTTAAATCTTTAAAAAATAAAACAAAAGCAAGGGTGATAGGAAATACTAAGCTATTTTTTCAGATTTTGTCATTGAATAGTGGGTATGAGACACATTCTCCTCTTAACCATTTCTATCCATTATACATCGACATATAAAAAAAGCCCAAGCCAGACCTAATCAGGTTCCTCCCAACCTTCAGCAGCTTATTAGCAGCTTTCCGTGTGTTGGCTCTTCGAATGTATATATTGATGGCATTTGGTTCCTTGCTCCTCATAAGTTTGCCGACCACTGGCCTAACCGATGGGAAGCCATTGCGCAAACCGTAAACTAACCCCACACACACACTCACAGCCCGAATTTCCATTTTTCCTGCGCCCCCGTGAGGCTTTGATCTGGCGTGGAAGACACAGAAAAACAATGCAGAACGGCGACGTCCTCTAAACTTGATGATGAATGGTCATTGTTTTCCCCGAGTGCCATTGTTGGTGTAGTTTTGAATAGGGGTTTCAATTTTTGTTTTTTGCACATCTCGTTTTTCACTTCAACCTCCCACCCAAATCCCCCCCCCCAGCCCACACACACACACACACATGTCAATCTTAGCCAAAAAACCCTGCCCTTTACCCGGTCCCCCGCTTTATGTCCTGGTTTATCCCGCCATGCCAACAGTGGCACTTTCCCTATTGGCTAATGAATGTTTTCCCGATGCTCAACGATGCTCTTGTTCCATGCTTCACGGTCCGTGGACATTTGGACTCCCGTGCGTATGAGCCCAGGCGCACTTGCGCGCGCGTATGCATGTATGTGATTATTGTGCACCAAGGCATAGGCTTTTTAACATTGCCTTCCCGTGGCTTCACGCTCTTTTGTTGTTCCGCCAGCCAGGAGCTGAAATGAAAGTTATTGGTTCACCTTAGCAAATGCACCGATGCGGTGCTGGATGGTAGGAAGTATTCTTTTAAGCGTGCCCATTGAAATAAGTTCTTTCTCCGCGCAGGACCGTCTACCCAACCACCCCCAGAAGACTTTAATTAGCAATGATGAACGTTGGTGCGATGATAAAAAGCCGTTGGGGCCACCGCGTCCGGGGTCACATGTGTATGTGGGTTTTTTTTCATTCATCCAACCCGGAGCGAGACCATTTGTGGTTTATTCCTTCGTCCCAGCGCCAAGCGGCTCCTTCACTCGAATCTCGTTTTTTCCCCTGTTTATGTATGTGGCTCCTCAACGACTATTTCATAATAAATGAGTTTTTTCTACGCTTATTTTGGAAAGGCTAGTGTATGTGATGACAACCATGCAACCGTATGCAACAAATGGGCAAACGGATTGAGGGTATGGCAGGTGGCTCCGGCACGAAACCGGGAGCCAGGTTTCTTTTCATGCGGAGAAGCCTGTTACGGAGCCCTTTTTTTTCGGGGCAGAAACGGGATATAAACGCTAATTCATTAGGTGAAAGCCTTGGGAGTAGCGAACAGCGCGAGCTCATTTCATCTATCGGAGATGAAGCTCACCTGTGGACTCTATTCGCAAGTGCGCTGACGCGTACCGTGCCGCGGCTGACGTATTGTCTACAGCTAATGGAGTCTTCGGCACCACCGCACGTGTGCGTTCCAAACGCAAATGCTTGTTCTTTTCATCTCCCGCCCGATTGGAGCAGATACAAAAGAAGCTTCAGTGGGAATGCAAAACGTACACGATGCACCAAGCCAAACAAAACCTAAACCCAAGAGCACGGGCAACGGACAAGACTGGGGAATAGTTGCCATCGAATCACACACACACACACATATGCTGACGAGGTGAAGATTTAATGCAAATTGAGGAAGCGTGTACGATCTGTCGCACGGAGTTTCCCAACCCCACCGGCAGCCCCACCAGTCACCATCTGTTTCCAATTAATTAAGAACCACTGTTGAACATGTTTACAGCAATTTGTGCTGGATAATGTCTTTCGCAATCGCAATCGAACAGTGGCAGAACACTGCAATAGGGTGGGCAGAAACAACACGCCCGGGTGGGGGGGGGGGGGAGTTGGTAGAAGTAATGTCAACCGGAGCTTTACCCGTTCCTCCCATTCGAGTCGGCACAGTTCATGGATGCAAGCTAAAACGATGCGGTTAACCACGAGAAAGCTGTTCGCGAAAATTGGGGAAAAGATTTCGGTGGTGAGAAAAGTTTGCCACGAAACTTATGCTACGCTTATGCATTGCTTATTTTGGGGCGGAATGCATGTAAACAGCACAGAAGACGATCATTGGACAAAAGGCAAGAGTGTCAAAAAATCAAGTTTACTAACATAGTTTCATCAACCACTGAAGAGAATGGTTTGCAAAAGGCCTAGACATTGAAATGTGTTACATTGTTTTAAATAGTCAAACATTAGTTTCCTAAGTAATTGATTTACATTTTGACATCAAACAGGCAACTCTATTTAGTTTTAATAAGGACTTATTTGATGTGAACCTACAATAACTTCATTCCAATTCGGAATACTAAAAGGCAGTTTCTAACTGTGCATTTTCTTGTTACTTGCTAGCCAGATGATACGAGATTGCCATGTTTTTTTCTGTTTTAGAAACGTAGATTGCCATGTTTTTTTCTGTTTTAGAATCGTAGATTGCCATGTTTTTTTCTGTTTTAGAATCGTTAGTCCTATTACACAGTGGCCATTCAACTCCTACCCCGTCGATTAGTCCTGTTCTGGTGGAAAAGAAAATAATATCACAGGATCTTTGGCCTCCTTAGACCATTGGACTACAAGCTCAGAATAAAAACCTCAATATCTTAAAGATGCACATGAAACGGACTTGAAAAAACCCGAAACTTGAAATGTGCTACATAAATGTCAACGCTGTGGGGCGAATCTTCGGATATGCCTCCGATATTAGTAACCGAAACAACCCGCATGCAACGTATCCCAAGTTCTAATGGTTCTCGGAGCGAATTTCAATGTCCATGTCTAAAATTTTATGCTTTACGCTCGGAAGGATCATTTTCAACTAAGAGCCACAATGAAAATGTCAAAGAACCGCATGTGGCTCTGGAGCCTTACGTTGCCGATCACGGTCTTAGACATCTTTAGACTCAAGGAATGTTGTAGACGAATTACAGAAATAATAATTGTAGAGCATAAAAAAAAACTTCGAACGACCAACATGCTCAGCAGTTTGGCAAATATTTCATGGTATATTACTAACAAATATTGTCAAGCAATAGGCTACATATAAACGCCACAAGCTAGGTTCTCCAATTGACTAATAGCAAAGCAAAGTGATTCCATAACGTTGTCTCAATAACTATATTTTACTGCTTTTGATTTATTTCTGTTGGGATGCCATGAAAGGAAGGATTTTTCCGATAAACTATCATACTATCGCTAATTCCGTTCGCCTTGAAATGACTTTCTCCATTGTAGTATTAAAAAGATATCAGTGTAATATTGTTGGCACATCCTAGCATCATTTGGATTTTTTTTTGGAGCATCATGGATTTTTTACATTTATTTTAATAATAATAGGTCTCTTTTACTATCTCGCCATTGTGAGCATCAGACCTTTTGCTTCTACATGCAATTCTGCACGACGCTCCACATAACATGGAAGATTTCACTTCTCCTCCATCCCACGCTGACCACCTTATCTTTTCTTAAGGAAAAAAAAACAAATCTCCCTCATACCCGTTAGAAAAAGGTAAAATGCAATAAACTGCACAAAGTATGCACAAATCTGTCCAACCCGACTTATGATACGCCGCGAACCGAATGGGTGAACGAAACTCGCGCCAGTTACTCGAGCATGCTCGACAAACAGCTTGCATGCTCGGCGCTCTATTATAATAACAAATTCCTACCGAATGGTTTACCTTCCACCGTCCACCCCTTGGCGGACAAAGCCGTCCCTTAACTCGCATCGAAACTACACCAAATGAAGGTATACAAATTTACAAATAAAACATATTATTAACGTCGAATACATGCCGGGGCCGCACACTCGGCATCTAGTTACGTCGAGTTCGAAAGGTATGCCCGGATCAGTTCCGAATGGGATTGGATTGGTTTGAAGCGACTCTCGGGCGGAAAGCCAACCGTACCACGGACGCTCGCTGTCCTTTCGACCGGAATGTAAAAACCCTCCATTCCTTCCGTTCGCTCCACGATGCACTGCACAAGCGTGGCTAGATGTACAGCGCGCGCGTGTATTCCTCGCGTGTCCTTGCCCGCGTGACTAAGTCCCTCAAGAAACTGGGGAACGAACCCGTCGACGAACTTATCGTCATCATTGTTGTCGCCATCGTGCGGAGAGTTGGAGGCTCTTTTCAATTGAACACGAGAACTCCACTGGAAGGATGCCTCGCTCGAGAAAATGCGCTGACGACATCTCATAGTCATCATCTTTTTCCGAACTTTTCCCTCACCATTGTGTGTGCATCTGGTGTGTGCGCTACACACACCCACCGCCGCCGACGCGTTTCCGGAGCGTCTGGGCTGGACGACGTCGAGAGGACGACCCGACATCTTCACGCTACGCGACAGGCGAAAAAGGTTCGGAACTTCTTCCGAGTGTGGTGTCTGCAGCCACCTGGGTTCTGAACCACGCTGCCGTCGACCTCACCGACCGGCCGCATATCCTTTGCTGGAGGAATCGTTATTGTTACCCACCGCTGCGCGTGTCCCGGGTTTTACATCGTCCGAAAACCGATCCCAAATCAGTGTCCCCGAAACGCGGTGATTCGGTCGGTGGATACCAAACCGGGGTTGCAACGAGTGCTGGATTTGTTGCTTGGGAAAAATGAACCAAAAATAACAACATAAACGGTACGGCCAGGACGGTGTGCGTCCCACCTGTAACGCTGCTAGCGCTTGTTCAGCGACAACTTGTTCGCCTTGCGAGGGACGAAAATCCTCCAGCCAAGATCCGGCAAACCGGCACAAAAGTCCTCCCCCCCCTTCACAGTCAACAATGTACCGGTTCCACCGGCCCAGTCGGGTGGAACAGAGAACTTCTTCAGCCATCCAGCCGATATCCAGCGGTTTGAATGCATTTCGGTTCCTTTTCGCAGGAACTCAGCCGTTATTTAGTAGCCTCATTGTGCAACCATTGGGGCTATAGGCTATTGCGAGGAGTCGTCCATACTTCGTCAGCATTGTCGTTACAGCATTGTCGCTTTTTGAATAATGGTGCGGTTTTTTTTTTCAATATTCTGTTTTTTTTCTTTTGGGCTCCGTTCCGGTGCACATTTTTCCCTCAATTTTCCCTTTTACTCATCAATTTATTCCGATATCTATTTGCTTTAGTTGGACGTAATTTTATTTTGCTTCTGCCCAATGAAGAACCAGTGATAGGTACTGCTTCATTGAATCTTGCATGGTAATCAAGTTGCAAACGAATCCAATTAGTTGGTCCGATCGGTACTCCGGGTAATTGGGAATGGGCCAGCTAGGAGCTACTATTTTTGGCATTAATTTACTCACAAGAGAATGTATTGTCGCAGAAATTTCAGAAAAAAAGATCATGAAATCGTGTTTCATGGAACTAATTAACAGTTTCTGTAACTTTAATAGAAATTTTAACTTCCTCTTTTTCAATATAAAATCAAGAATTTATTTTAACACCTTTCGTTCTGTGTCCTAGTATATTAGTAAAATACTAGTAGTTGTAGTGATGATTGCAGCAATACCAAATATTAATTTTATTTGTCCAAGACGGCGGGATCCATCTTAACCCATTTAAGCAATTAGGAATAAAATTTCATACAGAAAAGTACCAGAAAAGTACAGAAATGTTTAAAAAGTTGTATTCGTCAAATTAAAGTTTTGTGTCTTCAGTGCCAAGAACATTACGTGGGCCAATTTTGGTCAATTTTCTTGTGTTTTGTGATGTGCGTAAAGTGCGGCAAAAATCGTATCAGAAAAGTGAGCATTCGAAATTTCTAATATACGTATTTTAACAGAGTATATAACGATTTAACATGTGATCAAAAGATATGTCGCAAGTGATAGGAAGCAAAAAGAAGAAATTTTCAAAAAGCAATTTACTTGCATGGAAAAAATTAATTTGTGAAGTTTCAAAAAGATGTCCACATGACATGAAAATAATGTCGTAGCTCCCCATTTCTAGAAGGACTACAAATGTCATGACATTTGGATTAAGATTTCATGCATCTTCGATGAAATTAGTTAGTTTGCTTGGGCTGTCATTAAGCCTTTAAAAGAACATTCAAACACATTACAAAATTTTCTTCACAAAATGCTATAACGATTTTTTTTTTAATCTTCGAAATGCCTTCCAAAATGTGTATTGATGTGTGGCGAACATTCGCTGATCCCTCATACATGTATGCCCTCGTAAGGTCATTTGGGTAAACGTAACACGTGTGCCAGTGCCAAAGATTCACCCTGTTTAGCAAAACCCGAGTTTTTTCCCCCATAAATCATACACTTCCACACGACTGTCATCGTACGCTGGACAATTGGTTGTAAACAGACCACAAAGTACAGATACTTCCATTAACCCTTTGGCCCACCTAGCAAATTGTTCCTCACGATCAACAGACCTCCTGTTAAATTCCTTCCTTCACCGGACCGGACACGCTAATAAACTTCTTAAGAAAACATGTTTCGCCGTCTCATCCCTGTAACCGGTAACGAAACAGAAACACACACCACTCTTGATGGCACGATGACAAACTGGACATTGTAGATCCGGTTTATCGGTGGTTTTTCGTGCCCCTATGTGTGTGCGCATTCGGACAAGTTTTCCATGCCAAATCGCTGGCGCAACTTGGCGCTCGTGGCTTGTTCCGTTGCTTTTAAAAGACGACACCACCGGGGTAAGTTAGTTGAAAGAAGTTAAAAGTTTTCCCCAGGCTGCACATACATTGTGGTGAGGTGCCAAACGCGCTACAACCAATCCGCCTTTCCTTCCGAAAGCCGCGCATGTGAGCCGTGTGTGTGTTGCGAACACCGGCTACCCTGGCTACCTGATTTGTGAACAATGAACGGCCTTCTTGGATGGGGCAAACTCTATGCAAACTTTCGCCCATCGACCATCAAAAGTTGATACCGGGCTTGGTTCACTTCCTTCCGTGCGTTACTCGTGCTCGAGATCGTGTTTGTGTGTGTGTGGTCCATTTTGCCTTAAAAGAGGCTAAAAACTTGTACCGGTGTGGGCTGTGAACTTTGCTGATGAAGTGTTCCCGGTTTTCCATCCGTGTGGTTACACATCGAGCAGATATAAAATAAACATCACATACCGGGAGATGGGTTCAATTCACGAAAATGAACTTTTTACCACGAAAACCTGAGAAACTAAACCAGTTTTTTTTTAAGTATGCACACGAACAATTATGCCTTTACCATGGGTGAGTGTACGCAGCATTGAAGTTACTTTCGATTGGGAAGCAACTTTATTTGGCCACAATGTCGCAGTTCAATAGACGATCGCACCTGAAAAACACAAAACTCCAGCAAAGGCAAACATTGTTGAGTTACATTGTACCGAAGAATCGATGTCCAACGACGGAACTGCTGATGTGACTTCTTCTGACTACCGCGGGCGCATTCTTCACTTGCACAGCTTTGCTTAAAGTCCGGGCACGTCCAGATACACGCTTCCCGGCAACCGGATACGAACGTTTCGCTTGTCGACCAGTACTGCTACCACCACTCCACGTACTCCACTCGCCAGCCGCACCGTTGCCGGTTCCGACTCCGGTTCCGGTTCGTGGGAGGTTGTATTAGAAAGTTAAGCAAAAAGTAGCACACTAAAACTATATATTTTCACAAAACTCCTGCCAACCGAGGGCTGCACCTTGGGTAAGACGCACCGTACATAACCTCCGCCCCATCGGTTTGTGGTCCATGGTCCATCGTAACTCTTTCCTCGGCTCTTCGGCGTGTGCCCTCCCAAAAAAGGAACAACGGTGCAACCAGTAGCGGAAACTTCTAGCGTGAGCGCCATCGTGTGGAAACCTTGTCCGCTGGGTGCGGTTTCCGACGAAACCAAGATGAAAAGTTTTGCCTTCGAGACTCCTGTTACCCTTTCCAGCATCCAGCAAACCGACGTCCTGTAAGCAGCACATTCTAACAGGCAGGGGTGCCACCTAAACCGCCACCCAAATGGACTCCCGATGGTTTTCGGTCCCGATTCGGTTGGATGAGTTTGTGCCGCTAGAGTAGATGCTGGGTGGACGAACGGGTGGTCCATTCGCTCGGACGATCCTTTTCTTCTTATTTCTGCTTCTAGGTGAAACGTTCCGTGTGAAGGGAAGGAGGCAGAATTAGTGAGTTTGGCTGGACCATCTTTCTGGCGCAGAGAGAAACTCCGCCGGGAGGAGTTTCAATATTTTATGAAGTAAATTTTGGACCGAAATTCGTTAGATCCAGCGCAGAAACGAATTGGTCGGTGGATTTGATTGCGGCCAGCATGTTTGAGGGCGTCAAGCGATGGTGTTAATGTACTGGGGATGAAAAATGGTGCACACATTTGTGGCGAAGGTTTATATGCGTAGGGAACACGAGGAATATTGTCTATTTATATTGCACAAGAAATAATGGTTTTCTTCTGTTTCGAAAGGCAGGAAAACTTTATTCGAAACGATTTCAGGCGACTGATTAATCTTAAAAACTAAATAAACTATACAATCTTAAATGGGAAACCAAATTCTTAATTACTGCTTTATTACAAGTTTCTCGTTTACATCAGCAGCTGACAATAGATAAACTAGATTGATTTTACTATCCACTCGCACAAGCTGATATTATTTATCGGTAACGTCTGGCTTGGAAACAGGTGTTTTAAAAATATGAATGCTCTCGGGATTGACGAGATCTTTACCAACTCCATAAAGCATCTAAAGATGAAGACCTCCTACTTCATCATAAAACTATTCTTAGGATGTCAAATTTCCAGTGTACCAGGAAGATGTGTGTATCGTCATACCCGGAAAGGACATAATAATCTCGGTTTGTTTTTGTCCCATTAGCAAGCTTCCTTCGTTAGGTAAGCTTTTCGAGACGACTAGTCTCGATCGGCTTCAAGACTGGGCTTCAAGAAAAAAAGAACTTGGTATGCTAGAGATTAATCGTCAGCAATAATTCCATTTCCATCGGGAGCACTCCTAAGGCTTAGAAGTGATAACGATCCTTGAAAATCTGACTTGGAGTTCATCACTGTTACTCTGCTAAATATCGAAATGACATTTTATAGAGTGATGACACGTGAGTCATGTTCTCAAACAGGTTGAAATTGTTATTTTAATCTTCATGGTCACAATCATGGGCAGTTTCCTAAACCTGAGCTGGACATTCAGCGTTGCCTTGCACACTGCTCTATTCGATACAATGACAGATCCAGCGACTATTTCTCAAGAAAGCCTTCAAGAAAGAAAGCTATTATACGTTATGTAGACGAAGGATCTTCCGACGCTTTATTGTGATAGCCAGCAGTTTCTGTTAGCAGATGATTTAGTCAACGGGGCGGGTGATAGAATAAGTAGCAGTATCAGTAATAGTGTTACACCTAAAGGTATCGTCAGTAAATAAATCGCCTTCGTCCAAACTGGTCTTCAAGTTATCCAGAGCCAAAGACTTAATTATACCAAGAAGTATTCAAATAGTTTCTTTGAAGTGCGTCGATCATTTTTTGCATTATTACTAGCAGCAATTGTAGAGATTTGCACAGATCAGGCGTTGTGAATGCTACTTCTAAAACTCAGTCAATTTAAGTGACTAGACGTAAGAAGGACGTATTTCACAAAGCAATGAAACGGTTTTTAGAAGGGCGTCAGAAATTCGGCAAACACTTAACAACAACTCACTGCCTACTGTTTGATTAGCGGCAATGTGCATATTAAAATGGACCAACATTCTCACCCTCACGGAAAACCTATTCCACCAGGTTCCACGACCGTGTTAATTGGTCTCGCCGTTGGCAATTTCAATCAAACTCAAATTTAATTTCATCCTACTGCGACCATTCTCTCATTACAAGCAGTCGGAACAAAAACGCGAACGACACCGTGCAGTCCACATACTCCTCCCGGTTCGAACCGTACCGAGCATGTGTGCACTAAAGCGCATGTACGAAACGGTTTTCCACCGCCTGCTGCAAACGGGTCGGGACGACATTTTGTACAGCCCCGTTGGGTGGATTCCAGACGGACAGAACACGGTTAAAACTGCCCCGCTATCTGGGCAAAGGGCCGGAAAAACATTCACCGGGGATGGGATAGAAATAAAAACGAGAGTGGCCGAATGCTGCACATCGGTCAGGAAAAATTTAGAAAACCAACGGTAAGCAAAACACGGGCCTCGGTGAACCAAACGACCCTGCTGAAAGGGTTGTGTGCCCGCGCATACTGACCGGCAATGGACCGAAAGGGGGTTTAATTAAACCCTTCGACCCTTTCGCGTGTCCTTGTTGATATGTTGATGCGTGTGTGTGTGTCGGAAGTGTGCTTCGTCATACCCTTTACTGCACCCTGTTTTCTGAGTCCCGTACATGCCACACAAAAATACAGACAACCGGAGAAAAACGCACACGAACAAAGTGGGTTGGCTTGGGTTCCCAAAAATGAACGAACGTTTTTCCTGCCGAAGAGACTTCTGCTGTACCTGCCGGGAGAGTACGCGCGTACATGCTTACCCGGTTGTAGTAGCTTGTAGTTCCCCAAAAAAAAATCACATCCGGCACACCGGATGGCCGTGAACGTGAGCCACGGTCGGCCAGGGTTGCCGCGTATAAATAATAGATTAAAACTTTCCAACGACAATATTTGAGACAGTTTTGGATGACCCTTTGCCGGGAGCTAATTTGCATATTTTCACCATCATCAGTCGCGATTGGTCGGCATGGTTGGGACGGAAGGTGCAGGATAGTGTAACTAGGGAGATTTATCCCTGCCCGTGGACGGGGGTTAACCGGACCGCAGGTAGAATTGACCAACGGAAAGGACCGCGGGCAGTGTAGTCGATCGTTACAGCCATGGAGGATATTTTGTACCCTCTGCGTTCAGGAGTAGCTGGGTTTGGAAGGATTCAATTTGTAGACAGATTTTTAATGGACCGGCTGATTTATGACGCAATGGCCTCTGGGTGGACGGTGGTTCCGAAGGTCGTAGCAAGGGAGAACTCGTCGTAATTATAGTCATCGTATAAAACGCAATAGGTATTATATGAACAGCATAGTTATAATGTACCTAATTCTATAAAACTCACTACATTCGACTTTCAGACATTCGACTGTGTTGACACGATTGAGCGATTGATCCACAACAATCTGTATATCCTCAACATTAGAACTAGCCAACCTTTCAAGGATTTTATAAACAATCAAAAAAGCTCTGGATTAAGTTTTAATATTTTTCATGTTCATTCTACAGAATGGATGTGTATAAGTCATGCATCAACTCCGGAAGACTTGTTTAACTGCTAAAATTAAGGTGATTAAATGACTGGTCCGGTAGTTCCAGTAGTAAAGTAACATAAAAATACTTTATCTTCCACATAATTTCAATTCCTTTCTTGTTCGGTGGAGATATTAGCTTCTACGCCAACCAAATCGTAGCCTTTGGAGCTACCAGCAACGCATCATAATGGAGAATTCACACAAATTGAGGTCCGTTTTTATTACTACCATTATTGGCTCATTCTTTTCATCCGGACAAAACGAATGAATATATGGGAAGAGAAAAATTTTCCAATATAGTTTTGCTCACATTGTTCCGTAGACATGAAGACGACCGACGTTTCCCGTTTCTTTCCCCGTTGATCTGTGCCGTTCAAAATCAAGCTATTCGCAAGATAAAGCAGCAGAGTTATACGGCTCATCTTGCACACTTGTACGTCGTGTATCGGATTACCTGAAGAACAGGAAAGAGTCAGATGATGTGAACAATGCTTTATGTTGAATTCTGTTTCGTCGAGGTCATCATGCCGTAATAGTTTATGACGATATATTGAAGATTATGAAGATTGTTTACACATGCAGAAGGACTTTTAGCTAGACCATATCACCGTATTGGATTTTTAAATAAATAATAACTTATAAAGATGCTTTATAGGTCTATATTTATCAAGTAATCTAACAAGCACACAGCACACCAATCCATGTCATGTAGAACATTGTCGGAATAATTTTTAATCTCATGGCCTACCGCGCACAAGATCAACGGGTAAGTTTTAAAACAACTTCACCACACACGGGACGCATACAGGAAATTCTTTTCCCCAACCATTCGCTGGTCTTGCTTATATCTCCACCACCACGCGTGCTACCAACCAAACCATATTCATATATTACAAAACCTTTTCCAGCATCGCCGTAAGACTCCTTCCATCCCGCTCAAGAACAGGTTCAGGCTGATAGAATACCCAACTTCACATGTTTTACTCCAGTCCCATAGCTCTACGCTGCGAAAAGGACTCCCCTACAGCATTAACACACAAAACAGGCTCGTACAATCGGGAGTGGAAGCGAGATGAATGCACTAAGGTCCTCACAATAATCACGGGCCCCTGAAAAGCCGACCTGTAGGAGTGGGTTTCTAAAACAATACAACCAAACAAATCTAACAGGAAGTGAATGGCGCCGCTTGACGTTCCGTTCGATGGGATTGTGTGTTGCTGCTCTGTTTTGATTTCAGCAGGGACATTCAAATCCCTCCAAACCTCGCTAAATACTATGCGCCCCGCGTTGGTCGGATACGGTAGGCGAGGTGCATTCTTTTCCTTCGCAAGCAGCGATTATTTGGACCTACCTCGCTTACTCTTTATCACCTCCGTTCGCTTCGGGATATAATTTATTCAAAGCAAATCCATTCGCTGGCCATATTCACCTCACTACCCTTGGCCTTGGCCAATTTCCATGCGTCGACGGTGAGGCAACCGAATGTTACCGTAATGATCGAAGTAGCTTAGCATGAACTAATCGCTCACACCAGCGGCGCATTGTCCAACGGTTCGCGGGCCAAACCACGCAAGGCCCCGCCAGTTTTTACCCCGAATGTCATTTCCGGACGACATTTTTGATAAGTGGCAGCGGTCCTTGCGGTTGGTTGTGTCCGGGCATTGTCTAATAGTGCGCCTGGCGGCAGGATTGGTAAATCCGTTCGCCTTGCCAATGGCCACCATTCGAACGGGAGTCGGCGCCCACCCGAAAAGGGGCAACCGACAGACATTAAAAATGATTTATGCTTCGGGTTTTGCTGCGAGACTGCGCCCGGGAAATCTCTGCCATGGCCGGCCATTGCCATGTTTGCCGGCATTGTTTTCCGGCTGTCCATGGCCTGCTTGTGGCACCGCCGGTTGGGGGTTACCGCGGTAGAGGTGAAATTAAAATCGTAATAAAGCACCTGATCACGGGACTTAAATCATCTACATTAACCCTTCACAAAGACCGTCCCCCATTGGTGGGTGCTGTGTGCAAGGCAAGCAGAAGAAACAGCGGCGAGAGAAACCGTAGACTCATATGAAGTCATTGTTCCATCATTTACCCAAGGCAATAGTTTCAAGAGTGTAGTGCATAAAAAAAGAAACATTCAAACATTTGCAAACCTTACGAAAACATCAATCGAATGCACGCTTAGCGAAACATCAATCGAAGCCGATTAAAGGCTCGCGAGCGTTTGAACTTCCGCCACAAGAACTCCGAGCGCAAAAATCAAAGTAAAACTACGCTAATTCGCTTACACAAGTGATTGATCGTTGTAACTTTTATTTTAACTTTCATTCGTGCATGTAGCGTTCTCTGCATTCTGACAATCTGGAATCTGGAATGCTCTGAGAATGTGAAATATATTGTTATGTAGCATAAATTAAATTTTTCTTTTCTTCTGCGGTTTGTGTAGTGTATGAAAGACGAAGTTTAATACTACTCTGTAAAATTATTCAATAATTTAAAATTGAACATCTAATAAACTTAACTAAAACAATTTTTTTATTAAAACGACCAGGCATTGTCGATATATTTTACCACGTAATCGGATAGTCACAGTACTTGCTATGGGAAAATCGGTTCGGATGGGATTTTGTATCGGCCTTGACATGTGGAACCGTCGCCGTTACCAACTACACCGCAGGTCTGGGCAATTTTTGCAGAACCCTAAAGCTACTCAAGTTAACGTGTTTAATTTGTTTCAATAAAATTATTATTTTTTAGTGCATAAATATTACTATCCTTGTTGATGAAAAACAATTACCCATTTTTTCCATAGTATCAACACTGGCAAACAAAAACAAATAACCCAGTGCAATGAAATTGTTTTTTATTTCTTTTAAACCTATTGATAAGTTTAGTATATGTTTTAAATCATGATAAAATTTAAAATGAATAAAGAAAAAACACAAATGTTGGGTCTTGAACAATAAAATATGTATTTAATTTACTTAAGTTTTAAAGTTATTTAATATTCCCAAAGTTTGAGAACATGAGAACAGATTGTTACTTTTTTTTCAATATAATCACAAAATCCTTTACTTCTCTCATTATGAACAAAAATACAAATAATAATTTTTTTTCATTCTTTCTTTTAACGTCTGTTACTAACTAACTTTATTTAAAACTTAACTTTCACTTCACAGCCACGATAGAATTCTATTTTTCTAATGCCAACCAAGTTTAGTACCGACGCCCAACACCGTATATCATTTGGCGTGGTTACCAATTCCAATAGGATTTCCCATTAGCAGGAGAAAACTCCTAAATCCTAATTCCCCTAATTTCCCCTCCCGAGAACAGGATGCGAATTATGCTGCCTGTCTGGCCGCTGGCAGAGGGGAAGAAATCCTTCATTTTATTTTCCCGAAACCCGAAACGCCGTTCCGTTATCGTTAGCGCTAGGGTACAACGTTACCGGCAGGAGTGTTGTGTGTTGTGTTGGGTTGTGTGCCGCGGATAGAAGGGCCGTCTAGCCGGATCGGGACGTTTCGTTCTGGAATGTGACAAAGAGCATTGGGTGAGTTAATAACGTTAGAAATATTCTTTAAAAGGTTAATAAACGGGCAAAACATTATCTACAATTTAAGGATGGTACTGTCAATTGCGACAAGAGCACATCAACGCATTTACGTTCCTTTTATTTTTTGTACCACGTTTAGAAGCGTTATTTCAACGGCGTAATCCTTTAAGTACACCAACGACAAGCGACAGTGTAATTTCAATTTGGCAAACACTTTTTAAATCTCCTTCCCGTCCTTTTTTTCTAAAGAAAATTCAACGATCACCACCAATGAATGAGGAGCAACAACACGGAGCTTTAAAGTTGCGCCCCGTTTGCAACCGCGGCACGCGATCAAAGCAACCGTTTTATTTTACGTTTTCCGTACACCTCGGTTTACTACGACCAACCTTTGTTCCTCGCAAATTCTACGTCGCCCACCACATCGTGGCACACGACTGCAGCTAAATAGCAAAAAAAACCCAATTCACTAAACTTTGCGAATAAAAAACCACGCTGGCACGTTTCGCGCGCTGGTTTTTATGTTTCGTCCCGACTCCAGGACGCTCGTGCGGCCACAAGTCGCACTTTCGCTATGCAAATGATGTAAACAATGCATAAAAGCCCGCGAGTGAAAGCACACCGGCACCCGCCACCGTTTGTCGTCATCGCCCGTGCGTCCTTGAACTGGTGCCGGTCATAAAGTACTGGCCCGCCTTACTTACCAACCCGTCCCGCCGCAAGAACGCGAAAATGCCGCGCGACGCAGAAAGAAAAACTCGCGCGAAAGTAGCAAGATGAAAGCGGCACGGCACACGACGTGCTTCGCGATTTTTTATTCCTTCCTTATCGTTTGCCACTTCCGAGAAATTGAGCTCCGTCTCGGACGAAAAGGGGAAGAACGTCCCCGGGTGGAGGGGGGCGAAGGGTCTGTTCCTTCCCTTACACTATGTATTTATGTATTTTAATTTATGATTGCAGCCATCAGCTGATGAAGCTGTAGTCCGGGTTTGCCACCGCGCGCAACCGTGGCACAAGTGTCGGATGTTTTGTTCGCAGTTCGCGCCATTTTTCGCACCGCATCGCTTCCGCTTCTTCCGTCGGCAAACGAAGAAAATGGGACGCATCGGGAAAATTTAAAAATAAAAGTGAAACGCTTTGCTTACTGCTCTTCTTTTGCCTTCTGTTTTTTTTTCTTGCTTCTTTAAAACTTTTTCATTCGGGTATTCCATTGGTCTGCCGTCTCCTGGGAGAGCTTTTCACGTTGTTTCACTGCTTCAAGTATAAGGCGGCGGATTGAGAGCGAAAGGAAAAAAAACATTATAAACCCACAACCGACGGTTGGTGCAAAAAAAATCCCCGTTGAATGAAGCTGTGTGCGTCTGAGCGTTCGAGACACGGTATACCCGCGTTCCTTTCGCCTTTCGCCAAACTCCGAGATCTCCCGACGGTAGGGTAATGAGGATAAAAATCGATACGCTCACGCCACGCCAGACACCGGTTCCGAAAATGGGCCAGTGCCGAGGGGTGTGTTTTTTGGGCACATGCTAAAGACGAAACAAAGCAGCAGCAGCAGCAGTAGCAGAAAGAAGAAAGCCGGGAAAAAAACGCATTATTCTATCTGCTTCAAGGCGGAGACAGAGACCGTCAACTGACTGCGTTAGGGACAATTCATTCCGTTTGGCGGGTTTTTCTGCTCCCCCAATTTTGCCATGCAATCTTTAAAGCACGGGAAATAATTAAAACCTGCTTTAATGTTTCGGTGAGTTGAGTTTTCTGGGCAATTCGTTGTGTTCCGGGTGGTTTTTTTATTCGCTTTTCGCTTTTGTTTTTAAAGACCAACCTTCTACTCCCGGCGATCAATACTTTTCGCATTAAGCATTAATTTTTGGCCGTTTCGTAATAAGGTCAAGTACGGAAAAGAAGGTTAAACAATGACTTTTTTTAGTTTGGGGCATTTATGCTTGATACTCGCGAATGAATGCCCTAAAAATAATCACTTTCAAACAAATACAGTAAATAACATTACATAGAACCATAAGCGCCTAAAGTTATGCAAACCACAAAACAAAATTGTTTTCTTATTTTTTATTCTTTCGCTATTAATAACTTTCATCCAAAATATACTATTTTTCAAGAAAAATCACATTTTCAGTACCTGTTTTTCTCTACATCATCGACTTTGGCCAACATTATTCGGGTTTTTGTCCCGGGACCCGGAAATAGAAACCATTTCCCACATAACTCGTGTAAGCGACAAGCCCTACATCCATAATATAAACATACGTACCGTTGCCCAATCCTGGTGGCCATCCTGTCTATCACATTGCCATTTTCGGTGTACCTTCCCTGTGCGCTGGTAGACACCGACATCACTAGAAAAACGTGAAAAATTCCATTCTTTTGCATTATCAAATTTCGTCCACCACGGTTCAACCATCGGAATCGGAAAGCAAATGTGTGGCAACAACAAACGAGAATGGGTAGCATCCAAATGTATACTCTCCTCTCCCAACCGAGCAGCCGACTCCCCGAGACACAATCGAACGACTAGCTTCCTCGTCCCTTGGCCGTGCGGGAACGAGAAACCGGACCGCAAAGTAGCGGAAAAATGTACAAATATTTGATGCGTCGCTTGCTTTTCCGTCCTGCCTTCCACTTCCTCACCATTTCCGTCCTTCTTTCGTAGCTTCAATTCGGTAGCCATTGTCAAAGTTGCCATCTACATGACACATACCGCAGGGGGGAGACCAAAAGGTAAACAAACATCCGACCCACCGACCCCAAACACCGATGGTCGAGCACTAAAACCGGTCGCTGTTTTGGGTTGGGGAAAAGCCTTCGTGGAAAATAGGGAAAAATAGAACGCTGCTTACAGCCGAAACTAAAAACTCCACACTCTGTGGTGAAAACACACTGTTTGATGAATGTCGCGAACAGTTCACGGCCCACCCCCATTAGCGGAATGTGTTTCTTTCCTGCTTCTTTTCGGTTCTTTTTGGAAGTGGCCGAATGGAAAATATCAAACCTTTGCACTGGTGTCAGAGCTGGTGCTGGTTTTTCTCGTGAGGTTTGCTTGGCAATTTTTTTACCCAAAACTTCCATTTCGAGAGTGTTGCTGCACGGAGGCGGCCACTCCGAGCAAAAAAGAAGGAGCGGATTATTTGCAAAGTATTGAATGATACCGATAATGGAGTTGTGTTTTCCATTCCATTTTCCACTGTGCTACTGTCGCCACACACACACACATATAAAATGTCACGAAGGCAACCAGGTTCCGGGAGGGTACTAACCGTGGGTAGGTTCGTGCTTAATTGAATGATTGGAAAGTTGATGCGACATACCGGACCGACAAAGATCAATCGCCGGGTGACATTCACGTCCACACGAATCCCCCCACTGGAGCTACCAGTTACCGACCAGTAAATGTAATAAAAATCCAATACGACATGCTTCAAGTCAATCGAGTCGCACTGCAAGCATACCGGTACTCGCTGCTGAACGTACAATCAAGGCACAGCTTCTCGTACGCACGCATCACCGTACGGCAATCATCCATCCACGTATCGGGAACTATTTCCCAGCCGGGCGCACGGTACGGACACTCCATCGAGTCCAACGGAGTCCAATTTTATTTGCATGGACTTACAAATTTATTTGCCGGTCCTTTTTTCCCCCCTCATGCCACACTTCGCTTCACCTTGCCGAACAGCGAAGGCCTGTTTTCCTGTGCCCATCCAGTGGTACCGCTCCCTCGCTCGCAAAACCGACAATCAACCGGGAAAATGGAAAACTTCATCCTGATGGCAGGTGCCGTTACCGTGCGTTCATGCGTTCCCGTTGAGATTTCCGAGATTCCTACCGTTCACCGTTCAGTGCCAGCCTGAGTGGACGATGGATTGTACTTCAAGCGATGCGTCCGCCTCGCAGTGGTGAGACAACGCGTGGCTGGAACGCTGGCAGGACGAATCATCTTCAAGTGGTCCCGTTTGGTAGAAAACCTAAACGTGACGTGTTTCGGACGGTGTTTCGTGCATCGCTCTTGTTGTGGAAAACCAAATCAAACAGCAGTATATATGAATGTTTGTAGCCATGGTTGGTACCGTCATTCACTGACAAACCTTAAAGTTCCTGCGCCCGCAAAACACACACACACACAGTCATTTAGTTTAGAACACTTTGGTTACAAAGAGGAATTGAGGTATCTTCCTGTCTGCGGAAAACATCTCCTCCTGAGTAAGGAAAATAATCAATAAACATTTCTGACAAGTTCCTTACACTTCCATGGCAATCGTTATACTCTTGAAAACTTACGATCTGTGCATGAAGGATTGATACTTCGTCTGTAAATTCGCCTAAATGTAGGCAACACGGAAGGCAAAGGCTTCTTTTTACTTGCCTTTTCAAACATGACTATCAATCTGTCTGTGATAGAAAGGGAATATGTGTCAAACAACTGCAGGTATTCGTGATTCCTCCAAAAGAATTCGAAACTTCATCGATTACTTCCTTCATACTACCCGGTGTAACAGTTTCACAGGAAACTCTAGAACTTCATCAGCGCAACGAAACGAACTCAATGTACGCCACCGAAAACCACTTCCAAACCCATCTCCGATTGATCGCATATGTTCGCTAATCAACCAAGTGCATGAAAGAAGGTGGACTCCGATCCCTTTGATCGGGTTTGTTGGCATGTAAATTTAATAAACTTTCTTTTTCTGCTCTCCCCTTCAACACTCACCCACCCGTGGCGGGGTGAACGTGCGTGGGCAAGACGAGGGATAGAGAGATAAAAAAATCGCCTACCATCACCACGACTCGTCATCGTCACCATGGACTCGTCCGCTATCTTTTTTTAAACCCCCCCAGCAGCAAAAGGACCAAGACCAATTCGATAGGCACGTGCTGTTCGGCTGCTTTGCATGCGGGACACGGTGACACTTCTGTGGGTGTCAACGAAAGCTGCCTCATGACGGTCAATTTTGGATAATGTGTTTTTCGGTTACTCTCTTTATTTATTTTTTTTTGTTCCGTTACCCCTCGTGTTTTTTTTTTCTTATCCTCGCTAATATTGCTCGAAACGGGAACGGGGCCCGTTATCTTCACAACCGATTACTTTGTGGGGTGATTTGCATCCGGGTGAATGTTGTTTCTGTGTTTTTTTTATGCGTGGCTCTTGTTGCCTTGCGGTTCAATATTGGTTGAGGTTCGTTGATTTAAATGAGCAGCCGGTCGGTCGTTCGTCATTTAACAAGCGTGAGAAACAATCGGAAAAAACCCACAATAATATTGTTAATTTATTTTGTTAGTGAAGTTAATACGCAATAAGAGGCATTACCATAAAACAGCGTGCAATTGTTAGGAAATTTCATTCATGCCACTGAGTTCTTATTTTGATTTATAAATGATTTTATTTTGCCATAAAGTTTAACCATTTAGTTTGCTTTATTCTTCTGTTTAAATCTAAATTTAATTTTTAACTAAATTTAATAAGTTTAAGTTTAAACTAAATTTAATAAACTGTATCAAAGAATTTAAATAGTGTAGAACATTTAAATGTATAAATACTTTCGTTCGGTTCTAAAACGATAAAATCTTTCTTCAGAAGTAACGATTTGAGTGCCTCGTTTTAAATTCCTATGTAAATTCGCCTAAAGGTAGGCAATACGTATGACAAAGGCTTCATGTTTACCTTTCTTTTACTTTCAACTTTTTGCCCTTTTGAACATACTGAAACAATGTTTTTAATTTATATAATATAACGTTTAAAGCTAATCTACCAACATAAAACCCATGAGTAAACTAGAAGCAAAAGGCCTGATAACAGATTCCACCCTTTCCGGAACGCATGTATGAGTGGGCATAGAATATCGATGAACCAACACACCAAAAAAACCGTCCATGTCCAGGACACAGGCGCACTCCACGTCGCATCCCTGGACACTGGGCAGGGATGAATGCGAACCATGTCCGCCATTACATCCAATCCTGTTTGGTAGCCATGGACACACCCATACCAACAGCCAACAAAAAAAACCAACCAACGCGTGTCCGTCTCCCACAGGGCACATCCCGGCGCAAAATCGATCCTGGTCAAACGTAGCAATGTTGGAAAAGGCGATGAACGGACCAAAAAAAAAAAGGACAAGGAAAATTCATAATGGACAACACACTCATGAGGGGTGTGGAATAGAGAAATGCGAAGCATAACAACGAAAAAAAAAGACTCACACACATACAGACACCCTCGGTAGGAATGTGTCCACTCCTACTCTTCCACCCCTAGAGTGTGGATTTCGCCCTCGACAAGAAGAAAAAAAACGATGAACAGAGCGAGATGGAGTTTTTCCCCACTTGCTGCTCTCTTCTCTTTTGTCCAGAGTTACCATCATAAATATTGTTGGGTGTGTTGTTGTTGTTTTTTCCTTCCTTTCATTTCATACAACTCAACCCTCGCACGGTTTTAGCTTTTCCTTTCATTTTTTTTTTTTGTTTTGATTCGCCTACCGGATAACTTGTCCCCGTATTTCATGCTTGTGCACGAGTTTTCCTTCCTCGCACACCAGCGGGGTGAGTGTAATAAAAAATATGAAAGCACAAAGATAAAAAAAAGAAACAGACCTGCAAAAGACACATACAGACGTGTATCCCGGGATGTGTGTGTGGACATACGCGGACATTGCGGCAACGTTTTGCCCGACCCGTGTAATGGTTGTATTATGAAACTGTGCTAACCGTCGTTCAGCTCCCATAAGAGCGTTGTACGCAAACGGACGGACGAAGATTATGACGGCCCCAGCTCGTCTAAGGCCTAATGCCGGGTCGCATATGTGCGACGGTCACAGCTGAACGCCACCGCACCCACTCGGTTGTCTTTCATTTTCGAGTAATTTTTAAGTGCACGACCATCTCCGGCAGTGGCTTCCACCAAGAATGTGGTGGCGCCAGGCAGCGTAAGTGGCGTCCGTTTGTTCTGCTCCCCGATTCTCGATAGATTGCTTCTTTTTCTGCACTCTGGCACATACAAAGGACAATGTCAGCCCCATTTACATTAGGAGACGGGTACCATCATGGCTGTTACGACGTGCTTCTGTTGCCATGTGTTGGAAGACGGACACAAGAACCCACAACCGTTCGCCCAAAATGGATAACAGAGTGTCCTTAACCACTACCTCGAATTTTTAGTACCCTACTTCCTGCTAATATCCTCAACCAAGCTGAAGCTAAAATTAGTTCACAAAAATTCACAACCGTATTTGGATTCCGGATTCCCAGATAGTACCAAACTTCCCACACCCAATCACGGAACCCAAAACTATATAACCACCCGTAATGGGAAGTCCCTCATCCACTCATTCCACTACCGTGTATGATATTTACTTTTACCGAAAAAGGGTCTTTTTCTCAGTGCACCCAGGCACCAAACAAAAACTTTCCGTCCACTTCGGTCAACTCAGCGAGTGGGGAAACGATCTTCAGTGCGGCCCTACAGCGCTGGTTCAAAAATACCTTCCACAGCCGACAAGAGCAGCAGAATGGGTTGACACAACTTTGCACAAGAATCGTCCTTCTTCAACGGCTTCGGATTTCGCTTCCCAAGAATCGCACTACCAAGCGCGGGAGGGCAATACTACCGAGACCTCATCCGAAACCCGACCCGGACAAAAACCGGAGTCAGCAAACGGATGGAAATTGGGCAAAAGTTTGTTTTGTTCTGCCGTCCCACCAAAACTTCGGCCCCACGGCTCACCAAATGTCCAACTTTGTGTCTCTCTTGTTTCCCGCCTTTGTCCCGTCCGTGTCCGGAACTTTCGGCATCATTCCGTTCTTGGGTGGTTTTTGAATATGGTACCACTTTGCCTGATGTGCATCGGGGGAACGGGGCTCGGTACGCTCCGCGGAAGGGCAGAACCGACCGTCGGGAGTTTTTCAATCAATTAATTTTCCTTCCAGGAAAATTAATCCGCACGCTTCGATACATCATCGCGCCATTCGAACGGATTCCGGTTCCAACCGTTTGCCTTGAAAGGGCGCGTTGTATGTGTGTCTGTGTATGTGTGTGTGCGAATCTACCCCGAGAGAGAACTTTTGGGAGAAAGATATTTTCGATTGATTGGTCGAAATGGACCTGCGGGAAATCTGGAAATATTGGGCCAAAGCTTTGCACCCGGAACTGGGTTGTAAGTTTTGCGGTTGTAAGTTTAGAACTTACGGTGAGTGCTATTTATTAGGAGGGTTTTAGAGATTTTTTTATGGGAGAATTTAAGATGACACTATTGATAGTGCTGTATTTAGCATGACAACATTCCAACAGAATTACTATTATGATTTCAATTTTCCTACAAATTTAGATATAATATTATTCTAGTTGAGAGACAATAAGGACTCCGAAAGTACTTGTACATTAAATTTGTTATAAAATTGAAAAAAACACACACACGCAGGGCGTAAAGTTTACATAAAAACAACCCTGCCCGAGTGTCACATTCCTCTGCTGCGTCATTGTTCGTTGTCACAGTTTATTAAAAATAAATGTTTGGAAACAGTTTCCACACGAACGGAACCGGCTGGCTGCTGGCCTTTGCCGAATGTGATGTGAAGGGCTTAAGGAAGTAATGATACTACACGGGGCCCTCCAAAACGATAACGATGACGGTGCACAAAGCATAAATGTCCTAGAGCCAGTGTGTATGTGTGTATATCTGCCCATTCTCCCTGTATGAAGGGTGAAAACCGAACGGCGTAAAGGTAAAGATTCAAATATCTTTCCCAGTGCAGGACACACCGGGCTCGATTTTGGATGGGGGGGGGAGGCCTCCGGTCCATTTCTAGACGCTGGCCCATAAGCAAATGGTGTGCCATCAGGAATGGGGAGCACGTATAACGGGGTAAAAAAAAGACACCGACGCCCCGCAGAAGGGTACACAAACATGAATAGTCACTGAATTATCTTCGGCTTACAGGAATGCGTTAATTTAGCGGAAGGAAACGGATGAATAGTGAAACGAGCCTCATCCGTTTTAGGGTGTCCTTTTCTTTTGTGAAAGAAGCGAGTCGTTGTACAGAAAAGTGGTGGCATTGGGAGAATATTTGGTTCTTTACCTTGATGCTAAAATTACCTTCCCATTTACTAGGAAATCTACTGAAAAAGTACAATCAATGGATCAGTTTTGTTTAAAATCGATAACTTTAGAAACTTTTCTTATATAGTAGCAATATCTTCAAAAAAACTATACAAGACACAGCATTCCCTAAATGCTCATCTATCCTGCAAGGTGTGCAAATGCGGCCCATCAATAAAGTAGCCATCGCGTACCAGCCCAAAATACCCACGAATATATGCGACCGTCATCGTTTTGCATTTGCGGTTACGGTAACCTCATTCGAAAGCTCATCCATGCTGCGTCACGGTTACCATGGCGAGCCATTTTTTACAAGCACACCGAATCGCTCCAAAAAGGGACAGTGCTGCCAGAAACATAACCCCCAACCACACAGTAGGCCTCTCACATGGCGAGGGCTTTGGGCAGCTGTGAGTGGCGAAAAAAGCTTTCTTTAGCCTTCCGCCACGCAAGGGCCTACTTGGACCAACGACACAAAAGTGCAAAACACAAATCGTAAATACTTTTCGGACGAACAGGGCGAAAATAGCTTCCGCCGCCTACCGGAAGTTACCTTCCTTCCGGCAAATGGTCTCCACACATCAGCACAAGATGACACGGAGACATGTTACCGAGTCACGAATGGGAGGTCCCGGGAGGGGGAGGAAAAAAGGACAAACCCCCAAAATAAAACTCATCCCACACCAAAGGACAACGGCCTTGCTCCGCGAACGCGAGCCGAGCGAAAAAAAAGAAGGAAAAGATGAGTTGCCAAGGATTTATGTGCGAACGGAACCACATCACATTCGGCCGTGGCATCCGGGCGCCCTGGCGATGATGTATGGAAAATGGTTTTGAATTTTGATGAAACGAATGTTATCTTTTTTCATTTCGTATGTGGGGGGGGGGGTCTTTTTTCTACTTCTTCTTCCCCTTTTCTTTTCTTTTGGTCGGCCTTTTCCTCCCGGACACGGGGGCTTTTTTTCCGTTGCATTCCGTTTTTCCATCCAAACATCGAGTTTCCATTTCAATTCCCATCCATTTTACTGACACAATGGCGTTGGGAGTAGGATGGAACGGGCGGGAAAAAAACTAGAATGGAAATGGTTACACTGTGAGAGGGTGGTTGGACGATGGCGACCATTCGGTCTGTGTAGTTGTCAGACTTCGAGCCTCCGGTTTTATTTATTATTTTGCTTCTTTCTTTCTTTTTTTCTCGTTATACCATCTCCTGGGCACTCGCTTTTCTTCAAGAACAGTGTGTTTCTTTGCGGCATGTGTGTGTGTGTGTGTAAGGAGCGTGGTCACATTATGTATGTGTCTCATTTGGTTATGCAGCAGATTTCTTTCACTGTGGCCACTGCGGTGCGAACGCTCGTCCTTTCTGGCATTCCGTCCACACCAGTGTCCTGCGTCGTCCGTATTATATTCAATAAATTAAGTTTATTGTATGACGGTAGCATACATCATCCTTATCAGTGGATACGAGCCGTCGTATTCCGACACGCGGTCTCCGAGGCTGGCCGGATCGACATCGTCATCGCCCATCGCTGTCGTTTTAGCAGTGTGTCTTATGTGCTTGTGTGTTGTCATATTTCGCTCGTCCGTGTCCAACAGTATCGCCCCACTCTATGAGATTAACTGCAGCAACAACGGTTTTAATACTAGAATCAGCTCAGGCGTCCTTCACCGAACAGGCGCTCCTCACATGGCGTCCGTTTAGTTGCCGTCCCATGTGCTGTTTTATGCAAAGTGGAAGTCAGCTAGATTTTGAATGATTTATGGAACGGTTCGAACACTCCGAAATACTTGAAAAACTGCTAATTTATTCGAATGCTACTCAAGTTATTGGTCGAACGTGAAAATGGCGCATCAGATCACACACACAGCTCTCGATCATTACCAAGCATCAAAAAGTGGTCCAAGACTAACTAAAAGGATTAAATTACACTGAAATTGAATCTTTCATTCCTACATAAAGAAGGTAGTTCTAAACATTTCTTCCCCGGGTTCCCATTGATGCCCATCATCATCAATATCAATCAAACGGTACCCGAAAATCGGGGTTAGAAATTTGGAGCAATTTTACATCAAATTGTGATTTGATTTATGGAATGGTTTTTTTTTTTCCTTCCCTCACCGGTTTTGCAAAACCGACTTCGAAGTGTCCGATCGCATTGCGTGCATACGGCGAAACACGATAGAGGCGGTACGCAATTAGGACGAACGATTAGCAATTGACAGTGTGTTTGCTGCGGCGACCAGTCTGCGGTCCCGACAGTCCCCCGGAAACATCCCGTCCAGAGCTGGCTAAACCCATCCATTAATCATTCGCGTGACGTTCTGCACTGGCATCCTCTACCGTAAACGGGCAAGTTTAAAACGGATTTTAATTACGCATCGCACTTGCGCTACCATTCACGATTCTTCGTATTTGCGACTGCTTTAAGAAGACGGACAAAGCGAAAGTGTCGTTTTTTTTTGTCCGCCCCGTGGGGCCATGTGGGAGTACATTTTAATGGACACATCATGCCGCAATGTGTTTCCCGATGGTGCGTGAATAGGTGTGCGGAAAATTGAAAACTCAGTAACCATGGAGATGCAGATGGGGGCAAGGAATATAGAGCAAGGGTTGGTGTGTCCAGCAGGAGGCGCTCGCATATAAAATTTATGCGTTTTGCACTCAACCATCTTACGCTGCCCAAAAAGGCCCTGCACGATCAGGCCTCACCGTCCAGTCCTTAAGGGCACGTAGTTCGCACTTACACAAACTGTAACACACACACACACACTCACCCACAGTTCAACCACCCGTTGCTTGGGACGGATTTTTACGGGCCCCCTCCCCAACAACCGAAACCCGGCATGCCGGGAAGCCGTTGGACCGGGAACATTTATTCTGCGAGAACGAGTGTCAAACTGCTCTCCTGGGTAGCATTATCGACCCCATTTGCCCGGGAACGATGTTTTTATATGGTGGAATTTTATCTCCTCGCCACGCAGCTGTGGCCGTCCGTGTGCGTGGACGGGGCTGCGGGGATGAAACGACAACGGGGTCAGATCTTTTATGTTCCGGGATCGGGAACAATTCACGGACCGGCGATGGGACGGTGTCCGTCGTAGGAAAGAGGGTTTTGCAATTGGACTCCGGGAAGTCCGGGGACAACACTCCGGGAAGTGGAATCGTTGCAACAATCAAACGGGTTTTAACAACTTTCATCCAGATAAGAATCAATTCTTGTGTTCTTAATAATGTTGCAAAACTAAAGGCAAAAATTATGATTCGTACTACTGTCCATAGCCTCAAATATTCTTCTTAACGGTAACTTCCTCTTAACGCAATATTCTTCAAAACAGTACAACCCCCTCCCCGGAAAAGGACCACCTCGTGAAAGACTTATGGTTTTCAATTCCCCAGACACGCGTTGTACGTGAATGGAGATGAAGAAGTTCAATGTTAAAAATGAAATTCAATACTTTTTACATTTTCCCCCTTTCGCAAGGAACGCACACCAACAACCAACACGAATGTTCCATAAGAACGCACCGATCCTCCGTCCAGTTGACGACCGCAATCATGCTCGGTCGGTCACAAACAGGGCCGGCCCTATTTTCTCTCCAGTGGCCATCGTTATCTCGCTTGGTCCGGTACCAGCAGTACGGTTGATCCTTTGCTAAGGTTCGTTTTTTTTTATCGCCCTTTCTTAAGGCCGCTTTGCAACGTTTTCCAACCACAACCCCTTTCTGTTACAATACAACCGAACACCCAGCTCTTCATCATGCTGATTGAATGTGTGGGCTGCAGTGAGGAGACGTACCGGCACATACACTTCCGCCGGGTCGCTTCCCATCGCACGAAATGGATCGAAATTGATAAATTGAAATTGAATGAATTTACATCTTTGGTGCTCGGTTTTATGCGTATGCTCTTTGCATGTACACAGCATCCTCCTTCGCACTGCGACGCTTATCATAAAGGGCAGTTCGAACTGTCGAAGGATTTACGACTCGGTCCGTCCTCGCCGGCGTGCGATTTTCCTTCCCTGTTCTTTTTATTTTCCCCGGCCCGGATGCCAGTTTTAAGGACTCAAAAACTTTTTTTTACGCTCTTAGCTAGATTAATCGGTAACTACTGCTACGGTGCACTTTTCCAATCGATCGTTGAAATTCATCTGTACGATAGGATCGATTTTGATGGTGCTTTTTCATTCTTGCATTGAAACCAATTTTTTTTTACTTTAAAATCTCTGCCAATCCCCGCTACTGTCATTGTTTTCTATGGCCCAATCTCGTCTAAATGCTGGCTCGTTATTTGCACTGGACCTTGCCAGTGCACTGTCAGGCTGCCAAACAACAACCCTTTCATAATTCATGTGTCAATAGCCAGACCATCGATCCGGTCGTAGACTCCGTCGATCCCTTGCTTCGTGCAGGGAACGATTGCATTTTCGGGTGCGTCGTGCTGGCTTACATGGCTAAGCTATAAATTACATAATTTTCCCGATTTTCCTCTTTATCTGTCGCGTTCCAGGCACATTGGCCGATTGCCGTTCCCTTCTGCATTCCTTACAGTGTCCGGAACAGCATCAACAACAACAACAAAAAACATCCCATCCCAAAACACGGAAACCGATCGGAAATATCGACAGAAGGATGCTACCGATTTTCCACCACATCATCAAACGACGGAATCAACGGAACCGACTGAACGCGCGTGTGTGTGTGTGTGTCTGTTTTCAATGTGGCGAATTATTATCCCGAACAGAACCAAAATCCGTAATACACAAAAGGGTTACAACAAAAAGGAAGTCACTTTTCCGTACCCGGCACTTCCACGCGATTTCCCCCGTTATTCCCGCTTCCCCTAAACCCTAGTTCTGCACTCTGATGGGGGCTTAATGTGTATTTTTTTAAAGAAAGATGGTCACGGGTAAATGAAGCGCGCCTGATGGGTTCGTTTGTCGATATGATTGGGATGCGACATTTTCTGCCGTTCGGCAAAAGTCGATCGGCATCAGTGTCGGTTCGCGGACTTCATGAGGCACAAAATTGCACACGGGCGCATAATTTTCTGTCCTACCGTTCACTACCGAAGGGGAACCGTCTGTCTACGAGAAGGATTATGTGTGAAATTTGCCAAAAAATTGCTCAATGTCGTTTCTCCAAATTTAAAGTCGGTGCAATTCGACTCAATACGACTAGAGCCAGGTTTAAACGGACACAAAGGTACTATTGAACAAATACAACCGTTCTTAGAACGCTAGAGCTAAGCTCTGATGTTTAATAAATGAAATTCAAGGATATCAAAGACACACAAATCCTCATAATGTTTAAGACTTCAAGAAAAAGTCCATAGGCTAAAACCTTCATTCGAACATTCGAACATTGCAATGTTCTAGTTAAAATTATCTATATAATTGTAATTGTTCTTAGTAGTGGTTTGGTTATGAATCTTGTAAGAAGAGTCTGCTACTGATATGAATCTTTAGAATTATTCGAATCATGATTCGAAGTTACAAAGATTCATTAAACTTTAAGGATTTCTTTAAATCTGAATTATTAAGGATCTCTCTTCAGATGCATCTAAATTTAAGCATTAAGGATTCTTTAATTCTTTCAGCAACGTTGTCTCCCTGGGGCATGTCGGTAATGTGTTTGGTAACGGCTCCGGTCACAACGCTAGCTTCTATCCAGCCAAGATTAAATTAAGCCAAACATAACAAACAGACATAAATCAGACCAGAAGTCAGACCTCTTGAGGTAGTTGTGCCGGTAAGGAGGAGGAATAATATATCAAATAATATATATATATATATATATATATATATATATATATATATATAATATAAGTATTCATGATTTCGATACATGTTTAAATTTTTATCCATGCTCTTTCATACAGATAAAAGAATCCTAAACCAATGATGACATTAACCAGTTCAGATGCTCCTAAATTGTTAGCAACTATTGTAGTTTAAAGTTCGATATTCTATTAGCACTTTGCATTGCCTTTCTTACTATACACATCATATAAACATTTTGCATGATCAGTCCCCCAGTCAGAACCTGGCGATTTTAATTCGGTGAATCCTGAATCATGAATGAATCTTCATAAAAGATATTCAGAATTATTGATTCGGATCAAAGATTCTTTCAGAATCGTAAATCAAAATCAATTTCTCCCAACCATTTTGCTGGGATTTTTTTTATTATTCCATTGGAACTCCTCCCATGTCATCGAATATCCCTTCGTATAGCTTCGTATGAACATTGTACGACCGTACTCCGCGCCGTCAGATCGGAAGTAATTGCATGGTCCTGTGGTTCCGCATGTTGTAACAGGAAATTAGCGACATGAAAAAAAGTTTTTCGCACATATGTGAAAGCAGACCGTCTCGTGCTGGTAGAGCATCGAAGTCCATCTTCAAACTTCCAATAATGGACGGACTGCCGAATTCCATTCAGTTTCTTCGTGCCACCCCCGATCTGGCCTGCCACAGAACGCACAACGAACCATGAGAAAGTAATTCCCTTTCATGACCGATCTTACCCCGTCCCACACAGCCCTCCCCAATCTATCGCCGATCGATTCTGCCGGAAATGACGGCCAGCCGACATGTTTGTGCCCAAAAACCGAAGGTCGTACGAAATGGAAAGTTTGTTCGCCTGCCTGCCCCTACAACTAACCGGTTGGAGGAACGGTTATTTATTGTCCGGAAATCGACAAATAAACTAAAAATAACCGAAAATGGAGACCAGCAAACGGTTTCCGGCAGTCATCGAACCCCGGCCAGCCGGGAAAGTCAATTTTTCCGGGTACACAGTACAGGGGGAAGGGAAGCATAGATGACGCACGCCACAAGACGAAGGATTTTTTTCATTTTTATTCTCATTTTGCTTTCTCCGTTTGCACCCTGACCAGCGACGGAACGGCGAAAGTTGCTCGTTTGAACTATTGCTTATTATTTGGGCTGTGTCGCCTCGATGGGCGCTCGCCATCTCGCATGTGCGCATCGTTATTGGCAAATTTTCCTCACAAAACAGTCACACACAGACACACCAAACTTTTGCTTTTTGTTGCTTTTGTTGTCTCGCCTTTGTACCGGAAGCAGCGGAAAAATAGACCGGTCCCACTGGCTGGCTTCCACCCGTACACCGGAATCGTAAAAATGGCCACTCACTAGCACACCGTAAAAGAGGGAACCGAACCGAAATCTTCCTCTGGCTGCAATGGCCATCATTCTTGGCGCGTGTGGGGGAAAGCAAAAAAAGTTTCCCGAACGAGTGAAATTGGCAGCACGGTTATTGTTATTTATTGGCCGTCCAATTCGGCCGTCCGCAAGGTTTTTCCCTGGTTTGGGTTTTTGTGTGTTGAGCTTCTGGTGCGTGTTTCCACCCACCCGCACCCATTTCTTCGCCCTGCCGGTCTTTATTGTGCGGGTTGCATGTAACTGCGTTTGTTCGTCGTAAATGGACCAAACATCCGTACCCATAAATTTCTCTTATTGCCTTGGTACCGTGCAATGGCTTGGGGAACGGCTTTTGCTGGGTTGGTGGTGTGCAATGGTGCACAAGAGGTGTGCAAAAAGTTCATACTTACACGGCCAGTACACCGGGCGGACATTTCTCAGCCAATCAAAAGGGGTAACGCGATGTCGGAGCCATCGGTGCTGGTGACATGAGTTATTGTCGGCTGGCCAATTGGGGACACAGTTGACTCAATGGAAGCTTGTAGTTGTTGGTGACGCATCAAAAACACAAGGACTATTGTAAACACATTTCATTAAACAATGAAATGAATTAATTTGAGCATGTTTCAACAACAATGTTTAATACACAGTTAGTTTAGCATTTTTTAATTCTAACTGAAGTGAAGGTCTAATCAGTGGTTGATTTTCCGTTTCGGAATCCCCTCTGATAGTTTCCAACCGCCTTTCCAACGTATGGGACAATACGATCTTGTAGTATCTTTTTTATCAGCACAACAACCTCAAGAGGTCTAGGCCTACCATTTCTAACTTTCTTTGACGTTATTTTCCCGTAGCCGGATAGTCAGTCCTGCGTACGGAGTCAGTCCTGCGTACGAAGTATTCGACGGGATAGGGTTTTGGATCGATCCTGTCGTGTGAAGATTGGCACCATTACTAACACCACCGAGCCACCCCGATCTTGTAATATAAGGGAGAACATTTTGTATACCTTATTCAACACCGGAATACCCGTAATATTAAAAAACTGACCCTATCGCGAAGACCTCTTGCTGAGAGCCAGATCACCATCCTTATTTCGACAAAATTAGACCTGACGGCGATTCGGTGCCCAGCTGAAACATTTTCTTTACAGTGTGAAAATATTTTCCGCCATTAGCAAAACAAAAAAGTAAATGGACAAACACAGTTTGAAATCATTTATTTTCGGTCGGATGAATTATTCAACCGACAGTAGACGAGCATACCCGAATTCAAATGATTTACTACCCCTGAACGCTCGTCACAATTAGATTTTCCCTCTCCTCTCCTTCCCAGCCCAGCTTCTTCCCAAACCGCCATTGATCGCCAACGCCACTTGTTCTACTTGTCTTGAAATCATCAAAGCTTCATCGTACCATCTTGGAAACGATGGAGACTGGGTGAGAACCCACCGAGAAAGCTCTCCAAACGCCCCCACGGCCGAGAATGGACACATGTGGCCGTACCTATGCACACCATCGGAGAGGTTTGTTAGCAACGACTACAAGACCCCCACAAACACACACACGTGCACGTGGGGTTGTGTTCCCTTAATTCACCGCATATGTTTTCGTTTCGCTACTGAATAAATAACGAAACATAACGATTTTGGGTTCGGCTCGGGCGCAAACGCTCCGCACGGGTTCCACCACCCAGTTTCACGGTGGTGGTGGATAAGATATCTCCAAGCATCCCCAAAAGCAGCCATGATGTGCGGAGTCCGGTTTTCCGTCCGGAGGACGGGCAACGAAAAAGGCAACATACACACACGGATGATGATAATGGCATGCCCCAACCCACAGTTTACTCCCCAATCCCTGACTGTGTAGACCCTGTCTGTTTATTTTTGTGTGTGGTCGTCTTACCCATGCTAGCGAACCACACAACAGCAAAAAACGGACGGTCCGAACACGAGGCAGGACAAATGTTCTCAAGCATTGGGTGGGGAACCACCCGGTACCGGGGAAGGTACGCTTGTGAGAGAATGGATAAATTTTCCACCCCCTCTTGCCAATGTTCCATGCGTCCATCCATGCGTCAGATCGCCTTCGTACCGGTGGAGCCACAACTGTGTCCAATTTCCCCAAAAACTAAACGCAAAACTCCCACCAGAGTGGGAAAAGCGGGAATAACCCATGTGCGGGAAAACATAACAAAGCACAAATTCTATTCTCTCGCCCCGGTACGAGCTCGCTCCAAACCTTGGCGGTTGTTGTTGGCAAGACGAAACGCGTGAAGGCCACACTGTGGGGGAAGGAAAATTCGTTTGTTGTTCGCTGAACCCAGGGATAGGGCCGAGTGGCCCCCAGAAACAAGGAACCGTATGGGCAAGGCTGTGAGTGGCAATAGCCATTTGCATCGTGATTTCAACACATGGGGACCGGATCCACCCCAAACCACATAGTACATGTACGATTCGCCCGATGGACGGTGGAAATGGACGCCACATTCGGTTCCGGCCATTCCGGGACCGTTGGGCGTTGAATGGGAAAATTTCTTTTTTCTCCCCTCATCTCATCCACTAGATTTCCCTTGCCTGGCCAAAAGTTGTTTTTTTCTCTTTCCCTGTTAGCACCCCCACTACCCCCCCGTCCCACACCCAGCGCCATGGTTAGTTTGCCCGGAGGCTGGAATATGTTTCAATTTCCTTCGATTGTTATGCATGAGAATTTATGAAAGAACATAAAATTAGCATATTCTTCCTTCGACGAATAAGGGATGAATTACTGCTTAAAAGGGGGGGACGAGGCGGACCGGCCAGTCCGATCCGATGGACACATATGTGTGCGCTGGTTCTGCTTCGCGTCGGAAGCCTCGGACACTGTGTATGGGTGTGGGGGTGAAAAAAAAATCCCCCGAGCACCCAGCACCCTCATTTTACCTTGTGTGTTTCTTACCAATCGGGGCCCCGGTCGCAAAAGAAAATCTGCTCCGAAGGAAAAAGCCCATAAATACTAACTTGGTTGCAAAATAAAACACCCCACCAGTTTTCACACACGAAACATTCTTCCAAATTTCTATTCTCTGGACGTGTTCTTTTTTTTTTTTGTTTGCTGTTGTTTGTCTTCCATTCCACGCGTTATGTTGGGAATCGGTCCTTCTTTTCCCGGAGTGTTGCTTCCTTTCGATGCTTCCTTTCCCTGCTTTTTTGTGGCACATTCGGCCACAACCAGCAAACTCGATTGTTCCCTGTCACGGAATGACATTAATCAATAATTGAACCCTTTTTTTACTTGGGCCAAAGTGCCCCTGGTTTGCCTGCATCAATTCCATTTATCAGGCACGGAAACACACACACACATACACGAATCGACTCTGGTGGCCTTCCAGTTGTGAGATGAGCCCTGAACTTTAAACTGGGACACGACTCCCGGATTCCGGCAGGACTAAAGTAAAGGCGATTTTTTTCCTTGTATTTGTTTCATCCCGGCCAAGGGTCGCGGGCCAGAAGTTCGATTGGAAATATTGACAGAGAAAGGGGTTAATATGTTCACCCCAGGGGTGCTAAACTACTGACGGCAGACACTGGCCACCGGTGGTAAGGTAATCCGGTACGATTCGATCCTTCCCATCCAGGGTCGTGTGCTTTTTTTATATATTTTTGCGACTAGTTCAGTTGTCTAGCAGTTCTTCGGGTATGTGTGTTTTTTTTGTCCTTTTATGGAGTGTCGTCTGTGAAACATTGTCACGAATTTTAAAACTGAAACATCCCCTCGCTTACCATCCGCTTTTACGGGTCGGGTCGGGTACGGGGAAAAAATGACTTGTCATGGTTTTGTAACGGTGTGTTTCGATTTCGATAGGAATTGTATATCGATTCCCATTTCGCTCTCGAGCTGGTGTGTCTGGTTTAGGTGGCGTTTTTTTGTGTCTGTCCTCTCCTTCTTGGCAAATACTTCCCCCGTCGTTGTTTGACGCGATAGCACCCGATTGCGCTACGTGCCACAAATCGCACAGCCAGCGTGCAGCGTGTGAGAAGTGTAAAATTTTTATTTATTAGTCCATCCCAACGGTTATATTTGTGTACCGTGAACCTGGAAACTTATCCTCCAGCCCGGGTGAGTGATGCATTTGTAGCCCTTCTCAGACTCTTACAGATGTGCTTCACAACAGTTATGATTTTGTGTTGCGAAAATTTTTATACCTGCCTTTGATGGTGTTCTCTGTTGCTTTTTCTACGTTTTGATTTCCACACAATGGAAAAAAGGGGTTTCCTTTAAAAGCGGATCCTAATGGGTTGATTTATGTTGCAGGATAGTTTTCCCAACTTTTGCACGTACGAGCTTCCGCCAAAAGGGTTGAAGTGGTGAGGAATTAAGGTTAGCATATTGTGATGACGATGATAGCCGATCAGGAGCTAAGGCAGGATTTGAGGAAGAGCTTCAAAATATTCGTTCTGATACTGTGGAACCAAGCGGAAGTGTTTGCGCCTGTTGGATTGCTGTAAAGGCAAACAGCGCTAGAACAAAATTACTATAAACAGCAGCATGAGCGTATGGATAATAATGAGAATAAGTCTCTATTAAAAAAATCCTAAGCTTAACTACAACCTAATTGTACATTAAATAAGAAATCCGCGAACCACCAATGGAGCTAGACGTGTTTCTTGCGACAGTGAGTGAATACAGAGCTCTTTAAACAGTTAGAATCATTGTGCTAATGCAAGAGAAGTCAGCAATAGTGGTCTACAGATAATATATTTAAAGCTAAAGCACAAAATCGGGTGAGTCCATATTAAACTCTCAGGTAGGTAGGACACAATGAGTGAATTAGTATCATTAGTATTAACCCGTCAGTAGGTGAGCATCCATTCATCCTGCATTGTAGACAAACGATTTCAGTGAATAGAAGTTTGCTGCATTTAACAGAAGTAACTCACACACATACTTTTGCTCTTTTCTCCTGCAACATACTAAAAAGTAAAGCTAGAACGGATGAAATGTAATGATACAAACATTGTGGAGTAGACCAACCCAAGGTTTATATTGTAATGCTAAGTCTTTACGTCCACAGGTACGCAGATTCAGAGTTACACGGCTTTCTCACTATTCTAAAACATTTTAGTAAAATTTGTCTTTGCTGCTTTATTGTAGAATTTTGCTAAATGAAATAATAACAACTCTCTAATACTGAAAATCCTCTATAAAAATGTCGGCTTGGAATATCCTCTTTAAAAAAGTCGGCTTGGATGTTTGTAAGGGAATGAAACAAAATTATCAGCCGTGACAAAACCCTGTGTAGTAAAACTGTAAACAGCAGACATCAGACATCAAATAAATTGTAGTAAATCTCAAGCAGTACATCTCAGATAATGCACTGAAAACAGGAACTTTGTCTCTGAGCTATAATTTTAACCTGGTGTATTTTGTTTATATTAAATGTATCCTGATTAAGCTATTATCCCTAAATTTCTTTTTTCGTACAGCTATTTATCGTTCTGTGGGTACAAAACAAATGTCCAAAATCCGTAACTAACATTGAGCCTTATTACAAAGCCATCAGGCCATCATACATCATCATCCATTGATGTCAGCCATTTTGCAAAACCAAAACAATCTCCCGCCGAAACGCTCACACAAATGAAACTCGTGGTGCACACCAACAAGCAAACAAAAATTCCAATCCCTCGCACAATCTCCACCACCGAGGCAGCAAATTTTACGCGACGAATGGCCACACCCGACCCGAATCCACGTTGCATTTAGCCTTCCAGCGAGTTTGCATTGTTTGCCGATGCGGAACAAAACGGTGCGTTCGTATTTATTGCCACGCAAAAGGGATTTTTCTTTTCCACTTTCCGGTAAGGGGTAGTTTTTCCCGTTCCCATTTATTTTTCACCTTCCAATGGATGGTTAATTCGACGCATTTGGTTGGTCCAGCATTACAACCCCTTTCATTCAAACGGTCAGCGAGCGAGCGGGCAGGAGTTTGGTACAAACCGAAGCAAACAGAACTTCGCGCAACGTAATGGCGGTTCTCGGAACATATGAAGAGGAGTTTTATAACAAGCCACATTCAACCCACAAACTCGAATAAACGATACAGCAACAAAAAAAAACGTTGTGTAAAAAGACGTTGGTGACACATATGGTCAATATTGAGTTCCTTCCATCTCCTCGTGCCACAACGCGCCCCCACGCTACAACGTCACCCTCTTTTCCGTTCAATCTCGGCAGAGGAATAACATCTTGGAAATTGCCAAACGGCAAGCGTGAGGGTTTGATCATCATCATAATTTCGTGTCACATTGGTGTTATTTATCAACAACATCGGCCAGCGAAGTCGGCAAACAGCAACGTCCGCTTTGTTATGCTCGGTTGCCCAGAATACCACCAAATCGATTGCAGTGGGTGTTGTTTCTTGTGACAACAGCGGAAAAGAGAAAAAATAAAAGCACATTATCCAACATGGATTTATTTCGGCTTTCCTTTATCCTCATCTTCAACTTGAAAACCTCACCCCAACAACGATGCTCCATAAGGGGTAATACGGTTCGATCTCGGAAGCCCTTGGTGATGACCAAATTTGCATTGCGGTTCACCTAATAAAATCGACTCCCACTCGAATTTGGGGTAGCAAATTTAATTTCCTCAAGGATTACCCTTGTCCACGCTGCTCGCACACATCCGACCCACCGAAAGACTGATGTTTGCTCTCGGTGAAGAAAAAAGAGCAAAAAAAAACCGGGGCGAAACTCATTTTACGGACACTCTGTGTTGGTGACGCGCGTGCAAAGGATTAGCAGTGTGCCCGAACCGGTTCCGAAGCTTTCCACCTACGGCTACAACTGACCGAAATGGGCACACAAAGCGAATCCTTCCTCTCGCAACGGCCGGTTTTAGGGCAGCGAAGAGCGGGACACCATTGGGTTTGCCGGGATGCCCAAATCCCTGCTCGATTTGTCATAAAACCGTAACGAACGGCACAAAGAAGTGATCGAACGAATCGAATTGCCTCGCGTATCGCTGGCTGAGGGATCGACCTCTCGATGGGGTCCATAAAAGCAAATATCCACACGTGGGACCTGATGTGCACGTGGGATGGGATACCACCATTGGCTAGCAAATCGAATTCCAATTCCGGCCCACGTGTACGGTTGCGAGCCCTCCTTCCCCCCCTCCTTCCACTCCTTTCGTCACCCCAGCCTATCTGCCCCTTCCCACCCCCATACGGGTACAGCGGGACACGGTTTCCTATGCATAGCTTACGAGTCCCCGGGGGAAATACAAATGTACATGTGGTGACATGCGGTACGGTTCGGTGTCCGTTTGGCCAGGGGAAGTTGCAATATGATTTCAGAACTTTTCATGAGTTTTATTTATGATGGTATTTCTTGTTACCATGATTCCGTTGTCTCTGTTTTCATGTTTCGGTTTTTTTTTCAATTCCACGCAAATTTTGAACTCAACTGAAGGAATGTAAATCTGAGTGGTAAATCTGAGCGGAAGATTAAAGTTTTATAATCTAGAACAGTAGTATCACAGCAAAACTATTCTAAGTGTAATTTATACCTTTGTAAAAGAATTAAACATTATAACAATAAGTTCAAATATAGTTGTACTATAATTCAAAAGACGTTAGTATTTTTTCAACCAAACAACGACTAAACCCCTAAAACAATCGATTTATCATCCAGAACTTTTTGTAGTAAAATAAACTTAATAAAGAACCCCAAAGAAAATTGTTCCATGGTAAGAGTGAAATATGATTTCTCCGAACGGATGCAAAATTTCCAATTCAACAGCCAAAAAATAACACGAAACTAAATAACACAAAACGACACCAGACTACAAAATCCCTCCGACAGGATGGCCGTTTACCTTGTTTGCTTCGCTATGCGCAACTAATAACCCCACAACTACCATCGCCGCAAGGGTGAACTCGCGGCACAAACGGTCATAATATGCGATACTCATCCATGCACGCGATACGATACCCAAAGCAAGAATCCAACCACCCAAGATAAACAATGCTCCAGCCGGAGGAGGTTGAAAGACCACATTGTCGAGCACACGTTTTCATCGATCGCTAATCGAAGTCGGCGACGACTTTGGGAATTCCGCTGTCGATACATATCGTTCCCGGGGAGCTATGGTGAGCTGTGCCCAAACGGGCCAGAAGAGCGTTGTAGTGCTGTACAAACGGCAACCAGGACAACGGAGAGTTCTGGTTCCCTGCCCCACCCCATTCCCGGTTCCGCACCAAGAATGTCCAACGTAGAGATGCAAGGATTTGCAAGGGATTTAGGAAACGATGGCAACTTCTAAGAACGTTATAAGCTTTGTACTCGTTTTTCGCGTTCGCTATTTTCCAATGACACAGGGGATGTCCGCCAACGACTTCAACCATTTCAGCTCCCTTTTTTTTGCTCCTTTTCTGTTCTCATTCCGTATCATCCCTTTTCTTTTCGTCCCTTGCCCTGCTCATCTCCAGCAGCTACCCGACCGGGGGAACGGAATTGTAGTTCCTTTGCGTTGCTAGGACAGTCTGCTGTCACCGCAGACACAAACAGTCCCACTAAAAAGCAGGGCGCACCCGTGCAGGGTGACTGTACAAGGAAGCCAATATCCTTCCAGCTTCAGCGTCTTGTGGCCAGCTGGATGCACACACACACACATACGAACGGGGTACCGAAAGGATATATTCGTTTGATTGGAATTGGCATTCGGGTCTCTTTTTATGTTGCTTATAACATTGGGATTTACCCACCCTTGGCACCCGTGCATTCTTGCGAGTCCAGCACAGTCCTGGTCCGGTTCGCGTACGGAAGGCCATCCCTTTGGCCAAAACAGACAGCCCTCGTAATCGTAGCAAGACTGCTTAGCTGCCGAACGAGGGAGAAAAAAAACTAAAAAAGTCGATGCCTCCCGACATGAGGCGTCCCCCCGAGTGCGCCCCCGAATGGACAGTGAATGTATAAATATATATCAAAAGATAAGTACGTGGGATTTATTTTTATTATCCTCGGCGAATCATCTCCTTTTTCTTTCTCATTTTCTTCCGCCTCCTAGAGGCTTTCCCGGTACGCGGCGGCGGTGGCGAAGGCGGCTAATACTGCCAAGAGTACTTCCACGTTTCCGCAACCTTTTGTGTGAAGTTCGGCTAGGCGGTACGCAACAACCACACACCAGGAGGAGTTTTTTTTTACATTTCTTGAGACGAGATTTTGCGCGACCAGAATCTCCACCGTAGTTTGTTATTTTCCTCTTCCACTCGGAAGGAGAGCAATACTCGAAACCGGACCGGAAAACCCGGGGCGGCGTATCGTGCGGTACGACGATGTTAATGTGATTCCCAAACGCCGTACGCCATTGATCCCCCAATATCGATGAGCGCTCGCCACCGCATCCACATCGGTGGCGCAGAATCGTAATTTCCAATATCCTATGGGTTCATGGTCGGTTTCCTTCGCCCAGGTCGCACGGCTGTTTGGGTGGCTGAAGGCTTGCCGTAAGTCCGACGGAGGGAACTGGCTAATATATCCGGGGATTGGACGAAGTATCCGTTGCCTTAGCACGGTATCGTGATGTGTGATATGGGTGGTACAGATTACAGATGGAAAAGAAGACGACTCCAATGCTTACGAAGGAAAAGCTTTGCTTTGATGTTTGTTGCTTCGGTTGTAAGGGAGGTCAAATCGGAGACTCCTTGTTATCCAAGCGTGGCATGTACTGAGTATTATAGAAAAATGTAAGAATTATTACGTAGCTTTCAGCGTTAGAAGCAGACTGTTGGGTTCAAAATTTAGTACAACAAAGGCCTACTTGAACTTCACCTACCAATATCCATAGAAAATCTCACGCTTTCCCCACTTCCAGCAAACAGTTCTGTTTCAATGTGACAAATTTCATGCGAAGCAGCTCACTACAGCCCGTTCACCCGTTACGAATTCTTCCCAATAAAAGGTCAAACAGTGACACCCTTTGAACAGCTCATTCATTAACCGTTACCGACACATCACAATCGTATCGTTTTTGGGTGCAAAAAATCTACTTTTCACCCTTAAATTTTCCTTCCCTCCAATGACAATCACCCAAAACAACACTGTTTGAGTTCAAAATTCGGTCCAAAACAAAAAAAAAAGAACGTGATACCTTCCACATTCAGACACGCAAGAGCAAAACGCAACAGCAAAAAAGTCACTTCTGTCGAGTGAGAAAAATGTGAGAAGAGCTTCTGGATGCCCTTTGATGGCAATTCACCAAACCAACAGAAAAAAAGGGAACGAACTGGAAAGGCAATTACAAAACGCAACAATATTTACACTAAATGCAGACAAAACATCCGATTAGGTTAGTACTTTTGCCGGTGCCTTTTGTTCGCACCCGAATCGATCCAATTGTAGGCACTGCTGTTTGCTATTTTTATTAGCTATTGAGTTCCGCTTCCGTGTACGTAACGTTGCGCTCGGGAATTTTTGGGGGAAAAAAGGTCTTTTTGGAACTATTTTTTTTTTTGGCGTTTGATTTTTCCCATCATCGAGGGGTTCCTCACCATCGACACGTGAAAGATTAATTTTATGGTCCTTCACCGTTCGACCACTTTCCGTTCATTACCACCCGGGGTGCTGAGACCGCAGCGGATCAGCTATCGGTGTGAATCCACACCCGGAGTGCCTGTTGACTTCCGGCAGGTTTAATCCGACGTGCCCATCTCCCTGAATTGAGGCATCAAATCAAGTGTTTCATGAGCGCGTTTCGTTCAGGTCAATCACTGGAAGAGTCCATCCCGACGGGATCCACTTCGAACTGATCGGTACGATGCGATCGGAACGAGTACTATCGGTGCCAAACATCAGATTCGAGTGGTAAAAAACAACACTGCATGCCCGTACGAAACGGGAAGCGATGAGTTCGCAGTTACATCCTGCAGCGAGTCCTGAAATCCGTGAAGGGTTCCCGATCTACGCTGTCGAAGGGTTAACAATTTTCCCATGAAAAATGGATCCACACAGATCGGATCTTCAATTTTTATTTCCAGGTAGGTACTCCGTAAATTGAGGCACAAAAGGAACTGAATTATGATGACGCCATCACAGGTAACTGTGCAACAATCCGTTCATCCGTGGGACATTCTGGGACGTGTACCGATCCGTTACACCATCCAAACAGCGGGACGTTACCTCACAAAACATTACACGACGGAGAAAAGGTTCGAAAAGCGTAAACGGAAGGAACGAAACGAGCCACATAATTACAAAGTTTTCTTTTGGCACTGGGATGCACAGTTCGTACCTTATACCTGCGCCCGAGGACGTCGAAGAAATCAACGGTTAGCGTTCATACCGGGCGAGCGGGATCCCTTAGCGCATCCCTCCGTTAGGACGTAACGGTACCGGTGCCCAGTTTCGTAATGCAGCTGGTGCTTCTTGCGCTATCCTTTCTGCGCTTTTCCTTTCTCGCAGTTTTCCCACGGCCGGGGTATCATTTGTCGTAACCCCTTTCGCCCCAAAAAATGCCGAACTCTTCCCGTAGCATGCAAGGATTTCGCTTCCATTTGCGCATCAATGCCCACGACGTATTGCAATTTATTTTGCACTTCATAAACCATCCCATCCCGGATAATCCTGGTGCGTCGATGCGTCGGTCCGGGGTATTTCCCGCGTGCCGGAAGCGGGCAAGTGAAAGCATCCTTTTCGCTTCGTGCGGTTTCCAAACGCAAAGCCGTGCTCTTCCGGGCACCGGGTAACATATCGTGAACGAACGATCGCCACAAAAAGAGGATTAGTTTTAAATTTGAATTACAATCGATACGCCGGTGTGGCTGCGACCGGTACACGCTTCGGTTGAAGGATTTTCTGCTCCGTTCGATCTCGTTACCGGCTGCCAAAGCCTAAGCCCCCGTCCATGGTACACGGTGGTGCGCGTGTGTGTTTGCTGCAGGCTGTGTGATAATGTTCACATATGTTTTATTCATTGCTGGCTATACACACCTTACCGCGATTGTGGTGAAATAGACCGTTATATGGTCGATTAGCTAAGGATGTACGGTCAAATCGCAGCGATGCCACTAAGCGCTTTGATGTGTGTCTTGAACGTAAGCAACACGAATAAAGCGTAGGTGCTTTTAAGTATTTATAGTCAGCATTATTGTCTACCTGTTATCAATATCTAATGAAAATTTAATGGTGTAAAATGATAGTACAGCAAGCACGTCTGGTAGAATTTGAATTTTTAGTACATATCTGTACTAACTAAGCACGATAACTCCTCTTAGTACACCACGTTTGACAGTTGCAATCGACTGTCATACTAACATGAGCGGGAAAGTATGTTTATACTGAGTGATCGAAGGTACTGAAGAACCCAAGGCATTTAAAATTCACAACAAATACTGTGTTGAAGCAGTTAAGAATAAATTTTAAACTTTAAATTAAACAAATAAAGTTTCTCAAACAAATTAAATGCGATTGATAAATAATCCGTCCGTGGTGCGATGATTGTGAAATGCTTTCATCGTGCCAGGGACCTTTCACTTTCGTGTTACACAAAAAAAAAAAACTAAAATCAAGACCCCGATCAACGTTCACTCGATCTCTCAAAAACGGCCACCAAACAACACGCATCTGCACATCTGCCACACGTTCAATCACGAAGCAGCCACATTGCGTTTGCATGTACAGTGTGTTATGGTAATTTCAGCCAACCGAACCGAAATTTCTGCACTCACTACAAAAAAACCCCTGTACGGTTGTTGCGCATCGAATCTCGCGGCCCCTTAGCGACGATGGGCTTAGGCAAATGTTCGGGCCCGATGAAATTTAAAACCGTCGATTTTCGGGATGTCTACCTGCGCGGTCCGTCCCTGTTGCGCTTGGTCGCTTAACACCTTTTAGAATCCCATTCCTGGGGCGCTTCATTTGGTCCGGGCCATGTGTGAGTGTGTGTGTCACTAGCAAAGGACGGTTGGCACACTTTGGCCGGGCGAAAGTGTTCCCGTCCAATGCCGGCACTTGGTAATTTATAGATATAATGTTTTTTTATACGATGAATAAATATCCTAATTCCGCAATGGGACCCTCTGGTGCACCTTTTGTGTGCATTCCTGTTTTACCCCTCCAAGGGCACGCCTTTTCAGGTCCCTAAAGGATGTAAATGTTCGCTCGATTAGAATACGACCCGAACGCGGACTGAATGTCACTAACCTTTCTGCGATCGAAAAACAGAGGGGGGAAATGCATCCTTCTGCTCGTGCGATGGAAATCTGGCAGTGTACTGACATGTGTGTCTCTCGCCAAAGGTTTCCGACCAGTTCAGTTCGTTCGTGCACGTAGTACAAGCGGCACTATTTTGTCCACAACCTTAGACATCGGTACCAACCGGTGACCAGACACAATTGTACAAGAAAATCGTTAAGAAATACTCCTTTTGACCTGCCCAGACATTGCATCGTTAAGGGGCCAGTTTTGTTGACCACAGTCACGTGCTGTCACATCCCTATTCGTCCCTGTTCAGTTTCTTTCGAGTGCCGGAGTATCCTGGAGAGCGGTTTTAACTTTCTCCCTAACTACCTTTACAACCGATAAAAGCTGCCCAATAATTGTGAAGTCAACCCTTACCTTTCGTGTGTTCGGCGTCGTCGGCGTTAGGCTTTGTGTGGCGCACACGGCAACTTGTCAAGATCGGTCCTGTACGGCATCAGAAAATGGAACATATTTGTCAACCAAACAAAGACCGACTCCGTGCCAGGGCTGGGCCCCTTTCTGCCCCGCTCTCATCAGCCTGCACTCAATCAAAGTTTTCCCTCTTCTAAGTGACACATTGGGTTGTGAAAACAAAAATATGGTACGCAAGCAAAGACAACAACGCAAAAAAAAATCAATCCTTTAAACGGAATTGAAATTTCAAAAGCAAATCATTGCATTTCTCTGCAGTTATGCTAGGCTATGGAAGAGCTTGTTGCATCTGCCTCAACATAAAAAATCCAATACGACTTGGTTGATGCCAGTACCTCCTTTTTTGTCACCGAATCCTACAAGCACCGGAAGTTAAATGGGTTGACGTTTCGGGACAAATAGTGAAACAAAAGCTTTGCTGCTTCCGGTTGCCTCGATTGACATTACGCAGGTGAGGCTAGGAAGTGCAACAAGCTCCCTATGCAGATGGTCCAATAAAATAAGAGTGAAAGTGGTATGAATCGAGATGTATACTGATGTAATGAACGCTTGTTGCTTCATTTAATAAATTATCTGTTTAATTAAAGCCCTGTAAAGCACTTAACTTTTAAACAAATTTGTGTTGAAATAATACAAGTCAGACGCAGAGATCATACTAATGATCGTAAAAGAAAACAAAGCAAACATGCCCGTTCTATTATTCTACGTTTTATTCCTCCAATTGTTTGTTCCCACTCCGCATAAATTTAATTCTTTTCTGAACCATTCCGTTGGCTTCCTTAAGAATTAATCAAAAGAACTAAGCGCTTACCAAAAAAAACAGCCCCTCGTTTGCTTTTCTTATCCAAAACGACAAGACCTTGCACAACAAAAGATCCTCAACTTCGACCCTTTTGCACCGGTACAGCCCCCGGGTGCTTGATGAGGTGTAAGAAAAAGGAGTACGAACGGGTAAAGGTAATTGCGTCAAAAAAGCGTACTCGTCATTCAACCGTCCGGGAATACCTGAGCACGGAAACAACCTTATGTTCGCGTGTGATGTGTTGCGCACAGCCGGAGTGGTGTTGTCCAGGTCGTTCTGGGTTTAGTCATACAACAGCCACGATCGGTAGCAGGATCACGAAGTTTGCAACGAGCAGTGTTGGGGTTAAGGAATTTGTGCTGGGAATCCAAAATCGGTGTTTGTGTTTGGTGATTAGTGATTTGAATGCGATTATGTGATTCTATTTGGAATGAAAATTTATTGATTTCAGTGTTAAACTACATCCTTCACACTTAAAACAAGTAAATGAATGAAGTGATTTATAATAAAAAGTTATGTGAGTAAAACAGCAACAGAAAGTGTCGCACAAGGAATAGCAAAAGCAAAAGTAAAGTGAATAAAACACAGGAACAGGCCAACATTAAGTAATAAAAAGTTCAACCAAAACAAACATGATTGAATGAGTTAAAGTAACTTAAAATTAAACATTCAGTAACTAAAACGAATAATAACTAAACCAATAATAATTGGCAATAATTGACAATAACCAATGTAAATAACTCAACGTTCATCTTTGCAAATGGTTCAAATTTTATCAAGTTACGTTTATACGTTCTAGTTTATTGGGAATATTTTCCTACTCCTCTAGAATACTCCTCTGTCATGGCCTACTCTACTGCATTGTAACTACATTGTACGTCATAAATTGAGAATTAATACACATTAATCTCTTAACCCTTAACTGATCTAAGTCTACGCTTCACAAAATTCTCACAAGTTCTGTAGTCCTAAAATAGGCAGAAAATTAATTTGTTTTATTTTAAGTGATTAAATTTTTCTTCCTCACTTATGGTTTTATACCATTTGTTGACGTCTGTCTAAAAGATTTTGATAATTTTACCGTACTGAAAACTGTTGTATCATTTATTTTCGTAATATGTGTTACACTACATTTTATTGTTTGTTTGTCCAAAGAATAACTAGCAGTGAGATGTGATTTTCCAATAGTAAAGTGGTCAACTCAACACAAGAATAATTTCGCGGTAAGATACAGTGCAGAATTCAATCCGGTCATAAAATGCGAAAATATATTGCATTTTTAAGTTAGTTTGTTTGCTCATTTTGTCTCGGTTGACGAAAATGCTTCTACCGTAGGAAAGAGGAAAGTTTTTAGTAAAGAAACCATAGCAGATCTGATAGATACCAGTTGCATAAAAGCATGACACATTATATAGCACGTTTAGTGGAAGTAGTCAAGAAGATCTAGAGCAATGAAATAATCCATCACGTTGTTTTATCAAACAAAAATTGCATCCAATATGCGTCATTACTTTATCAGTTTCCTTAACAAAATAAAACCAACATGGTAAAATCCGTATAAGACCAATCTGTTTACACAAGTTGTTCGTTCCTTTTGCTCACAATGAAATAGTTTATCGTAGCATAGCAAAAATATTTCACACAATCGCTTCACCAAACGGAATGTGTAAATCCTTTCGTGCGCAAATCTCGCACACAACGGTTGGAGCTAAATATCACACATATTCTAATCACCATTCCATTAAGCTACGCCGGTTCGCCGTACCGTCCCTCCCCGTTCGCCATCGTGCGCCTGCCTGCACGCAAACCAAACGGTCCACCATTTTATTAGTTGCGTCCGAATACTATTGCGCATGAAGGAGGGAAGCTATATGTCCGGCACGAGCGAGACAGGGACAGTGTAAAAAACGGAATAGTTTTTCCCGGACCGGACACACAAGGGAAATGCTCAACCCACACAGCCACACATAGAGAGAGAGAGTAAGGAGACACGAGAAGGAAACACAGGAAGGGAACACACAAAAGGGACGTCCGTTACGTTGAAACAACGAACCCTCACGGTCCCCGGGGTGGCGATGTTGGCCATCATCCTCTCCTACTCAACGGTAAACGAGGCACTCGAAGCCTCGGTTTAAGTGGGTTGGCTAGTTATAAGTTTATGTGTGTGTGTGTTTCAATGTGTTCGGTCCATGTTCGCCCTCCACCGTCCCTTTATAGTGACCAAACATTCCTTGCAAAATGTGTGAACGATTTCCATCTGACATTCCGGGCCGCACCGTGTTCGGGAAAAACCCATCCCGAAAGGGGTTGTGGCAGTGTAGCATGCGGACACCGCATACACTGTGCTGGACGAGGGTAAAAATGATCGCTTTACGATGCCGATACGAGTGAGGGTTGTTTTTCTTACTGTCCTCCCACCACCCCTTTGGTCCCCACCGGGTTGCGGGACTATCCTTTTTTACTATCAAACCAATAGTCCGAAAAACCCTTCCGTTCTCGTGCGGACCTTCGTTATGCATTTATTTTCTAATAAAATTGACTCGTTTTCTTGTTACGAAGAGCCCGGAAAAGCCCCCCGGAAAGAGGAGGCTTGGTAAGGGGGGAGGGAGGAGGGGGAAGGTTGAAATGCGTGGTGAGGAAAACCCTTTCCGATGGGTAAGCTGAAACGACCGGTAAGAAAAAGTGCCCAGTTTCCAACATAACACCGCCACCGACCATCCGCCGTGCCGGGTGCCGGGCCACAGCACAGCACATGGCGCACCGGGTTGGCCAAGGAGGTGCCGTCAGGGTGGTTACGTGTGGGAGTTAGCCTAGAGCAGAACTACAGCGGAAGCATCAAACCGTACATACGGTTACGGTAAGTCCGTAGGTAGTTTTGCGAACTGGACGATACAAAAACCCGGACAACCCACCCCTGAAGGGTTACGGAAGCTACCGAAGAAAAACCCCCGACGGTGGCCGGTGTGGGGGTGGGTGGAGAAGGTGGGTGTTTGACCCTTTTTCCGGCCCGAACCGAGGGTTGTTCGCATTTCCCGGCATGAAGAAGGGTTTGTTTAGAGAGGACATTCCGGGGATCTGGGAAAAAAGGGATTCTGGGCAAACCGTGCGTGTGTGTACATTTGTGCGAATGTGTCAATATTTGCCGGTATGAGGTTATAAAATGGGCGTCCAGCCGGACAGATGGTAGGGAGTGTGTGTGTGTGTGTGTGTGTAAGAGAGAGAGAGAGGGTGGAAAAAGGGAAAACTCGAGAAAGAACAACCACCCGGGTGTGTGTGTGTGTGCGTGTTTGCCTGTGCGGTGCAAAAATGGTTGGCATGTGCTAACAAGATACTGGGAATTTCTGGCCCCTGGACGAAATGGATGAATATTGAGATTGTCTTCTGAAACCCCCGTGTCTTTTCTACTTACCCTTCCTCCAGCTTCTAGGGCTACTATCTTTTTTTCCACTTGACCACAGCCTGCCGCACAGTGTACGATGCGCAGTCCATTGGATTGGTGAACCAAACGGAAAAAGGGATGAACCGACGCACAAACACACTGGACGGATGCGGTTGTTAAGGGCAACCATGCGACTAAACCCGGTAGCTTCGATTTTCAAAGTGAACATTTTTCTTACGTGATGTTTTTTTTCTGCTATTTTTGCCTGCTTTTAGGGGAAAGCAACACGGCAGAACAACAATTTTCTTCTCGCCCACACTAGGTCCACTAAACTTAAACCTCCCCGGTTAGCTAGTTCTTTGCCCCCGGGTCGAACGGGGGTATGGGGGGGTGGGAGGTGAAAACATTTGGAAGGACAACACATATTTTATTTAATAGAAATAAATAGACAAGGGTTCAGCATGCTTTTACTTTATCGTACGGACATTCTTTTTTATGCGTTTTATTTCGTTACCAGGGAAATGGTTGGCTTGCCGAGCGAAGGAAAACGTCCGAACTCCTTTGATGGACGCAAACGGATCGTTCCCTAGGGATGTGTGCGTGTGTGTCTGTGAGAAGAAATGTCCATTTTCTTCTGCCATAAATTGACAACTACGTTTCAGCGAGGATCGTTGTGACATTTTGCAGATGCTTAAGTATGTAAATTTAATGTGCTAATGAAGGGTGGGAGATAAGGATACGTATTACCGTGTGTTGTAACTTGCTTATAGCATATTATTTTCATTACAAAAAATATACCACTTCCTTTCCCATTAAAAGCTTTCTATCACTAAACATCAGTTTTTCCTTCTGCACTTTGCTCTCTTCCGTTTAAGCGAAAAACTGAGGTGAATAGATTCAATCAGTTCATAAAATATAATCCACTTTCAAGCGGGCTCTCGTGCGCTGTGTGTTTCGAACCTGTGCACTCACTATTAAAATGCATACCGGTTTGTGCTGTTGCGTACTACTATCCAAAAACAACAGCAACAACCGAACGGAAGCCCGGCCAGCATTAACAATGAGCTGCAGCACGGGAACCAACCTTGTGCTTATACCTATAAGCCAGTCAGCAAGCACAATACAACTCCTGTTTCTTACCTATGCAGGCTTCCGTTTCCGGACGCCATTAGTCGACGGTCCGGTAGGATCTGCACAATGGGAACGAACCAAACTGTTGTATCTTTGAGCATTGGCATAGAATATATAAAACAATGTAATTGTTTGATGAGTTTAGCGACTGTCTGTATAACCAAACGACTTGAGCGCCATCTATTTTAAGGTCTAATAACTTCGACTGATAAGGTGACACTCCTTAGCGGGTGACGACTTTTATCACTTAGCATGTGTCTGTTTTATCGAAAGTAATCAATTAGGACTACTTTAATTCCCAATGACGAATTTGAATTAAACAGAATACAACCCCTATGACCGGAACGTTACCCACTATCCGAAACCCGTACACTAACCGCGCTTCAGGTGCATCGAACTGAATCTTCTCAATTTCATCCTCAGTCAATGGTGAACCTTTTGTGATGCATGTCCAAAAACTAAAGATGTGCTCGCTGCCTGTAAACCCCAGCTTCCTTCCCACCGAGCCGAACAATGTACCATCACAACTTCTACAACCTCGACCTCCGTTCTCGTAAAACTCTTTTCCCTCACAGGCACATAATAACATCTCGCATGGACTGATACCACCGGCGTTTAAAATTCCCCCGGAACCAGTACGGAAGCACACGTGATTGTTGTCTAAGAGACCTTGTGTTTCCTTCCCAGCAAACGGCCCCAACGGTTTGCTGGCAAGTTTTGGAATAAATTGAATTTATTTTATTATAAAATTAAATCGGTTTACCAACGCATATCATTGCGACGATCAACGGTTTTTCCGGGTGGATCGTGTGTCGGTGCCATTTACTCGGGAGTCAATTTTCCAACATCCCGAAAAGGCCGGTGGTTTTTGCGGTTATGTAAGAGTCCTTTTACTCAGTCAGTTTCTTCGGGATGCTCTTCTCTTCACGTTGGGTCATTGCATAGGAGATTCTTCTATCTTCAATCGGGCAATCGATCGAAACGAACGGAACGCTTGTGTGGAACTTCTGAGCACAGCGCTCACCATCACCATCAAATAGCACCGCAGTGTGGAAGAATTCATTAGGAATTCTAATCACCTTGGGTCAAGATAACAAGCGTCCATTTATGGTAACTATCCGGACCGGATAGGAAGCCACCCTCGCAGCACTCGCAATCGAAAGGCGAAAGTCGGTTGCTGTTTGTGTGGCAAAAGGAAGCAACTTGGAATCGTTGTGGTGCTCTCTGCTAACAACACCCCTCATCCCGGAAGGGGCCAATGGGTATCCTAATGGTCGGGGTGAGGTAACTGGTAACTGTCCAAAACCGTTATCATGTGCTATTTTTCATCACCAAACTTCAAAACCTCCCAATCATACACGTACCCGTCCATATACACGCCCAGCCCATCGGTACGCATCGTTCGGAAAATCGCACCGTACGGCTACGGATCACGTAGCCGAGCCGGGAGCGTTGGTGTAATTTTTGGCAGTAAGCAACACCATTTTCCTTCCCATGGTCGGAACCCGCCCGCCCGATGAAGGATGAGCGGTCGAATAAAAGAACCGAAAACGCACCACTACGCAATAACTTCGCCGGAAAGTGGGATTATTTATATTTTCCAAAGCGATAAATAATTCCCCAAACTACCGGGTTTTGGGCATGCCTGTAGGACACCCGAAAATCGTTTTATGGTCGGCAGCCCATGCATACAACTGTGAGTGTCTGATTTTTCATGCCTCGGACATGAGGGGTCCGAGTGTGTAGAATTCGGAGTTGTACGTTTGTACATTTCTTTTCTTGCCCAAAAACGGGACGTCATTACTCAAAAACCTTCGTCGGACGATCGGATGAGTATCGTTCAATTCCCAGGGTGAATATTATTCATACTGTTCCCGTGCGTTTCGGTTTTTGGGGAGCTAGTCGTCTAAACGGAATGTGTGTGTGGAAGTCGCGGACGAATTTCGGCTATTTTACTCTACGAAGAAATTTACATAAAATCAACTGTTCACCAACCAAAAATGTCGAAATTATTGTCACACTATACAAATTGTAGTTGTTCATCTTTGCAAATGGTTCAAATTTTATCAAGTTACGTTTATACGTTCTAGTTTATTGGGAATATTTTCCTACTCCTCTAGAATACTCCTCTGTCATGGCCTACTCTACTGCATTGTAACTACATTGTACGTCATAAATTGAGAATTAATACACATTAATCTCTTAACCCTTAACTGATCTAAGTCTACGCTTCACAAAATTCTCACAAGTTCTGTAGTCCTAAAATAGGCAGAAAATTAATTTGTTTTATTTTAAGTGATTAAATTTTTCTTCCTCACTTATGGTTTTATACCATTTGTTGACGTCTGTCTAAAAGATTTTGATAATTTTACCGTACTGAAAACTGTTGTATCATTTATTTTCGTAATATGTGTTACACTACATTTTATTGTTTGTTTGTCCAAAGAATAACTAGCAGTGAGATGTGATTTTCCAATAGTAAAGTGGTCAACTCAACACAAGAATAATTTCGCGGTAAGATACAGTGCAGAATTCAATCCGGTCATAAAATGCGAAAATATATTGCATTTTTAAGTTAGTTTGTTTGCTCATTTTGTCTCGGTTGACGAAAATGCTTCTACCGTAGGAAAGAGGAAAGTTTTTAGTAAAGAAACCATAGCAGATCTGATAGATACCAGTTGCATAAAAGCATGACACATTATATAGCACGTTTAGTGGAAGTAGTCAAGAAGATCTAGAGCAATGAAATAATCCATCACGTTGTTTTATCAAACAAAAATTGCATCCAATATGCGTCATTACTTTATCAGTTTCCTTAACAAAATAAAACCAACATGGTAAAATCCGTATAAGACCAATCTGTTTACACAAGTTGTTCGTTCCTTTTGCTCACAATGAAATAGTTTATCGTAGCATAGCAAAAATATTTCACACAATCGCTTCACCAAACGGAATGTGTAAATCCTTTCGTGCGCAAATCTCGCACACAACGGTTGGAGCTAAATATCACACATATTCTAATCACCATTCCATTAAGCTACGCCGGTTCGCCGTACCGTCCCTCCCCGTTCGCCATCGTGCGCCTGCCTGCACGCAAACCAAACGGTCCACCATTTTATTAGTTGCGTCCGAATACTATTGCGCATGAAGGAGGGAAGCTATATGTCCGGCACGAGCGAGACAGGGACAGTGTAAAAAACGGAATAGTTTTTCCCGGACCGGACACACAAGGGAAATGCTCAACCCACACAGCCACACATAGAGAGAGAGAGTAAGGAGACACGAGAAGGAAACACAGGAAGGGAACACACAAAAGGGACGTCCGTTACGTTGAAACAACGAACCCTCACGGTCCCCGGGGTGGCGATGTTGGCCATCATCCTCTCCTACTCAACGGTAAACGAGGCACTCGAAGCCTCGGTTTAAGTGGGTTGGCTAGTTATAAGTTTATGTGTGTGTGTGTTTCAATGTGTTCGGTCCATGTTCGCCCTCCACCGTCCCTTTATAGTGACCAAACATTCCTTGCAAAATGTGTGAACGATTTCCATCTGACATTCCGGGCCGCACCGTGTTCGGGAAAAACCCATCCCGAAAGGGGTTGTGGCAGTGTAGCATGCGGACACCGCATACACTGTGCTGGACGAGGGTAAAAATGATCGCTTTACGATGCCGATACGAGTGAGGGTTGTTTTTCTTACTGTCCTCCCACCACCCCTTTGGTCCCCACCGGGTTGCGGGACTATCCTTTTTTACTATCAAACCAATAGTCCGAAAAACCCTTCCGTTCTCGTGCGGACCTTCGTTATGCATTTATTTTCTAATAAAATTGACTCGTTTTCTTGTTACGAAGAGCCCGGAAAAGCCCCCCGGAAAGAGGAGGCTTGGTAAGGGGGGAGGGAGGAGGGGGAAGGTTGAAATGCGTGGTGAGGAAAACCCTTTCCGATGGGTAAGCTGAAACGACCGGTAAGAAAAAGTGCCCAGTTTCCAACATAACACCGCCACCGACCATCCGCCGTGCCGGGTGCCGGGCCACAGCACAGCACATGGCGCACCGGGTTGGCCAAGGAGGTGCCGTCAGGGTGGTTACGTGTGGGAGTTAGCCTAGAGCAGAACTACAGCGGAAGCATCAAACCGTACATACGGTTACGGTAAGTCCGTAGGTAGTTTTGCGAACTGGACGATACAAAAACCCGGACAACCCACCCCTGAAGGGTTACGGAAGCTACCGAAGAAAAACCCCCGACGGTGGCCGGTGTGGGGGTGGGTGGAGAAGGTGGGTGTTTGACCCTTTTTCCGGCCCGAACCGAGGGTTGTTCGCATTTCCCGGCATGAAGAAGGGTTTGTTTAGAGAGGACATTCCGGGGATCTGGGAAAAAAGGGATTCTGGGCAAACCGTGCGTGTGTGTACATTTGTGCGAATGTGTCAATATTTGCCGGTATGAGGTTATAAAATGGGCGTCCAGCCGGACAGATGGTAGGGAGTGTGTGTGTGTGTGTGTGTGTAAGAGAGAGAGAGAGGGTGGAAAAAGGGAAAACTCGAGAAAGAACAACCACCCGGGTGTGTGTGTGTGTGCGTGTTTGCCTGTGCGGTGCAAAAATGGTTGGCATGTGCTAACAAGATACTGGGAATTTCTGGCCCCTGGACGAAATGGATGAATATTGAGATTGTCTTCTGAAACCCCCGTGTCTTTTCTACTTACCCTTCCTCCAGCTTCTAGGGCTACTATCTTTTTTTCCACTTGACCACAGCCTGCCGCACAGTGTACGATGCGCAGTCCATTGGATTGGTGAACCAAACGGAAAAAGGGATGAACCGACGCACAAACACACTGGACGGATGCGGTTGTTAAGGGCAACCATGCGACTAAACCCGGTAGCTTCGATTTTCAAAGTGAACATTTTTCTTACGTGATGTTTTTTTTCTGCTATTTTTGCCTGCTTTTAGGGGAAAGCAACACGGCAGAACAACAATTTTCTTCTCGCCCACACTAGGTCCACTAAACTTAAACCTCCCCGGTTAGCTAGTTCTTTGCCCCCGGGTCGAACGGGGGTATGGGGGGGTGGGAGGTGAAAACATTTGGAAGGACAACACATATTTTATTTAATAGAAATAAATAGACAAGGGTTCAGCATGCTTTTACTTTATCGTACGGACATTCTTTTTTATGCGTTTTATTTCGTTACCAGGGAAATGGTTGGCTTGCCGAGCGAAGGAAAACGTCCGAACTCCTTTGATGGACGCAAACGGATCGTTCCCTAGGGATGTGTGCGTGTGTGTCTGTGAGAAGAAATGTCCATTTTCTTCTGCCATAAATTGACAACTACGTTTCAGCGAGGATCGTTGTGACATTTTGCAGATGCTTAAGTATGTAAATTTAATGTGCTAATGAAGGGTGGGAGATAAGGATACGTATTACCGTGTGTTGTAACTTGCTTATAGCATATTATTTTCATTACAAAAAATATACCACTTCCTTTCCCATTAAAAGCTTTCTATCACTAAACATCAGTTTTTCCTTCTGCACTTTGCTCTCTTCCGTTTAAGCGAAAAACTGAGGTGAATAGATTCAATCAGTTCATAAAATATAATCCACTTTCAAGCGGGCTCTCGTGCGCTGTGTGTTTCGAACCTGTGCACTCACTATTAAAATGCATACCGGTTTGTGCTGTTGCGTACTACTATCCAAAAACAACAGCAACAACCGAACGGAAGCCCGGCCAGCATTAACAATGAGCTGCAGCACGGGAACCAACCTTGTGCTTATACCTATAAGCCAGTCAGCAAGCACAATACAACTCCTGTTTCTTACCTATGCAGGCTTCCGTTTCCGGACGCCATTAGTCGACGGTCCGGTAGGATCTGCACAATGGGAACGAACCAAACTGTTGTATCTTTGAGCATTGGCATAGAATATATAAAACAATGTAATTGTTTGATGAGTTTAGCGACTGTCTGTATAACCAAACGACTTGAGCGCCATCTATTTTAAGGTCTAATAACTTCGACTGATAAGGTGACACTCCTTAGCGGGTGACGACTTTTATCACTTAGCATGTGTCTGTTTTATCGAAAGTAATCAATTAGGACTACTTTAATTCCCAATGACGAATTTGAATTAAACAGAATACAACCCCTATGACCGGAACGTTACCCACTATCCGAAACCCGTACACTAACCGCGCTTCAGGTGCATCGAACTGAATCTTCTCAATTTCATCCTCAGTCAATGGTGAACCTTTTGTGATGCATGTCCAAAAACTAAAGATGTGCTCGCTGCCTGTAAACCCCAGCTTCCTTCCCACCGAGCCGAACAATGTACCATCACAACTTCTACAACCTCGACCTCCGTTCTCGTAAAACTCTTTTCCCTCACAGGCACATAATAACATCTCGCATGGACTGATACCACCGGCGTTTAAAATTCCCCCGGAACCAGTACGGAAGCACACGTGATTGTTGTCTAAGAGACCTTGTGTTTCCTTCCCAGCAAACGGCCCCAACGGTTTGCTGGCAAGTTTTGGAATAAATTGAATTTATTTTATTATAAAATTAAATCGGTTTACCAACGCATATCATTGCGACGATCAACGGTTTTTCCGGGTGGATCGTGTGTCGGTGCCATTTACTCGGGAGTCAATTTTCCAACATCCCGAAAAGGCCGGTGGTTTTTGCGGTTATGTAAGAGTCCTTTTACTCAGTCAGTTTCTTCGGGATGCTCTTCTCTTCACGTTGGGTCATTGCATAGGAGATTCTTCTATCTTCAATCGGGCAATCGATCGAAACGAACGGAACGCTTGTGTGGAACTTCTGAGCACAGCGCTCACCATCACCATCAAATAGCACCGCAGTGTGGAAGAATTCATTAGGAATTCTAATCACCTTGGGTCAAGATAACAAGCGTCCATTTATGGTAACTATCCGGACCGGATAGGAAGCCACCCTCGCAGCACTCGCAATCGAAAGGCGAAAGTCGGTTGCTGTTTGTGTGGCAAAAGGAAGCAACTTGGAATCGTTGTGGTGCTCTCTGCTAACAACACCCCTCATCCCGGAAGGGGCCAATGGGTATCCTAATGGTTGGGGTGAGGTAACTGGTAACTGTCCAAAACCGTTATCATGTGCTATTTTTCATCACCAAACTTCAAAACCTCCCAATCATACACGTACCCGTCCATATACACGCCCAGCCCATCGGTACGCATCGTTCGGAAAATCGCACCGTACGGCTACGGATCACGTAGCCGAGCCGGGAGCGTTGGTGTAATTTTTGGCAGTAAGCAACACCATTTTCCTTCCCATGGTCGGAACCCGCCCGCCCGATGAAGGATGAGCGGTCGAATAAAAGAACCGAAAACGCACCACTACGCAATAACTTCGCCGGAAAGTGGGATTATTTATATTTTCCAAAGCGATAAATAATTCCCCAAACTACCGGGTTTTGGGCATGCCTGTAGGACACCCGAAAATCGTTTTATGGTCGGCAGCCCATGCATACAACTGTGAGTGTCTGATTTTTCATGCCTCGGACATGAGGGGTCCGAGTGTGTAGAATTCGGAGTTGTACGTTTGTACATTTCTTTTCTTGCCCAAAAACGGGACGTCATTACTCAAAAACCTTCGTCGGACGATCGGATGAGTATCGTTCAATTCCCAGGGTGAATATTATTCATACTGTTCCCGTGCGTTTCGGTTTTTGGGGAGCTAGTCGTCTAAACGGAATGTGTGTGTGGAAGTCGCGGACGAATTTCGGCTATTTTACTCTACGAAGAAATTTACATAAAATCAACTGTTCACCAACCAAAAATGTCGAAATTATTGTCACACTATACAAATTGTAGTTGGTAACGCCGTAACGTTCCCATGGTAACATCGTTTTTCCGCACTCTTGGATCATTTGCTGTGTGGTGCATTCACCATTTCACATTTTCGTGCAAAATTTCCCCTTTCAATGCCTACTGCCAGATCCTGTCGCTAACGATGCAGTTTTCGTTGAGTACTGTGATTTAATCATTGGAAGTTATTTTTCATGTATCCAAACTATACCACGGGCGATTTGCGAGTGTTTGTTTACAGTTTTTTTTTTGGGTATCAGATGCACGCTGTCGCAATATGTGGTCACATATTTTAACCGGTATTCTTAAGAGATTTTTGAAATTAATTTCAGTAACAACTACGAATAATATATTCTGCCCTATTTGATTGAGTTATTTGGTACAGATTTTCACGAGTTACCACTGGTAGTTTTCTTTTCTTATCTACGTTTGGTAGTGACCAAATATCTATAATACACCGCTTGGTGTCCCGACCAGCAGAATGGCTATATTGGACTAAAAGATAAACGAAGGCCCTAAGGCTCAAGGTCTGTTAAAACAATAATTACAATAAAAACAAATGGCTGCGTAAGCATTGTAGTTCTGTTGCATAGCCCTGCAACCGGGCCGATTAACTAGTCTTAAATAAAAATTATAATAAATACCACTGTAACATACACCAGTACTGCATGTCTTAGAAAGTTCTGTCTATTTCCAGGACGCAGCATTATTACCACTGCCGTACGCAACCATCCATATCACAAAATGACCGAAACTGTCTCACCATATCTTACCGTCATCACTCTCGCCATCAATTGAACCATTTCGGTAGTGACTTCACGACCGGCGCCCGGTTTAAAGACAGCTAATCGAAGCATAAACATATCCCAAGACTATCTTCCCAAACCGTATTCATCCATCCATTGCGAACGAACGTTCCTATCCATCCTCATTGGCCTGCGCCGTCGGTGACTTATTAATAGTGCCCTAATCCAGGCGACCGTGTGTATTAATTTTCTGTTTTGCCAAACTCTTTAGCATGGTGAACCCCTTTTACAATACACAGTTTGGGACACACACGCGCACACACTGCCAACTGTCCAACAGCTTCAACAGGAACTTCAACAGGACATTCTTCCCGTGTGAAGCGACGCCGAAGGTTGGAAAAAGATTGCTCGAAAGAAACCGCTCTCATTCATCATGCTTTCAAACACGAAATTGGCTATTTTCCCCGAGAAAGTTCCCGCTTTATGCATGGTTGCCTCCGAAAGTCCTCCTACTCTCTCGCACACACATCCACATATCACAGCATCCGTCCAAGGACGGTACAGTGTTTAATACTCTCCCACCAGCGGCTTTCGGGTCGAGCTAATAAATACGTTGAAAAATCGAAAACTCTTCATTCGGATCCACAACACATCCACATCCTTCTGCCAAACCGGTGCTGCATGTTGAACAAAAGGCCCACAAACGATAGGGGCCCTAGACTCCGGGCCAGCGCCAGTCAGAATTTAAATAATGTCACCTACTTAGCCCATGACCATAAGCATCTACTATCCCCAAGGTTCTCTCGGTCCGAGCTGCAAAATCCATTCGAACGACTAACCGGCTCGTCGGTTCGCACACATGGGCAAACGGAATCAGTCAGGCGGAATATTGTCCCCGGGACCGAACGGGGGTGACAAGGAAGCGAAACGGTGACCGAAATTTAAATCAAAGACTTAAGAACTTTTCATATTTCTTCCCGGGGGCGAACCGTGTACCTAACCGGACCTGCCCGGTTTCGCACGAGCCGTTTCGGACGATTGCAAGCCCCGTCCTCTGAAGAAGGCAAATGGTGAGCAGGAACGTCGGCAAAGGAGCCGGTCGAATTGAAAACGGTTCGTTGCGTTCGGTTCGGCAAGCCGCACGGCAAAAGGTCCTGCCAGGGGTGAAAGAAGTGAAAATGGCACCCCGGGAATGGGCATGCTAATGTAGATACGACTTTTGGTCATTCGTTTTTCGGGTGACACTGTCACTTTTGCACGTACGGTTGCTACGAGACCGCTGCGCAAAAACCGGAACACCGAGAACGGAAGGTTCGGAACATTACCCCCAGAAACCCCGTTCCATTCTTTTCCATGACCATGTGTGCGTGTGTGTGTCCCGGTGCGGACGAAGAACAGTCACAGGGGAAGGACAAGAAAGCGATGGATAAATCAAAGTGATTAAAATTCCTGCCAGCTTATGAGTCTTGCCATGATCAGGAACCCGGTTGCGAAAGGGCGACTTTACTGCCAAGGGGCATCTTCTACTGATGACCAATGCTTAAAATCCCCTAACGAACGTCTTGGGACATGGGAATTAATTTTTGAGGTTAGGTCAACGAGCTTCCCATCTCCTGACATTGCGTACACTGCGGACATTACATAAGTCTTCCTTTCTTTGTTTTATCCACCCAAGAATAGTAGAAGAATAGAACTTCATCAGTATGTGTGCATATCTCCTTGAAGTTCTCAGCTCCCCCTTATATACCGATCAATATTCCTCAATAGGCAAGAACTATTTACTCCCGCCTCTTTTGCCCCTTATCATCGCCAACATACTAAAAGTGTCTTCTTTGACCGCAGGAAAAAAAAAATAAGTCACCAATCGGCAAAACCTTTCCATTGCGCTTCCCAAAACAAGACCAACTACCTAGACGCCTTTTTACTGGAACTCTGCCGCTGTCTCTGTTGGTCGACCGGCATCTATGTTTGCTTTGGAGTAGGAGCTCAAGTTATTCGACCCATGTTTGTGTTATCCCGAAACATGCTTAACCTCCCCCCGAATAAGCGCCCTCTCGTTTTCCGGAGGTTTTTCAGTTTCGGACAGCGACCATGTTGGACTCGATTCCCTGGGTGCCCCAAGCCCCGTAGTTCTTGGGTCTCCCTTGTCGACTGCTCTACACAAATATACACACACACACACTCTACATGCCACAGGCAGAAACGGTGCTGAAATTTCATCCCCACACCCGTTGGGGTGCCCTCTAGCTTCGGGCGGTTTTTGTGAAACTTTTCAGCTAAATGTGGTCTGATCCACGAAATACCTCCCGAACACACTCACCTTCCGTTGTTGTTCCCTTGTTGGAATGTTTTGCTCCTACCCAGTTCACCAACGAAGGACACTGTCCATGACCGCCATGGCAAACGTTGGACATCGGTTTGGTCTCGAGTGGTCCTGTTTGTTTTTCCAACCATTTTCTTATCCAACCCAAAACGTTTCACGAGTGGCGAAAACCCAACATTGCAGAAATGGCCTGCCGGATGCCTCGAGGCACGTCGTTCGCCCGCTTTTGGCCGGGTGTTTGTATGTTTTTCGGACGAAATGATGAGGTGTGTTTCGGGGTTTCGCTCCATTCCAAAAAACCGTACCACCCGAAATTTCCATTGAGTTTTCCATTGACCAATGGTGAGCACGAACGGAGTCCGTGGTGCGTGTGTGTTCACCCTCCCAGTCCCGGTTCTGCCTGTGGGTTTCGAGAACTTTGGGGCTTTGTTTATTTCCTGTCTAAATTAAAATGAAAACCAAACCGATTCCGAAAAACCCCGACCGCACCGCTCAGATGCGTTTGAGTTTTCCTCTTTTAAAATTTCGAAAACCCAATCGTGTTTGTGCTTTCAATTTGTACCATCGGCTAACTTGGGCAACCCGTTTGCGATGCTCGTCCCGCCGTCTCGCTTTTTGGCAGTTCTGTTCTGCTAGCAGCGAGCATAATTTTAATTCTAAACACCCCAGTCCCGTTTGAATGATTTAACCGTTCGGCTTATGCTGTTGCTAAAGGATTGGAGAGTAGAAAAAAAAACCGAATTCCCTCAGCAGGAAGTAACACGTCTGGGAGACACGAACAGCTGCCGTGTGTGTGTGTGTGTGCGTCCTATTGATTGGTTATTGATCGAGCCGGCAGGCATTGTGCAACAGTGCTGAAGGGTTGCGCTACCCTGTCCTGTGGCCCTGCGGCACAGAAAACCCCGAACATGTCATATGCAAAGGATTCCCGGTACGCGGATGCATGCATAAATCGAATTAACCTCGCGCGAGTGAGCCACCATGCGGTTCCGCATCCTTGAGGGTCGGGCAAAGGATTAGAAACCCCGTCAGCAAATGGGGTGATGCACAGCCGCTGCATCCGTTGGCGGGGTTTTGTTTTGCCTGTCTGCGTGCATGACAGCTGCGCAATGGGACCAATAAGGCATCGCATCACGCTAGGGACATAATATTCTGACTGGAAATTATCTCTCATTACCACTGTTCGTTCACCGTACCTGACCTACATTTGCAACGCGTCGTGTTGATGGTTAATTATTATGAATGTTATCCAACTGTTTGCAGAGTTCCTTTTTTTAACCGAAAATCCAAAACTTTCCTCATTCAATTCCAGCGGTAAGTACTCTATTTCCAGAAATTCCCCACAAAGCGTCATCGATTTCGTCCAGTATCCAACTCATGGACGTGTCTGGCATTCGAACTTCTTTTTTCTTGAATTCCTATCAAACCTAGCTTGTGGTCAACATCTCTTGAAAATCCCCCTCCCATCAAGATGTTGGCAACCACTTGAAGCGGTGTTTATAAAACACTTCAACCGATCAAGCCGTCCCATCACTCGGAAGCGGGTTGTCTTCGCAGTTAAATCAGCGTCGACTTTAGCAGCCACCAAAAAAAAAAACACCATGAAGCAGCAACATCGAACCGCAGCAGGCGTTGGTTTTCTTTGCTGCCTCACGTTCGCACTGACGTTGGGTGCACCACAGCAGGCTGGTACGATCGAGAAACACGATCCCGATGACATACGTACGATCGTGACGGATCTTCTCGCGACTGGGTAAGATTATGCGCATGAATCGCCAATCCCGTGCGAATATTAACTTCCGCAATCATTTCCAGCATCAGCATCTATTTGGACGAGCATCAAATCCGTTTCATTAAAGGCGACACGGAGAACTTGCTGCTGGAGAACTTTCTTTTCGCCACCGAAGATGGGTTTCTGTTCACACTAAGCACCGAGAAAGCGTTTGGTAAGAGTAGCTTATGCAGCTTTATAGTGATGTATTATTACTCATTCCTTTAAATATTCCTCCACTTCACAGACAAAAGCTACAAGCCGAAGGTAGTCTCCTATTTCGATCCCAGCGAAGATGACGCGCAGAAAGTTCTTCTGTCACTGCTGGGCGGAGGACGCATTAAGACTTTAACAGTTCAAAAAGCGCGATGACGCAACGCGTTACGTTTGAGGCCCGCTCTATCTCCCATATCTTTAAGCCTGTTGGAAGCAAATCATAATCAAGTATTATAATAAATTCACCAAACCACAAACACACACGCACCCTCATATGGCCTTTTCCACCATCCATGTTGCATTCTTCTGTGGACGTACGAAAAAAAAACCAGTTTCTGTTAGCTCTTTTGCATAGCCTTGTTTCCAGCCTGAGAAGAAACTAAAAAACCATCTTGTAGGAGTTAAACATTCGAGTAGGGAATTTCATACCAAACAATTATTTCCGCTGAATATCATGACCAGCCACGCTAGATGCGATTTGATAACGCTGATTCTTTGCCGGAACTGACGGGATTCATAAATTCCCCACACACGAACGTACACGATCACATACGATCGCGACACGTGTGTAATAGTCGTCGTAGGACTAGCTTCAAGTTCAACCCCTTTACATACCAACCGTAACTATGCAACGGAGCGCCTAGCAATTCCGTTGCCTTAAATAACACTTCACGCCGTAGCTGATCAATCAGTACCACGGTTCGGTCGTGATGTATCGTTGGCAGATATTAGCGCTACTGCTGTTGTCTATAGGCGGTGTCATTAGTATGACACTGGGCCGTGTGTTTCAGGTGTTTTCTGTACCCTTGGAAACGGTGGACGTCGGTGGTTACTGTGATCGATTAGAGAGCCAACTGGAGGTGTCCGATTCGTCGATCATTTTGCTACAAATTGGACGACCGAGTAAGGCATACGAGGTGATATCGGGGAACAGGAATGTAACGAAGGCTACTAGCTGTGAGTTCCTGGACGATGGTGACGATACCGGGGAAGATTCCAAAGCAACGGATCTTATTGTGAAACAAATTCACGACAGGTAATGTGTGTGTGTGTGTGTGTGTGTGTGTGTGTGTGTGTGTGTGTGTGTGTGTGTGTGAGGAACTCGTCCACTTGTTCAACCTTACCACTGACTATTAACTACTTCATAGTGTTGTCGCCGTAAAAAGACATCGCATCGTAGAGTACATAACCCTGCTCACAGCGGACGGCGAATATCTGTTGACCCTTGAACGTACCGGTGACTTCGAAGGTAACGCTGCGGGCTGAAAGATATCGTCCCTATTTTCTTAATCTCTTTGCTTCGCTCCCGTACAGAACCGATTGTTTTCGAACCAAAGTTCGGTGGCGTTAGTGCGAAGGAGAAGCTTCTCCTTTCGCTCGTCGGTGGTGGCAGCGGTGGCCGCATTAAGAGTTTGGAACGAGTAAAAAAATCCTAGTCCTCTTCACGTTCACATCAAAGATGGGTGACATTGGGGGCTCTGGCTCCGAAGCTATCGGTGTACCTGGAACCCGGGTCTAATCTTCATCTAATCCCGTCCGACCAAAACCGACCAAACACCCCCACCGAAAGACAAACAAATCCAATTATAATTTATTACAAGCAGCGATAACATATAGCCGTACACTTTCAAGATGGCGTGGGGCAAGAAGAAGGCTTAAATCGTCACATCGGCACTGAGGAAGGATCTACTCAATCTAACCCCATCTTTCTCCACCCATTCAGCGTCGGTTAACTTCGAATAAATATTAGCCCACGCTAAAAACCGACCTCACCCGCACACGCACGCTGGTCCGAAGCGTACCAAAAAGTCGCAACATTGAACCGAAAGTATTGCTTGCCCAGGCTTTTTAACCTTTATCATTCACGGTCGAGCCTTTCTACCGCCTGCTACTACCTTCCATCTCTAATCACATTCGACCCGAGTGTGAAGAATCACCGAACCCATTCCTCATCCAATATCAACCACACAGGTTGGTCCGATTTTGGGAACGTCTTGCAAGGGGGGGCGTGGGGCAAAAGGAAACTCCGGAAGTAAGCCGTTCCTCAGTGCGGGCCGGATACTCCGGAAGCGTCGGAATCTTCGAAGTAAACTTAATTGAATGAAATTAATAATAATAAATTTATTCGTGACTAAACTAACTTGACCGTACTTTAAATTTATCATCCTGTGAACAGGAAATCTCGACCGAAGAACCTTTTGCTACCCTCGCAAAATTTCTGAAGGGGAGTGTAAGTTTGGAGTCCGTTGTATGATAAGAGCGAAGCATCGTCAACATGACGTTGAGCAGCATTTCGCTGAACTTAAGTGATGTAAGAAAGAAGGGAAATAAAGAGCTACAGCAGCGGTCTGGTCAGAATCACTCACAGTATGTGTTTTATTTTGACATCCATGGTAAAAACCTCGCTAAAGTGGTGACTGTCCCATTAAAGACAAAGCGAAAGTCCAGTCCTCTTTTCATCTATCCCACTAGTGAAAGCAATGCGGCTTGTTTCGGATTAATTCGATTGCCTCCTCCAATGCCGAGACAGGGTTGTTCCGTTGCATTACCACCATCGTCAGTACTACCGGTTTGGTCAGTCGGTGTATCCACATTTTGACACGGATTTTCTTCGACTCCGGAAGGTTCTGGATCGCCACTGAAACGTGTACCTAATCCTTCACTGCTGCTGGCGGGAGCTTTGGGATATTCGGTATTTGGTTGCTGTTGTGGCGTTGCCCCCATATGTTGATACTGCTGCGGATACTGCTGCTGTTGTTGCTGTGGTTGTTGATATTGTTGTTGCTGTTGTGGTTGTTGATATTGTTGTTGCAGCTGTGGTTGTTGTTGCTGTTGTAGGTATGGTTGTAGTTGTGGCTGCTGTGGTTGTTGCTGCTGTGGTTGGCCAAAGTTAAACGGGAACCCCGTTGGCACACCTAGACCAAACCCTCCTATTGGGGATTGTGCTCCAACACCTCCTGCTAAGAAGAACTGTGGTCTACACATAGGCAAAGTGGAGAGTTAAGAAAAAAACAATATGAGAATTTTGCTATGCTCCATCACTAAATACACACCTTGCCGAGGCTGAGTAGAGATTCGCTGCTACCGTAAAACACACAGCAAGTACCATCAACCGTACCGTAGTCGCCATGGTGAATCGTTCGCGATCGTAATGCAACTGAGCCCGGCCACCGGATGGAGATCTTTTTATGCTCCCACGTTTGCATGAAAAAAGCAATAAAAATCCCAACCAATTCATGGGTTGTTCCTCCCGTTTAGCGTCGTTAAGAGCTTAACATTTGGTATGATTAATATACAGGTTTTTGTGCCTCTTCTTTTGACTGATTCTTATATTTTTTCGATAGGAAAAATTTAATCAAAAATATAATTTTGCATTAAATTTTACAAAATAATACTCCAAAAGCGATACATACATCATTATCGTCCTAATTGAATATCGATTCCTACACTCAGCGCACCTACATTTACATCCCCACCTGTAATCTTATCGTGTGCGGTTTTTTTTTGTCACGCTTTGTTTCACACATCGACAACACCTCGCCGTGTGTGAGAGAATAAGATGTTTTCCGGTTTCGGAACCGGTTCCACGAAACGTCCCTCTTCAGCGGCAATTCGTGCGAGTCGAAATAAATTGATTGATATCGATGAACACGGCGCAGTAGCAAACCAGACATGGTTTGCAAAAGAACACCGAAACATAGCTTCACCTTAGTTTATTAACAAAAACAGCCCACATTTCTTCATCCCCGTATACACACACACACACATACTTAGCCCACGAGAGATAGCAACACTTTACTATCGATTCGATTCCCAAGACCACTTTCCTCTTCTGGTGGTTCCGTAGTACCTTCCTCTGGTGGATGTTCTGTAATGTCCGAACCTGCCCAGCTGGACGGTTGTGTGCCCGTTTCCCCAGTCGGGACACTCGTTGGAACCGTTGTGGTGTAATACGGAGCAGGCCGTACAGTGCTAACGGCCGTGAAGCGATCATCACCACTGGGTGGAAAATAAAAATCATTCCCTCGTGGACGAACCGTCGTGATGGTTGTGGTGCTGGTGGGAATGGTCGCTGCTGGAAGTTGGTTGGGACTCTGGTAAGGTCGTTGCCATTGGTTGAATTGATTTATCTGCTGCAGTGTAGGAAATATAAGACCGAGAGGATTCGATGGACGTTCTTCCTGATATGGACGTTTCGCCACATCCTGCCCGGATGAAGACGTTCCATCACTGTTCGTTGACCAGGCGCCCTTCCTATCTGCGCTGATTATCTTCACCGCAGTGTATTGGGGTGTGTCGTTGGTACGCTCCTGTACATTAAACTGGGAAACCGTCGGTACAACCTCCGGTGGACGATTTTCCATTGTAACACAGTTGAACAACCGTTGCAAACCAGAGGCACGTATCGTTGCACCACAAGACAGTCCACCCATCCTGGTCACCGGAGGTAGCGCCGTCGTTCGCTGTGCCAAGCGCAACTTCACCACCGGTTCCAGTTGAGATCTGCAACAGACAAACACGGGACACGCTCAAAACCACCTTCTAGTCGTACTCCTTTCCCATCACCTACCGCACAGCAACGACCGATCGGAGTATACCGTCCACGGTAGCCGCATGATCGGCACCTGCAACACGATCCAGCGAACCGTACACCACGACCAACCAGCAACTGGTGGCAGCGAGTAGCTTCCTCAACTTCACGCTCATGACTACAACGGAAGGTACGGCTGAAGCTTCGATGAACCGGACCAATCCGTCCGGTTGCAAAACATTATGATCACCAACACGATCACCAACCGTGCTAGACTCAAACACAGCAACAGGCAAGAGCAAAAAAGGACAACAATCTTCAAAACCCATCTCGTACTGCTACGTCAAACTGAAATTCCCCCGTCTATTTCAACGCGCCACAGCTCGCCACAGCATTTGGTGGCAAGAAAAACAAAAGCCTCATCTCGCAAAAGCATCGCGATGAAGATCGATCGAGAGCATGATCGGCTCGGTAGGTGGCACAAAAAAACCCCCCCCGGGCAATCTGGCAACAACCTGCCCAGGGTTCCCCCTTCTGAAGAGGACTTTGCGACTCGTTCTGAAGTGTGTTTGTATGCTATTTTTTCTCACTCATTTAACAATCATCATGCGCTCATCATGCCGACATGCCCTTACGCTACGCATTAACTGCCCCATGCTAAGCTTTAATTCACATCTCACTACCCTGCGCCCGGTACAGCATCACTTGAACCAACGTGACCTTCACCAACAAAAAGGCTGGTGAAGGATTCCGGTTTACTGCTTCCATTCTCTCGCTTCCCCTCCGGAAAGATCACAGCTCTTAAATGGGACAACCACAACATTCATCCGATGCGCTAAGATCAAATCTGGACCACGACGGGTTCCATCACCACGGCCCTACTAGCCCTAGGTCAAAAGTTGCTGACCACTGGGACCATCGAAAAGTCCCACGGCAACGATTAGCAGTGGGGTCTTAATTGGCTCATGAGATGTAATGATGATGCTGCAGTTCAATTTCACCCAAAACAAAACGGGATGCTGTCGACGGCACGCGCAAGAGTGTCAAGATCAAATCTGTAACACAATCGCTGAGTCAACCTCACCGGGCCAACACACCCCTAAAACCCCGGTAGACAGCCTGACGGGACTGGCTGCATTTGCCGGGTGACCAGTTTCAGGCAACGGACTCCACCGCAACCACCCCACCAACAACCCTTCGTCCCGGACTGTCCAGCTGGTTCTACCGGTTATCGGATAGGGATGGTACGGGGGCAACTGGTTTTACGGGTCCACCAAACACACCGATGCGCACGGTTCTCTGCTTATGCGGTGCGATTATTTATTCAGAATAAACACAAAAGGGAGACAGCACCAGAAACGCTCCCGAAAGTCCGAAAAAAAAACTGGTTGGATCACTTTTGATCGCGTTGCTGAATGTAGAACTAAGGTGTATTTCCTTTTTTTTTGTAGGGGATAACGTGAACCCAAACGCATTTCTACACAGATTCGTACCGGTTCATTCATGCTGTGTTGTTAATATTGCACAAAACGATCTAAAAACAACGAATGAGCTTTCGGGGTAAAACCACCGAAACAGGTCATAAGTGGAGTTGTATCACAAGAGCTAAATCGATACAGTTCGATCGATTCGATCAGTGATTTTAAGTGAACGTGAAAATAGTCTACAGGTTAAACTATCTTCACAATGTGTGTTATGCATAAAACGTAAAAGTAATTAAACGAACTGTGAAACAGATTGAATGACGCACATTGAATGGCTTGTAACGCAGGTTGAACTGTCGTGTAACGCAGGTTGAACTGTCGCGTAACGCAAGTTGAACGAAATGTAACGTAGGTGAAGCGAAGTACCCGTTGAATGTAGGAGCATTTAGTGAATGACTTGGAACGGTAAGGTGAGCGAACTATATGAACGAGCAAAAGTATATGAGAGACAAAAGAACGCAAGAGCTGTACCGTTCGTTCAGTTCCTCCCAAAGAACGAACTGATCCGCTCTAGTTCGTACAAAACGAATGATTGAATCCAACCCGATTCTCAAGTCAACCGTAGTCAGAATCGAAGATCATTAGTCACGGATGTTCCTAACCAACGTTGGGATGTCTTTTACATTGGTATTCTAATCTGCTACGGAGCAACCATTTGTAAGACCCTTCTGATGTAACATGATGAAATCACCCTTGAAAACGAGCCGTACATCAGTATGCCCTCAGGCTGATTAAGCAGAGCTGCTCCCACATATCATCTTGCGATGAGCGCATAACAAGACACTTCTGCTTTCTCACACACGCGAAAGCCGTTAGACGAACGTTCTATGGTCGGTGAACTTTCCAAACATCCCGCCGTCTTTGGGACGATCAACGGACAGCGGCGTCCCTGTGTACGGTGATGAATATTTATATTCCTTGCCGAACAATTGGACGGTTTGGACGGTTTGGAATTCGCGGCGCGTACCCACTTAGAATGACTGATGAAATATCTCGTCTGTGTGAGCGATCGCTTTGATGGGGATCCGTCCGGATCAGCTCTTGGAGCATTAGAGCCAACTCGGAAACAGCGCGTAAAGCGTTGGGCTAGCAGATGAGGGTGACATACTTTTGCCGTTTCCCGGGTGCTGTAGCTTTCATGACTGTGAACTTGGAACTATAGTTACCGAATAAACGAGCACCTGCAGCGGTTTTTTCAAACGCCAGAACGACGAAAACGAAAGTAAATGCGCAAAGGCTCGAACAAAAATTGACCAACAAACCACTCCAAGATAAACATCACCAGTGCTTGATACGTTTGCGCCACCTGCACCTGCAAGGTGATCGGAGGTGTGTATATTGACGTAATATTTGACAACACTTTAAATTCTACTGCAGCGGTAGGTGTTAATTGAGCGGCTTCGGGAAGAAAAATTGAAGCAATGAAGGAACGAAAAAAGTGAACAATTTCTAGAAGATCTACACCCATGCACTGATTCGGTTTCGTAACGGAGTACGAGCACGAGTTTCGGATAAGGCTTGCGAATCGCCATAAATTCTGCTCTCTGTGTGTGGAATTTTCTTCTTATCGCTAGGGCTATCTTCAAACTGGTTTTTGCATCAGCAACAATTAAACGCATTGACGTAAATCTGCTTTCTTTAATCCTGTTTTCGGGAACTTTTCTCGCACTGCTCAAGTAGCGCTCCTTCTTCAGCTGGATGGTACTTCAAGGTTTGCGTCTTCAGTGTGTGGCACATGAACGTTAGCAAGCTTCGGACCGCGCTGTACCGTACAGTGGGACAATGTTACTTCCTCATTTAGCAAAATGTTTTGCTCACAGCACAAAACAAATGAGCACAAATTTACCAACTCCCCTCAACTTAAAAGACAAGCTGCCTAACCTTCAGCGCTGTAATAATTCTATCGACTCCTTGTAAACACCCATTACCAATTGAACTGCATCCACGCCAAACGCGCCCATTGTGCTACGTTTACCTTGATCTTATAGCAAAAAATAAAGTAGATGACGATCAAAGCTACACTTAAAAAAAAAATTATGTGATCAGTTCCAACCGCAAATATGCGCGTCTTTTAATTTAATGCAACGCATCGCATTGACTCCATTCAGCAGAGATCGCCTTCCGCCTATCTGGAAGAAGATCTAATAGTTCCGCGCACACACGGCAAAAAAAGCATCTCTACCCGTCTTGTGGCAGAAACGCCAAGCAGGGCGATGGCCCTCGCCAAAAAAAAAATCTCTCTTTTTTACGGTTAAGATTCATCATAAAGAACGCGAAGTAGAAGAAGCTCAAATTCGAACAGGTTGTCGCACCACCGCGATGTCCCGTCACGTGGCAAATCGATTCCTAAACCCGATTACCATTCGCATGCTCGGTTTTCGGGGGGTTCTGCCCATTTTCGGTGAATGAAGAATATAAAATTCGTACCACCGCTGCCTACCGTACTCATTGGTGCGGTGTCGTTAGAACGGTCAACATGAAGCTCCACGGTGGCAAGTACGTCGGTACCGGTGCGGTGATTGGTCTCGTGCTGGTTGGTGTTTTCCTCGCCCAGCTAGAACCGTGCAGTGCGTTCTACACCGTGAAACAGGTCGTGACGGAACGGATCTCCAACCAGACGGAGTTTGTGAACAACGTGCTAAGTGATGAGTGAGCGATCATGAGCGATCTGGCCGCCGTACCAATGTGCTGACTGGATGGTTTTTTTGTTTACTTTTCCTCGCAGATTGCCACTGAAGATTGTGGAGTTTTCGCAGTACGTGTACGATTGGGATCGTGATACGCTGAAAGTGAATGGAAAGTGGGTTCTCAACTCACCGAACGACGATTACTTGTACTTTGTGGAGTTTACCGAAAAAATTGACAGTAAGTACAACACTGATCCACCATTGAAGTTGTAATAATGTTAGATAAAGAGCTTTGCATTGAAGAACATTTAGTTTCCTTGAATTATTTTCATATTTGTAGATGCTTATTGTGTTTATTTGCCAAAATGTTGATTGTTTTATTCATTGCTTTATGTTCTTTCCTCATGAATTGCACAGTTTAACTAATTTTTCGTTTTTAATAACATGAAATACTCCCCTTACTAAATGTTCAACGTTATCTAAAGATTCATTTCCATAAAAAATGTTAAATTAATTGAAAGATTTCTAATTTTCCAACGCCTCTCTCATTCCTATGAATGGTTTCAATTGAACCCTTCGAAAAATTTCAAACTCATTTTGAAAAGGTTTCAAATCATGAAATGTTTCACGTTTCACTCATTTCGAATTTCGATTGCACTTCGAAAAGCTCTGCGGATTGCATACCTCAAGGAGCGTTTTTATCGTTTTCCTTGTGAACTAAAATCGAAATCATTGTGTTTTAATTTTAAATATGAAAAAATGGTTTCTAATTGTTAATTATTGACTAACACACCTTTCACACCTAATATTTATTCTTTTCTTAACTTTTACTTCCCAATTTCGCTTTCAGAAACGACGGGCTTCAAGGAGATTCTGAATAATTTACATTCGAAGCAACTTATCACCGACATTAAACGTGTCGAGCGAGTGAAACCACAAGCTTTCCACTTTGAAAAAACTTTTTACTTTGGCAAAAAATAGTTTAAAAACAAATCATCCCACCATAACAGCAGCATGACATTGCCAATACAGTCCCGGCCGTGTTGTTCTATGATTTGAACAATAAATAAAACCACATTTTCTATACAAAATCAATGATTATTTATGTTGAATAGTTGACATATTGCAAACATTTTCCCGCAAACAAAAAAAAAGGATACGTCCTTCGCTTGTTTTGGCTTGTTTTGGACATGCTTTAGATGCAATATCATAATCCCTTTTTAGACAGATGACAACTTTTGCAAATGCAAATGCAATCCGTCTGCAACGCTGCGCGTAGCATACGGGCGCATTTGTCAACAATTCTGATTAATAGCTGTTCATTACCACCAAAATGGATACTTATACAGCACACATTCGATCCGTCGATCTCTAATCTCCATTGAAGGAGATGCAACCAAAACCAACCACCCAAAACACACACCCCGTCCGATTTGACCGTAAAATTTCTGCTATAAAAGTTCCCGGTGCTAACGTTCAACTTGTCAGTATTTGGTAAAAGATTCGCCAGAGCAAACGCCCACCAAAATGCAGCTGCACGTGACGGCTTTGGTTGCAGTAGCAGCGTTGATTGGCACCACCGGGGCAGCTCCTGTTGATCCCGTAGCCACACCGTACATCGTGCAGTACGAGAACAACAATGCACAGAACGAAGGATACAGCTTTGAGTAAGTCAAACCGTCGGCCGGAAGCAACCGCAGCTACGGCAGTGGTGAAAACGCGATCCATCCTTTTTGCTTTTCCCCACGCGTAGATTCGAACTGAGTGACGAGCAGCGTCGGAAGGAGGAAGGTACGCTTCGGTACAGCAAGGACGACGAAGGTAAAGACGTACAGTTTGTTGCCGTCCAAGGACGCTACTCGTACGTCGGTGACGATGGCCGTACCTACTGGGTGGAGTATATCGCAGACGAGAATGGATATCGCGCCCGGATGGGCACCGGCGACTATGATACCGATCGCAAGCTAGACTTCTCCAGCAGCGATCGCAAGAATCGCCCCGTCGCTTAGCTTCACCGCGTACCCATCCGAGTGGATGCATTGATTAATGGATGGAAATTTGCGCCATCCCGCAATAAACAAAAAAGTAGCCAAACGAAAAGAAAGAATAAAAACGTTTCTTTGTGTGATGTTTAAATCATTAATTTTGCGCATCGGCATTGATCATCGCTCATGCTTATCGTTGGTTGCCGGTGGGAACGGTGTCCAGTATGACGACGTTTTACATATGGAAAAAAAGTAGTATAGCACTTCCTGCATTGGGTGGAAACTATCCTCAAAAATACGCATTTACATATTTTATGACATTATTATCCTAATGAACAAACGATCATAAAATAGGTTAACAATCCGGCAAGGTTATTTACGTATTAATTAAAAAAATTTAATATTGCATTGAAGCATGCAACAAAGTTCGCTAGAATCCATGATTAACACTAGAACCACCGGATCCGTCCTTTTGACTGGAACGCTTCATTTCAAACATTTTTAATTTTGTAAGTTAAAAAATTCGTCCGTAGTTTATAAACGTTTAGAACGCTTGGAAGTTTTATTGTTAAGTTATTTTAATGTTGTAAGTAATTACGATAATCATTCCGCAAATAGAACCTTAGTTAACGTGGCCAAAAACAAAAATGATAGCATTTGAATAAGCTTTTTCTTGGCCTTAGCTATCATAGGTCACTCCATTTCGCCCTCGAAACTCTTTGTCTTTTTGCCGTAACGACCTACTAGGTCTAGGCCGGCCATTTCTGGCATACTAGAATTATTTTACAAAGTAGCCGGATAGTCTTTTCTTGGTACGGGTGATTGGTCCGGATGGGATTCTGGACCGGTCCTGCCGTTTGAAGACTGGTGCCGATACCGTATATACCACCGGACCATCCCTCGAACCTATTGAATATGATAATCTGTGCATATGAAGAGTTTTAACAAGTAAAACTTCTGCCGTCCGGAGTGATGCAAACGGCAGGTTTGTCAACAAATTCTCAATAGCAGTTGAGTTTACCAGCAGTTCAACAATTTAGCTGGAAAAAATCACTGATTTTTTTAAGCCATTGTATATGGCTTTCTTCCAATGGTATGAAACTTTGCAATCTTTCTAGAAAAGAGGAAAAACGGGGAACTGGGACATTATTTTGATTTGGCTATCTTCCGAACTCGTAATAACTGAAGAAGACAAAATTTACTTTATCGTTATTTTCTTCTAATTTCATGCGAATAAATTTCAAACGCTGATCTATTATCATTTTATGATAAATATATAGTTATATAATATATATAATTTATATTATTTGCATAATATAGAATCCGTTAAGGTATTTTTTTAAATTTCGGATGCTCACTTTCTCGATTCAATTTTCCCGAAAATTGTTCACTACAAAGCACAATTAAAACGACCAAAATAAACATGCAAAGTGGTTTGCTTAATGATTTTTTTTTCGAGTAAGTCGCTCATATGAATCTTCAATGGAGAGTTGTTCAAATAATGAAACGTTTCTCAAGAGATTTGTGAATCATCAAAGATTCATATATCCTCCAATACTTAATGGCAATGCTCAACGAGGAATGAATCATTACAGACAAGTAAAACCTCGAAAATCCTTTCAGGAATGTTCGGAATATTCAGGGTATTTTATTTAGTTAAAAGATTCATTTCAATTCAAGAATTTGAAGAAATTTTATTTTCAGTTTCCTTTTCCTTCTTCCGCATAACTCATATCCTATGAAGTCCTTAAAGTGGGAATAAATGAATATCGAGATAAAATCATCTCTCGTTCATCCTCGATCATTGTCAAATAATAAACACAGCAGCTACATTTTCCTACACTTCGTTTATTTGAGCTTCCTTAACATTTTTCCTAAGGAACACACAAAGCATCGTATTTACATCGACCATCCTCCTTAAGCCTAGAAATAGAATGCCACTGACTTTGCATGCGCACCGGCATGCGGGGGTTGTGCTTCCTGTGTGCGCAGGTAGGTGTTTGTGTGAGTATGTGCTGTGTCTGTGTCCCTGCAGACATCCTGCCGAGCGCGAGGTGAGAGGTGCATTTCTGATGGCAGTTCAGCCCCGGTTTCGCTGAACGGCCCGAAACAGGTCCTCCCGACCCTTTTTCTAAGCGCTGGTTACGGGCGTTTCCTGTCCCGGTTGAATTCCACCCGTTGGACCGGTGCCGACCTTCGGATGGTAACCGTTCTCATCGGCGGTATAGTTCACCCAGTACGTCTGCCCATCGGGGCCAACGAACGAGTACGAACCCTGCACGAACAACGCCTTCACGTCCTTGCCCTCCGCATCCTTCACGTCCCGGTAGGTACCGACTTCCGAACGGATCTGTCCATCGCTCAGCTCGTAACTGTACAGAACGGCAGAAGAAGGGAGAGAAAATGGCATCCTTATTATCACGCTTCTTGGTTATTGGGCACACACAGACAGCGCACGGACACTTCCTCAACCGACGCAATGGCAGTCCCTTTGCCGCGACACCTTTCACACACCACTTACTTGAACCTGTAACCATCCGGTCCATTGTTTTCGCTGTAATATTTCAACGTTTCCACATTGTTGGACCCACCGGCGCCTGCTCCGGCCTGCTGGGGGGCCGGTGCCGACAACACAACACGTCCTGCCAGCAGGACACAGCACACACTAGCGAACACCACGAACTGCTTCATCTTTCACTGTACGATCCGGTGATAGAGCACACACACAGCACAAAATCCTCTTTCGCTAGGCCCACGATCGGTCTCCGTTCCTTTGCGAATGATGCTCCAGCGTACCCGAAACGCCGTTTATATACAAACCCACCCGCTAAACCCACGCCGGCGACGACGTCACCAGACCGAACGCCACAACACCACCGACAACCGGCTAGCGCTTGTTTCGGGTGGAATGGGGAAGGCATGGGAGGAATTTGGTGAAGATTCTGTGCGGTTTCGTCTTCGGCTTCGCCAGCCGCGCGTACACGATCTGCACAGTTCGCACGGTGTGGTGTGGTCGCGTTATCCCTCCCCCGTCCATACGAAAGCCCTCGTGCACGTGCACTCGAACGGAGCAAGCGAGCGTGGTGGAGTAAGCATAAAAATATGCAAAACCCTCCATCCCTCGCCAACAATAACCACGATCAACGGTACAACATTGCTTAAGTTCACAGCCGAACGGATTTAACTCCGAACCGCTGGATCGCCGGGCGACAAAACCAAACACTAATCGCTTTAATAGCAATCAGTCCCTACATCTACCACGGGAACTCCATCTTCCCGGTTTCACGGATTCACTTTCGTGCGGTGCAACACAAAGGCTGGGCACACACGTACGTCCACTGGACGTCCAAAATCCACGAAGTCATACAAAAATTCAAAAAAATTGGGTCCTGCCGTGGACGCGTCCACAAGACGTCCACAAAGCACGAAGTGAAGGAGGATTCGGAAATAATTCTCTCGAGAGCAGATCAGTGGACTTGTTCTTACCCGCTTACGCAGCCTTGCTGTTGTAGAGTAAAAAGGATAGATTGCAAAAAGATGGGTTGTGATCGAACCGTTGTGAGAACTAGGAAGAAAAGCATTGGTTTTTTTTTGTGATGAAATGTTTAAACACCACAACATATTGCGAAGCGGTTCCCGATATTTTGGAACAATATTATTTTTTTTATTAACTCTTTATTTGCAATGGTTTATCTTAAACCTACATGAAAAATATAATTACATGAACACATTTTAGACTAGGCAAAATGAACATCATATCTGGCTCTCAAAACGCAAAGAAAATGTTTATGAAAGGAACTAGGGGGTAAGATAATAGATCCTCTCTGAATTTTACATATGCTTCTATTAGAAAGACGCGTACGGAGCATACGGGCTGATCGTGCGACTATTGTGTCTCGCTTGTGCGTACGGTAAAGGATAGGCGTTTATGTTCGGATTTGCACGAAGTTCGATGTGGACGTGGGCAGGACGTGGACGTCCCGTGTGTGCCCAGCCAAAAGGATCGCTCGTGTGCGCATTCGAAACGAAGTTCGAATCGGACGATACAAACGACTCCATTGATTGGCAAGCGACGAACCCTTTATGATTTTTTTTATGATCGCTCTCCTATTACCGGAGGAAGGGTTTCAAGATGAATGTGAGCAACCGTGCGCGCGACGTGCCGTGCGGTAGGTTGATAGTGACTTAATTTAGGTGACAACCGGCACGCGGGGCCTGAATGGTCCGAACGGTGCGATCTTCTACACCGATGATGCTTACAGTTTGATTGATGTTGGGTTGCGTTTATTTGGAACGGTCGCGTGATTAATGCGATCAGCCCTGCAGTGATCGCAAACCGATTATGATTACTAAACGGTGCAGTCCCTTTGGTTTGCCGTCTCCTATTACTTTCGCTCTTTTTATTCTTCCTCCTCGTTCTACTGTTGCTCCGCACCACAATCGACAATAAAACTGCAAACTGCATTTGCATATCTTCCACGTTTCGCCACAACACATTCCAAATGGAATATGCGAAATATTCGCTTCCGCGTAAAAGAAAAATGAGACTCGCGCCCCAATCAGCGGGCTTCACGATCGCTGCACAGCGCGGTGCCTAAAAGCTCAGGATAACAATGTCAGCACTTCGCACAACGGAAGTGAATAAATAAATGGATGGCGTTAATGGGTTACAATTCCCCAAAAAACCACGCAACCGTGCCGGGAATACAACACCACCGATCGTCCGAACCGGTCAGCAAATACCAGAAGCCAGTAAATAATGTTTCAACTGAACCCTCCCCCCATTACAGGCGGACCCTGTTTGCTCTTCCGCCTTCTTCCTAAAGGTCACCCGTTAGATGGTCCATCCGGCGGTGTCGTACCGCACAGTTTTGGGCGATCGTTCGAGAGGAGCTAATTATTTTCGGTACGGGGGAAATCAATTCACTACGGCGCGGTGCCAAATGATGCTGCACGTATTTAACGCTCACTTGTGATGCTGCACAGTAGACCGACAAGACTGACATTATGTTTGCTTTGGTAAGCTTTCAGAAGTGTGTTTTTTTTGTTAATCAATAAATTTAAATGGCTCATTGAGAATAATGTTTGACAGGCTTCCATCGAACAATGCGTTGTGTTATCCTTTTTGAGGCCTTATTTTTTGCTTCTGAATAATGTCGTTAGCATTGTGGAAACTGTGGAACAATATGACACCATTAAAACACCTTCTACGTCCTTCTGCATATTGATCTTTCGATTCAACGATGGTTTAATTGATCGTTAACCGAACGCGAATGATTCGATCCTTGCGCTTCGAGATGTCATCTACAGCCCAACGTTGATTCACCTCGGGCAACGGAAGCGGCAAACAGCTGACAGGTTTCTAAGCATCGTTTTTTTAGAACCTTCTGCCATGCCTTGATCATGGCATTGATCGCAATATGAGGGCAGCTTCGTACAAAGCTCACATAAACTGCTCATAAAACCATCATCACGTTAATTACGTCGAGGTTCATCCACATCGCTCAATACAAAACCATCCAGTTGCCTGCTTGCGTCTAGCCAAGCCTGCCCAAATATGGGAGCCTTACATCACGCGCATTGCGCATCTCACACCGGAGCCACCTTCAATCAATCCTTTAAACGGTTCTACAATTAACAAGCGTTCGTTTATCGAGCGGATCGCAAAACAGGCTAACAGTGAACCGAACTGAACCGTCATAAAACGCACCGTACTCGATCGAAGCGAGGCACCTTAACGACACCTACGCCTTGACAGCCCATCACACCGTGTCCCAACGTGGCTTCCATCTCGAGTCCCGTACCGAAAAACCCCGGTGGCGTCAGGACCGCTGGTACATAAATTTCCCGAAAATATTGTCCCATAAATCGTGACATTTCGGTACCGCTTTGTGTGGTTTGCCGTTTTTGCCTAGCCTCGTCGAAACCGAGTGCAGCAGCATCTTCACCCGTGCGGTTCTCGGCCACGGCGGGCAGAAGTTTGCCAACGCAGCCAATGGGGTCGTAAATGCGATTAGATGGTACAAATGTCAGATCGGTTTACGGGGTGCACGCGGTGTTTTCGGATGGAGGCCTAACAAACGGCCGGTGGAGTTACGGTGCAAACTGACCCGACCCCGATCGGGACATTGGGTTTCTACCGGTCGACCGGAAATGGAGAATGCAATGCATCCCGGCCGTTGTGAACCCAGCGGGACGGAGCGCCCGCGTACCGAAACGGTACGATGGACGACCGGCTTCACAACATCGGTACAAGCGACGCCATGTTCGCGGAACATGGTCTAAATTGGCTCATAAATTTCACCCAACAAGTCATCCTCTCGCCGGGTCAGTACGGGACACCGGGGACGTACCGCCGGCCATGCAACGTTCTTACAGTCTTCAACCCCGGCCAGCATTACCGTGCCGATCGATGATACGCCCGGCGAAGAGCCCGCGCGTCCGTACACGGCAACATGAGCTGGCCGTACCTAAATGTGCCTATGCAAATTGCACAATGCGCAATCATGCCTCTGCGTCTGCAATGCGATCCTCCGGCACGAACAATGTATGTGCGGTGCGCTTGCATATGCTCATCTTCAGTGCAGCCGTGGCACAACATGGCACATAATAAAATGTCACCCCGAAACGGTCCGATGCAGCTGTTCTAGCTGTAAAACTGTCGCGTGAGAGCATAAACTATGCCGAGGATATCGGCGGAACCGGGTACCTATTTAACACAAAATAGCTACAAACTGAAGTTATCACTAGATGTAAATCACGACCGCCGCCGGGAGGACCGGTCGATGTTGCTGGATGTGCGCTTAAAACAACGCAACGGTAAGGTTAAGATCTTTATTCCCAAAAACTGTACTTGATTGAAGACCCTTCGAAAGGTTCGTACACATTTTGTTGATAAATTCACCCTTGCTCAAATCCGGTGGTGACATTTTCCACGACCCTTACCATCTCTCTCTCTCTCTCTATCTCTTTCCTGACCGGACCAATGGGCCAGGTGGGCGCGCGCTGTTTCAAAAATGCTAGCAATGCGAAAAGCGATCCCTTCCATCGATCGCAAACAGTGACCACCGCACCGCCACCATCCTCGCTCGCGACTCCGTCCCAAACGGATGGTGCATGATTTATGAACCACAACCGGGACCGCGAGTGTGGGATTGCTGGCTACAGCCAACTCCTTCGTTGCACGAGACTCGCGAAGCTGATTGGGGTCAACCTGCGAGCCCGTGGATTAGCGCGTCCTAATCACCACCGAAAAACCCACCCAAAATACGACCAAAACTAGACCGCTGCATCGAACGATCCGAAAGCAGCAACGCCTTTTTGGTGGGTGAACGTTCGGAAAATCGGGCGCTCGATTGTGCAAAGTGGGATGTGTTTTGCAACAGCTTAACATACAAACGAACGGCAATGGCGCACTCGCGCACTTAACTGCCCCACGGACAACGGTCACGATCAGTGTGTGATAAGGTTGCGGGCAGAAAAGCGCACGATCGATGCGTGTTTCTACCGAAATTCCAACCTGGGTTGCTTAAAAAAAAACAAACAAACACACAGATGAACCTCCAGAGGACGCATCTTCTTCTGTGAAGGTCCGCCTTTAATTACTGACCATCAATAACGCGCCATTTTGGGACGGGCCAGAGAGGGGGGGGGGGGGAGAGATGGGTGGAAGCGGCAGGTGAATTTTTATTATTTTACCATTCTACACGACACCACCATTATTATATGTCGAAAGTGATGAAGCCATCGAACGCCTCCGGGCTAGATCGAGTTAGGTCTTCTTCTTGTACTCCTCTCGGCGGTTAGGCACTAACCCTACACTTTCTGTGCTTTTGCTATCCCCACACCCGAACCGATAGACAAAACGAAACTAGCTGCTCTTGTAAGGGGAAATTGATTACATATCCTTTTCTGCATAGATACGCTTTCGTTGCTTTGGCCACTTGTAAAAACCTTGAGAATTTATTGGCAAATACTTTGGTACGGGATGGGTTCTTTCGAGCCCCAAGCGGTGAGGTCACACGGGCTAAACAGCCACGCCAAATAGCAACAATACTGGCAACCCCCCGAAAATGCCAAAGGCCACCGTGAACCAGGAAATTGATAGTGATTGATTAGCCAACTGATCGGCCCCCCCTTGATCGGGGTAAGGGGCATCACTTGCCGAAAGACTCGTAAGTGCATGCGGACGACGAACCCCCGTGGGCAGTCACTCGTGTGCCTAATTAGCAGTGTCCATAGATGTGTGAATCGGCGACACTATTTGCGTGCAGCCGCACAACAGTCAGGTGTTCTGTGAATAAACAACGCATTAAACCGACTGCTTTATGATCGTAAACGTTTGTCCGATGGCTAAATGAGGCTGCCAAACAAAAGGTAAGCATTGATCAGTCGACCATCTTTGCGACCTGCCAGTGACAGAAAAAAAACACCCGTCTACCAAACCATGCAAACACACTCACATTCTGCTGCAACCAAACGACACTGAACACCGAAACCGTTTGGATGCAATAAAACAGCATGACGGTAATAAATTGTTTTATGATTTATGTGTATCATAGGTCATGACACCGACTGCTGAACGTCTCTTCCTCTCTTCGAAGGGCTCACCAACTCTCTCCCCATCTCTCTCTCTCTCCTGCTCACACACACACACAAGATCACTTTACATTACCGTAAGATCTTGACATTTCTGTAGCGAAAATTTCCCACCCAACAATGTCAAACATTTACGATCATCCGACAGATCGCGGGTAAAGGTTGTGCCGGTGCCCAATGCAACAAACGCAAAATTAACAACACTGAAAAACGCTACTTCAATTGGCATCAATCTAATGTAATGCAGCAGATCCACACACACAAAAACGCTGCTCGTCTAAATGTCAATGCCTGGGTGCTGCTTTCGCCCCCTTTTCGGAGGGACCTTCCACCGGTGGTACATCCACCGAGAGATGCTGCTGCTCCACGGTGTGCTCTTAAAATTCTAGCATCACATTACCTAACCCCAGGGGGGGCCATCACACCGGGGCGCTCATCATTGTGTACCGCGCCGAGGTCAAGGAAACTGACCAAAGGGTGCTGCGTTTGGTTCCGTACCAACAGCCACAAAACGATATCGCACGGTATACATTAAAACATTCCACAAATACGACGCCTGTCGCCTGCCGATCCGCTCATCACGGGCGGCGCAGGCTGGAACCTTTTGAACCCACACCCATACACTTTTGTAAGGGGTTTCGGGGGTACACCATGTAATGTGGCATGTTTGCTAAACGCGCGTTTGGCGCACTATCGTCTGCTCGAACTATCGTAAATCTCAAACCGCCGCAAAACATCGACCCGAGTGGCGTGGAGTCCCTGTAAAGTTCATCTCACTTACAAACTTTCATCCGTCTTCGTCCGGCCGGCTCGGTCGTGCTGTCGTTATGTAACCGTGCCCCATCGCCAGTTTCGTCGTACTTTCCTTGCGACCTGCTCATCTGCTTCAGTGACGCACACACCACCCGTGTGTGTGGCCCCTCTGCTCATCCCAGGCATGGCAGCATCCCGTGCCGGCGGTACATCCAATTCACACCTGACCGGGAGCTAAAATGGTGGCGTACATGCCACTTTCATGATCACTGTGCCACTGGGACACATCGAGCGGGAGAGACACACACCGTGCCACCTTGACATTATCGGCTGTCCTGCTGCCGGCGTTTGAGTTTTTGGCACGATGGCACAGCAGCAAAGCAAAAGCAACAAAAAAAATTGCCAAACGACCCCATCTTGAAGCCATCTTCAGCGATTTTTCCCATGCTTATGCTGCGCACTGCACGCTTTCTTCGGTTCGCTTCGAAAGTTCATTCAACGGGTCGCCCCTGCTGCGGGTGCTTATAAGGAAAATTTGCATTGACCTCTCAAAACCGACTCGTCTCCATACGTCGGACGCAGCAGCAGACGGGTACGCCTGTCATGCTTGCCACCCCACCACATCAACGCATCAACGCAAAGCAATTAATTTACCGGGTCATTTAAATGAACCGCTCGGTTGCTTAAGATGCGGTTCTAATTAGGAAACACCAGATGTTTACATTCGGGTTGCGCATTCACGATAAGCGCACCGTGCGTGACATGCACAGTGTCGGTATAATATTCACCCTGCACGTGCAAAAAAAAGACAAACAATTACAAAACCAAGCACTATTTCAGATGATAAATCAAGTAAAAACCTCCGGTTGACTAATTTTTTTCCAATCGTGCAATCGGTTGTTAATGCAGCGGACTGCGGACAGGAGGTAACAACCTTGCCATCTCGGTATCTACAACATTATTCTTCTGTCGAATGGCCTGCAAATCCATTAATTGATTGCCCTCAAGCCATACAGTGTGCCTACTTGCGCAATCACATTCGAAACACTGTGGATTGTTCCTTTGAAAATTGAAGAAGCTCCCCAAACGGCCCCGCGGTGATGTGTATGACCGTGCCCCCCACCCCTAAAGACAAACAACTTTAAGCAATGGAAACAACAACAAAAAAACACAAGCAAGATGAGACAATAATGATCATCAGGCGCTGAACTTCACCGAGGACCTCTGCTTATCTGATCTCGTATCAACCACGCGATCGCGGAACTTCGTTCGTTCGACCGGGCGGGCCAAGAACCGCGACGGAGAACCCGTCGCTTCATTCTCAGCGCGGCGCAATTCGCCAAACCTTTATGTGTACGTCCTCTGGCTTCGACGTCTTTTGGGGTGAGATTTATCGATCTACAGTCCTCGAAGTTCCCTATCGGCGCACTGACACCCCCTCCCTTCGCCCAACGTTTTTTTGGGGCAGATGAGTCGGGTCGAGCCTCACTTGACCCATGGGGCGCGTTGACACGGGAACCGCTGTGGCCCAAGGGCGAGGCGAACGTTTCTGTCACGCGCTCACCCGTCCGGCAGAAGCGCTCACAATTAATTTGTGCCGCTCGATTGAAGTTTATCGCTTCGTCATTCGGACGCTCCCTCTAGCGGTTCGTGCATTAGGCGAGGTTCCTTCAGCAAGCGCGGTGGCGCTGGTCCGCTGCACTTATCCGAGCCACTTGACCAGAAGGATTTTTAAAATAATACACAAACGACCAGCGACAGCCAAAAAAAAAACGCTTAATTTGTATTTTCTCAAAACACTACTGGTTGTTTCGGTTTGAAGTGGACATATTTTTTTTCGTTTTGCGTAAATTTTGTGATAATTTCATAGCGATGATTTATCACATTGGGCACCAGTAAAGCAAATTGTTCGGGTTCGTCGCTTCATCTGTCACACTGGCGCGTTGAAGTCTTTTGATCAATGGGATTTATTTTTTTGCATCTGTTGTGTAAATAATTGTTAAAAAGCAGTTTTTTTCTCCTTTTTTTCCTCAATCCGATTCATCTTTTTTTTTTATTAATGAAGAACTGCCCCGTATCGCTCGTATCCGATTTATCTAATTAATGCAAATAATCACCCATTTGGCTACTAATTAATAGCCGATACAAAATAAAAAAAAAACCCCAACAAAAAGCAAGACATAAAGCAAGCGAAATGCAAACGGCTTCATCCTTACGGCAAACATACAACTCTTCCTGCTGCAACCGTTTCCCGCAAGCGCCCTCCCGGAATCCCTGGAACGGATGCCACTTGGAAAAAAAACCGATTAATTACACCATGCGGGGTGAGTTTAAATTTCCCACCATTTAATTGCACGAAGCGCCAATCTAGGCGATGACTGTAGCGAATGATGCCCGATGCCCAAAAGCAATTGGGAAAGGAAGCAAACGAGCAGTAGTATAAGCTACGGCTGCTACGGGCACTGTCAGCACCGTTCTAGCGATCGGTGTGGATAAAACTCCGCAAGCAGACGCGCTCTTCCTGTTTGTGCTTCTACTTCCGTGCGGTGGTGGTGTTGTTGGCACGGTGCCAAAACCATGACGGCCGGCGGTTGTTGGGGTACGAAAAAGGAAAACCGAAAAACTAACGTCACTTCCAAGTGGCTAGCGCGCTCGAGCCCCGCTGGGGCAATGGACTGGGGCCGAAATGACAGTGTAGAATCGTTTTTTTTCCATCTGGGCGGCTATTGGAAGCGTGAGAACTTGGATGCTTTGGAATTGCGTCTTAAACCGATCATAAGTACACAATCGGAGCGATTCCATTCAGTGCGATCGGTTCTAAACTTTGAGAAAAATAAAACATGAATCTTAGGCACTTTAAGTTTAGCGGCTAGTCGCTTTGGTTTACGATTTAGTATAGAAAATCAACAGAATAAAGCATTTTTATTTCATTCCTCGACAACATCCGTAAATCTTTACGCGTGCTGCTTTAAATGTAATTTGCAATTACACCCAAAACATTTGCTGGTTTGCATCATGCCTGCATCATCTACCACCATCGCGGATCGCTATCTGCATCGCGATCGTCCTTACCGGTCGTGGCCCCGCTCGACAGCAAACAACCTGCTCCGCCCGGTTGCCACCACACTAATCATTTAATGGGGCAAATTAATTCCAATTCAAGAATAATTATTTTTCATTCTTCGATTCCACAATCTGATCGGTGCGATCTGTTACACCGCGCGCGCACACACCGAAAGAAAAATGCACGGATCTGGTAGACCGGTTGATAGATGGACCGATACCGTGCACTTGATCTTGGCAGATCGCTGTACCGGTGCTAACCCGCACCGCAAGGACAGTTTGGACGGAAAATCTACATGTACCGTTAGCGCCCATTTTCCTTCCCTTACCGAGGGTTTCTTTCCCCATCTCCTCCCATAAAAAAAATCAATGTCATCGAACTGTTCCGTTACATTGACCATTTGAGGCATTTTCCAAAACCCCCTCATGGGTTGGCAGAGCCCAGGAGGTCGTCGGATGAACTATCACTTAAGTGGAGCAAAGCTAAACAGCTTCAGATCGCGCTTCAAACCCGAAACAACGTGCTCGAGAATTAAGGGCAAAACAAGCGCACAAACATTGCGCCTCGTTCGCAAGGTCACACACAATACCTGTGCAAGTGGGTGCTGGGCATGTTACGTCGTCTGGTTGCTTCTTTAATCGGAACCACGGGGTTTTTTTCTTTTGGGCAACCGATCAATGTTGCTGCAACACGCCGGGGCTTAATTCACAACCCGGGTGGCAGTTGTCGAGGTACTGATGATTTAATAAGTGGAAAAAAGTACATTCCTCTGCGGCCCGTTGGTGCGTGGGGTCGACGATGGGGCGACGAAGTGCCCGATGGTGGCCTCAATCTTCACACAACTAACGAGTGTGGTTTTGTCCAAATGTCAGCCCTATCACGATCGTTGGCACGCGTCACCGTCCGGGTGAAAACATGCGTTCTTTCGGTTGCTACATTCATTTATCATTCAGCTTCCAGCCCCGGCTGCAAACGCACATAATGCGCGAGAGAGATTATGCTCAGCACGCAGATAAACAGATGCGTTTAGATGGAGCGGCAAAACTTTTTTGGGAGTTTTTTTTTATTTTTGTGGAGCTTTGACCCACATTGAAGATTTCTTCACAATTTGCCAAAAAAAAATGACGGGACATTTTAACTATCAGCTCCGTTACACCAAGCACCAATCCTTGCATAAAATCAATCCGTTTTCTTGTGTTAGGATTTAAGTTTTGCCTCTTCTTCGTCGTGTTTTAATCACCTTGTGAGGAAATCTTTGCACGTTTGCTTCATGTAGTGCCACTTGATATTTAACATACAGCAGCGAAAAACACCCATGACTTCCAGTGTGGCATTTTATTTAATGCCTTTTCCTCATCGAAATCTATCAAACAATCAAACGACCCATCAAAAAAAAAAGCGGCAAACAGAACAGGTTGCGGCTAGCTCAACCCACCCCGGAGGTCGGAGCATTCAAGTGTGTGGCCAATTAGATCCATCCATATGACCAGAAAAGACGGTGCGCATCTTATTTTTTTGTGTTATACGCGAGTTCGATAACGACGGTGCAGACTTCTATCCATCGCCACAATCCAATCCATCGTCGATCGGGGTGTTGTAAGCGGAAACGCATATCACGCCGAAGATGTGTGAGACCTTCAATCAACGCAGCATCACCCTCTGCAATGGAAGCTTTCAGGAACGGGGGAAAGGTGGGCGGGTAGAGAGAGAGGGGGGGAAGGAGTTTCATAATCATAAAACATCACTTGATCATCACTTCGCCAGCAAAGTGTCTGCGTATCATCACAAAACTGACCTCGTTGGATTGGCTTTTAAAGGCACCGAAGCGGAGTTCATGTTACTGTGCGCGTACGGAATGCAATTGTCACGACAGCCACCCAACACTACTATTCCGGCACTATTCTCAACCCACTGTCGAATTCATTAAGCAATCGCACTACAGATAATCCCGACACCAGACCAGGGATGCGATACCAACTTTGACACCGACAGACCCCAAAGTGTTCATCGAAATTAATTACATAATTTAACTGCGAGGGAATCGAGCATACGGGGGAAAAGGAGCATCTTTTTGGGTCTCACGGTTCCTTAGTGTTGTGTTGCTGGAGGATGGAAGGAAAATGTGGGTGCGGAAGAAGAGAGCAAGCGGGAAGACGATCCTTCTCGTTGCACGATGTTCTCGGCAACGTCAACCTGTGCGCGCGCGACAACGATTAGTGTTGTTGTGCAGGCTCGCTTCATCAAAACCGATCCACAACGCTGTGCCTGTCGTCTGCAAAGCTTCACCCCGTTACAGCCACAGGTTGAAAGGTTCGCGGTGCGAAGGTTAGTGTGATCGTTGCGCGGTTACTCCCGCGGTGGAACCGAACCAGGCAAACCCTACCCGACCCCATGGTTTGCGCGAAATCCATCGAAGTGTCTTAATTAATATACGGATCGGTCGGTCCTGATAGCGGAACGTGAGAAGGAACAATGAGCATCGCAACGCTGAGCGGATATGTCGCACGGCAAACTGGAGACGAGATTGACATTTTTATCACAGCACACAACAGGCGGATTGACAGTTGCGTAATCAATCTTCCACCCTGCCGCGCGGAGCAAACTGCGATGCGATGATTCTCCGATACCCGCCCACAATCCGTCCTACGGTCCCCTCCCCCCTCCCGGTTAGGGACCTCCGGTTGCCTTCAGCTGCTCACACCACCGGAGTTCCTTTTGCACAATCTGTCAAAATAGAGGTTCCAAACCAAGCGGTTAAGTTACCGCAGCTGACAATAATGCCGGTGATATAATCTCGCTCACCGTACCAACTCGCACTGTACTCGCGACATTTCGTTTGCCGGGATGTCGTCCCCAAATGCGAAGAAAAGAACGCATCGCAGTGCATTGCGCGAGCGATCTAACGATCGGGCGTTGAATGTTTGAATGTTTGGGCCCGTTTGGAAGGGATTGTACGTATTTTTTTTTCTTCAGTAATGGTAAACCATTGGCCAACTAATGCCCTGCGTCTGGCCGGGTGTCTTGCCCGATCTATTGTAGCTGCGTATCTATCACCAGGTAAGAGGGAATACATTACTGAGATGATCACACACTTTTTTTTTCTACGCCCGATTGAAGCACGAACAACTTTCTATTACTCTACTTCTGCACCACTGCTGGCGGCGGCAAGGGCAGGATGGCAATCCATGGTTGTCCATTTTGATGCGAGGGGCCACATTAAATAATACGCTCTATCCCACAAATGCCGCTCAAAAATCCCTTTCGAACGATTATCAAAATGTCATTGCCCAATGTTTTCCTGCCATTCCCCTGACGTCACACACATTTCCAGCTGACGCGGGCTTGATTTTGCTTTTACAACCCGTTCCGACACCCCCGGTTCCCGGTGTCACGTTTCGGGCGCGGTTGACGATTTACAATTAGCTCACTGGGCCCCACTGAAATGGCGCACTTCGCACAAAGCGTGCACGCGTGTACATTATTTTCCGAATTTTCCACCAGCGGAAATTATCATATTTCCAAGGGAGCATTTCCTTGCACTCCCCGCACCGAGACAAAAGGGGTTTGGAAGCGCACCCAACCCTCGAAAAAAAAAACCATGGCCACCGTGTGTCCACCGGTGACATTGCTTTGTTCTTCGTATTATGGCGCCTCATCCGTACGCAAAACGGCTTCACAATCTTCCCACCTCGGTGTGTGACCTCGGGCCGTGTAACGCGTTGATGCGCGTTACTGTCAGCGACCAGCGGTGCTACTCACTTTCCATCCGCTGCCCGCTGGAACCGCCCACATGGGGAGGGTGCGCTTAATTATGTGGCCGATTTCATTTTCTTGCCCTTGACTTTTCGCTGCCCCTGTCGGCTTCTGTCTGCCCGTGGACACCTTTAGGGCATTTGTGTGCACTGACAGGAGCTTGATTAAGTCCGAGCCATCATACGATCGGTGGGACTCTAAGCTAAAACATATGGAAAAAAATCCTTCGAATGATTAACGTACCGTAGAACGTATCTGCTGCGGCTGGACGTACGATCACTACCAGGCAACGTCAAAGATCAGTGACCAGACAACTCGCTGCTTCTGCGGGCACCACTTTGCATTCTGTTCTACCAGCAAACCGCACCCGGAAAAGGAAACCCGGGACCGTACGAACTTCCATTTCGCTTTCGGGTATAGTAACGGATAGCTAAAAACTACAAATTATCACCAGCTATACCCATCATTTTAGCTCCGTTTTAGCCACCGTTTTGCAACCACTTTGCACCTTCGCCAGTAATCGCCAGAATCAGCACCATTGTTCTTCTGGGGTGGTCTATGGGAACGCGGAACGATCGGCGAAGCAGGCGAAACGACCAGCCAGAAAAGAAATGGCACAACGCAAACGATCAAACCCCGCCAAAAGTTGTAACAAAAATTGGGCATTTTCAAACGATACGATCGGTCCCGCATCTCGCCAACACACTGCCACTCATTGACGCTTTCCAGCGATGGGTTTTTGTTTTTTTCGGGATCGGGCGTGTCACTGCTGAGTGACCTATTCCGGGGTTGTTTTTTTATTTTTTAGGTTATGCCGCCTCCCAAAAAAAAAACAGTGTGATCCATTTCCCAACCGTCACAACCGTGCTGTTCGGTATGAATTTTGTATTTGTAAGGGCAATTTAAGATGTAAATTGGTAGGTAGGAGTGTAGCCGGATTGAGTAACACTTTGTAACACACTTCACACACAGATAATTGTTTCGCTCATGGTTAGATATATCTTAATGTTTCATTGGCCATTTCTTCCATATTTTAGTACAAAAAGAATCCTAGCAAAATATTATAAAATAGAATTCTTTTCCGTAAAAAAACCGGATTGATCGGCATATTAATGGCTGTGTAGGAGAGTAAATTGCTACTCCCGAGATTTAACATGCGTAAGTTGGGATTTATTGCAGGTGCCACCATCAACTTGGTTTTTGCCTTGTTTATCTCTAACCCGAGGTTTTCCGTCGCCTGCTCAATCCTTTGGTAAAGTTCCCCTACATAGGAGAGCCTGAAACCAATGATGTCTGTGTCATCAGCGTATGCCAGGATCTGAATTGACTGATAGAAAATGGTCCCCGAAATTTCCACCTCCGATTCCCGGATGGCCCTCTCAAGCGTACTTTACTGCATTCAATTATCGCTTTTTTTCACCGTCGTTTGTCGATTTTATTTTTAAGCTTCCATTATGTTGATTCGCTATGGATAAGCTGCATCAATAACTGGTTCCTTGACCCTTACCCTTATGACCTTTCAAGCAATTGGTTTAGGCTTCACGTCATGTCGTAACAGCATCATCAGATATCTTAACTTCTAGAGGCGTTTTAAAGTCAAATTGAGATAAAATTATCCATCCATCGTATCCATCTGCCTAAGCATAACATTTCTAAATCTGAGATTTAGAACCCCAGGCACGTTTCTTAACTTCCTCAGGCACCTTTCGGAACTGGCGAAACCTCTCTACCAACCAGCTCTGTACTAGCTCTACCGCAAACACACCCGTCGATACCACCCAACCAATGCTGGCACAGATCCACACCGACATCAAATGGCCAAACTCTAGCGAACTTTCCGATCCAACGTGTAAGTTCTTGTTCGGTTGCAGATATTGCTCGTACTGGTGATGATACAGCCGCATCAGGCCAGCCTCATACATACGCCGCAGATACACCGCAACCAAATCGGTCAAAGTTGAGCCACGTGCAAAGCAGTACGACAGATAGTTGTAACTTGCAAGCATTTCCGGTACAATGTACGACCGTTTCCTACCACTCATGGAATCGATGTCAACGTTTTCAGTTATCATGTAAGAAGCGTAAGCAAAACTGTCCAAATGAGCGCACTGGCTGGAGAACTTTTCACACACTGCACTGTTTACGGCCCGCTCGACGATACGATCCCTAATGCGTGGTTCAAGACCTGCTAGAAATTGGCTACTTCCCTCCTGCAGCCGAATTGGAGTGTTCGTAGCGAAAAATTCGTCTAACGTACGCGCATCCGGCAGAAAACGATGGATTAGAAAGAAAGACGTCACCTTCGCGAGATAGGCCTCGATCAGAACGAAACACATTACCGCGAATGCGGTAGAACGATCGGATGGGATTGTTGAAACTAATCTGCCGCATCAATGCCCCAAATGGGGCAACACATTTCGAAACCTCTTTTAAAAGGTTGATCAACGCCGCACACGCGATAATAAACCACCAAACGTCGGACGAGAAGGGACGCAACAGCGATCGCGTCAGATCGATCCGGGCGAAGCGCGGAGCAACCAAACAGTAGTACGTGTAGTCGGGAATGTACACAACAGGTAAGGTTCCGACCTCCACGTGCCTGCGCGTGAGCATCGCGTCCTGCTTCATCTGATGTAAACGAGTCGTAATAGTGTCTATGTCCCGCTCACTATCTACCGTTTGTTCTATGATGTGCACCTTCAGAATACACCCGATCCTTTCCATTACGGTGTGAAAGATGCTTATATCTACACCACGGAACTGTCCACCGCCTACGCGATGGGTGTAGGGGAAGGCATGTATTGCCTGTCCGTAGATTTCGAATGTGTTATTACGCAGCAGTCCCCGATTCCACTCAAACGCTGGCCCGTGGGTGAGTGGACTGGTCATGTAGTAAACTTTCGACGCAAAAAACAACGTGTAATGCAGTTCTTTCGCACGACCAATTCCAGTCACACCCCAGTATACGACGTTGTATGAAGCAAAAAATGAACCAAGACTGATGGAAATGGCTACATTTCCTTGCGATAGGTAGACATCATCAACCAGCACGAGATATTTGCCGTTTCGTGTGATTCTGGTAAAGTCTCGCATCATCCTTTTCAGTGCAGTGAACATAGAATTTTGAAAGGAACATAAGAAAAATGGACTGTGTTGAAGAAGTTCTTTGCCAACACACGCTTCCACAACCTGCTTACCTGTGTGCTACAATCCACGTACACCACAAGCAAACATGTCTCGGATGGTGTACCGATAGAGACTCCACTCTGTACGATCACTTTGGGATAAGGCAACTCGACGTACCACTGATAGCGAGCGAGCCTTTCCGCTCCAACTATGTACAATGTTCTCGAATTGTGCGTAAAGCATTCGTGGATGAAATTTACGATGGATTCCGGTGCCGAAGGAACCTGCAACGGAAGCATTATCGTAGCTTTGGCTACAACTCCACCAATTAACACTGCCAGTAAAATGTTAATCCACCGCATTATGCGCTCCTAGTGCAACTGAGTCCAAGAGAGAAACTAACCCCACTTACCCACTCGGGTGGTTACATGCAGTTAATTAATCTACGGGGAATTTATAATTGCTCTATCCAATCCATTGATATTTTTAATTGCAGACTTTTCGGAAGAAGATAAGTTTACACAAACAAAATTTAATAACCCTTCTGCTGTATTATGTATACCAGAGGTGAGAAGTGTAGGTGCAGTTCTTTTATCATTGACAAAAAAAGGGAAACGCAATCGCCAGTTGTAGGAACTCATTCCCTAACGCCCTCCACAAACAAAAGCTCCAACGAGTGGAAGCTAATTGCAGCCGTTACCTGAATCGTCTATTAGTATGCAATAGGATGTATAAAAACGAGGTGTTGATGTTGTAGGCGGAGGTGATAATGTATGTATGTAACAAACGAACAATCAAGTGATTCAAATCTTGCTAGTTGTAAGGATATTTGGCGACTCAAGGTCGGTAAAGGTAGCGCTTAACAACAGGTTTAATCTGGCCAAGCCCGATATACAAGTATTTCGCGCCAGAACCAACACAGTTGTAGGCAACGTACGTGTCACAGAATAAATGTTCTAAGACACGCACCATGAATCTACAATGGTTATCAAGCCACTAAAGAAAGAAAGTAAAATGTACGACAGATACATCAAACTAGCTACCCTTTCGAATGAGAGTTTTTTTTTTCATTTTCCCAGAGACCATTATTCTAGAGGCAAAGCGATGGCAGTATCGTTTCAGAACTTGATAAAAACCGGCAAAAACAGACCGTCTTCTAGTTTGACGCACCAATCATCCGTACGGTAATGCTGAGGTAAGACGTTACGAGATTTGTAAGCAATAGGAACAGAAAATAAATGGCAACAAGTAAAGAAATAATAACAAACCTTAGGAGGTTTGCAAAATAGTGGAAAGCTTGATGTCAGTAGTCTACCAACTTCTTCAGCGGTTTCGGCGAACGATTCGACTGCCGGGTGGAAGCTACATTCCCGGACCCGCTGCTACCCCCATTCCCTCGGGTCGTTGGCCGCTCCGAGGATCGTGATCGACGTACGCGCGATCCGGAGCGTGATCTTCGGCCACGGTAGCGACTTCCACCACCGTAACCCGACTGCTGTCCCTGTCCGCTGCCACCGTAACCACCCTGATAGCGGTCGTAATCTCCCCTCGTACGGCCGTAATCCGTTCGACGGCCTCTACCACTGCCGCCCGGATTTTGTCCCGTATCGCGCGATGCCAAACGATCCCTTGATTTCGATCGTGTTCGGTCATATCGCGATGCTGGTGGCGATCTTCTACGATTGCGATCGTCAAACCTACTACCGGTCGACGTTGCACCTGCACCACCGCGGCGTAGATTCATCGAGGGAGACATCCCGCCAGCCGCACCACCGTACCCTCTCGATGTCGATGTGCTACTAACGCTCTGTGCCGGAGAGTCGCGACGCCTCAACCGTCCACTAATGTCGCCACCGTACGAACCAGGGCCAGCATGGTCGCCCGATTGTGTGCCGAAATTAGAAGCACTGCGCAGTACCGGCTTTCGCTCGATGACGACACTGTTCCTGTAACCACCGGAACCCATAGGCGGACCACCGCCACCAGCCGGTAATGATGGTGGAGGCCGGGAATGCAATGCCATCTTCGGTGGAGGAACCGACGTTAAGGGAGGAACTAATAATGGGAGTCTTCGTGGTGATGTGGAACCATCCTCGCCGGGTGGCTGGTCAAATCGTTGCTTTGGCTGCGGCTGTTGCGGCTTGCTGCCCGCATCTTCGCCCTCGTCCGAGCTGCGTTCTTCCTGTGAGCTGTGCGATTTGCTATGTTCGCTCTCCGGTGTACCGTACTTGTGACGCAGCTCACGTTGCCGACGCCTCAGCTTCAGTGCCAGTTCGCGCATCTCATCGTCACGTTCCTGCTGCTGCTGAATCTGTCGCTCCACTTTCTCGATTTCAGCCTTCTTGTCCGCTTTGTCTGCAGGGAGAAAAGGCACATATTCCCATGATTATAAAGTAGGCACAAGTATGCACGTACGTCCAGCGATTGCTATCTCCGGGGAAGACGCAAACGATGTAATCTGCTGCTCTTGATACGAACTCACATTGTTTGTTCAGCAGGATCTGCATTTTGCGCTTCAGGCGATCGCGAGGGTTAACCGACTTCGATGTAAGACCAGCGATGCTACCAGCGGTACTAACCCCCGTACCGACCTATAATGGTTAGAGAGCGCGAATTTTTGCAACGCATTCGTGTGGAGAAAGAAAACAAAACGATAGAATAGTTAAACGGCCACTGTATAATCGAGTGGCGAAATGGGTTATGCGATGAAATGATATAATCTGGTGTGGGTGATGGGAAATTGTGTAAATGTGTATTTGTGTGAGTGTATGTGAATGTGTGTGTGTGTGTGTGTAAGTATATCTTGTGTGTATGAGGTGGACATGAGGTTTCATGTGTGATGGAATGCATGATATACCACTTTTCACTACTTGAACAACGGATGATGAGAAAAGCCCTTTTTAGAGGTTTAGCACCTAAAATGGATAATAAACAGCCACTAGCTCATAACCTAGATCTACATCAGCTTAATTGCTATTTCGGCAAGGAATAATTCTTATATGATAAGAAATATAATATAATAGTATATATATAATATACTATATAACAGGATGAAAGGGATTTCAAATAGAATTTTCGATTAGGATCGACGATCATGAGGTTAAAAAAAATATATACATCGACCAGGACTTAAAACATATCTCATGCTTTAAGGAGATTTAACCATTCCACAGAAAGTGTCGGCACGACTTCACAAAACGTCCGGACTTTGTTGAAATCATGACTAAACCATGCTGTTTTATAGCTTTATGCCTAAGTGTTCGGTCTAATACAGGGAAGGTTAAGACCGAAATGTCAGCTGGACTACCGATCATCAACAAGGATTTTGCCTGTGTACTTAAACGACCCATTAAGCTTCGAAAAGGAAGACTATGTAGAAGTAATAAGGAGGGGATAAACCAACAGTTCAAAAATGTTTCGCAAAATACATCTACTAATCAACAAATGAACCTGACACTTTTACAACGCTACGGGATACATTCCAGAGCCATCAAGGCATGCGCATATCCGACGATTCCCCCTCTTTCACTCTAGCCAGACAACGCCATACGATACGCCGCCAAAAAAAAAAAACAATCACACACACACGCACGCACGCATCTGGTGGAGGCAGGCGGAAGGCAGTTTTGGTGGTGGTATTCGGAACGATTCGGATTATTGCGGTATCGATTTGAGTTATTCTTACTGACTTTGGATTCGGGAGCGCTGGTGCCACCAGAGACCGTTTTACCAAACCTTAACGATGTGCTACCACCGCCAGCACCGGTCGGCGCTACAACGGATTGTTCGACCGGGTCCGGTTTTTCCTGCTTAATCTGCACCGTCGTATCGAAGGTGGATCTGAAGAAGGATAATGAATTGGTTGTTAGAGTAAGCGAAACTTGAAGGTCAATAATAAAAGATGTGCAACATGGCAAACAAAATGAACGAATACGCTACACGTTACACTCACTTAATGACGCTTTCCTTGCCAACCGTATCATCTGCTCTGGTAGCATCCGTAACTTGCAGTGCCGGTACGATTGTTGGTTTACGATCGTCACCATTCGTATCCTCCCCAGAGGTGCTCGCTTCATCGCTCGAGCTTTCGTCGCCCCTTCTTCGCCCGTAGTACCGTTTAATAGGCACTTCCGGTTCCGGTTCAATCAACGCCAGTGCCGGAATGGGTTTCTTTTCGTCCACCGAACTTTCAACAGCTACCGGAAGCGGAGGAGGTGGTGGTGGCGGAAGTGATCCTAGCAGTGACGGTGGCACAACAAGCGATGGCTTTTCCTGTGTAACTATCGTAGTAATCGGTGTAATCGGTATTAGTTTTTTGGCTTTACGGGACGAATCGCTGTCTGATTCTGGGCCCGATCTTCGTTTGGCTCGCGATGCTTGGGAACGACGGACTGGCGTTCGGGAGCGTGATCGCGACGATGAGGTAGATGATGAAGAAGAAGAGGAAGATCGGGACGGTGTGTTTTTGCGTCGGGTTGATGATGATTGCCCAACCGGATACCTTCGTCTCGGACTCCAGCGAGATGCTTTCGAACGGGTGCGCGATCGAGACCTTGATCGCGAGCGCGAACGTGATTTCGAGCGCCTCCGGTACCGTGAATAAGTAGACCGAGCTGTACCACGCCCTCCGCTCCTGGATCGCGATCGGCTTCTACCAGCGGCGGTGCTTCTCAAGCGCCTTCGACTTCTACTACGACTACGATTCCGACTTCGACTACGACTTCGGCTACTGCTGGAGCTTCTTCGACGCCGTCGGCTTCTGCCTCGGCTGCGACTGCTGCTTCTGCTGCTACTTCTACTACTTCTACCCCGTCCCCCGCTGGCCGCCGATCGTTGATACTGTACCGGGGGCTTACGATCACTCTCTTTCGTTTGTTGTGTTTTCAACTTCTCCAAATTCTGTTTCACCTTGTCCGCGTAGCTCAACGTGCCACTCGCTTCCGCACCGGCAGCTCCCGCACGCAATCGAGCCGCCTTGGACGTGCCAGCAATTCCACCCAGCGTGCTCATTTCACGCGTAAACCCGAACGAAATCTTCCCATGCGGCTGCAGCTCTTCTTCCCCACCGAACGAGGTAATGTACGTTATCTTGCCCGAATTCACCGGCGAAGGAGACCGCGAGCTATCGTTCGCTTCGACAAATGTGCGCGGCACCAGCTCCTCTTTGGCCGCATAGCTCGGGGGGCTTAACGGGCGTCCAGCAACCTTCCGTTCGCGTTGAGCCCGTCGCTCTCGGCGACTCTTACGCCCACTGAACATAATTTTCTCCTGCTCCTCCTCACGGGCCATCCGCAGTGCGTCCGCTTCGTCGGCATCCTTCGTTAGAAACGAGTAGAAATCATTGCTCTTCATACCGTACTGTCGCCCGCATGCATTCAGCTCATGCGCTTGATTAGTGCCTATTTTGTTTATATCAATCGACACATCCATATCCAAGTCCGAGTCCGAATCATCCTTCATGCACTCATCAAACCGTGCCGCTACGGGTCCACTCGAGCTAGCCAACGGAGCTGACGATTCCGACGCCTTCTCGATCGCTGTTATGGACTGCACGAACGGTACGCTTGCCGTTCCGATGCCACCGATGCTCGATCCTGGGCCACCCGGGACCGTTTCCGTTTCCTCGTACGTGTAACCAATGGCTGCACCGGCGGAAGATTTCTTTTTTGCTGCAGCGGCTGCCGCTTTCGTTTCCGCCTCGATCTGTGCATTCACTCCGAACTGTTCCTCGAGATACAGCTGATGAAGATACTTTTCTTCAACAATACCTACAAGACAAACAGTTTTAATATTGCTCAATCCCCAGAACAAGAAACGCATTTGGATGTAATGAATGTGGCGTTTTCTGGATTCATTCTTTTGGATTCATAGTTACCCACCGAGAAATTCGTTCTGTGCCAACACCCGGTATCGCTCATAATTCATCGCACGTTCGTCCGCATCATCCTCTTGCTGGTCGGGCTGTTCCGGATTGGTGCGTGGCACCGGCGGTATATAGTCTAGATGCGCACGCACATCAAACCGATCGATCAGATTATCCTTCTGGCCCTGCCATGGCATCCTGCGAACGACGAACGAAGCACAAAGTCGGACATAAAACAAACCGCCCCTTGTAGTACCATCTGTTTTTTTTTTCTTAGACGCATGTTCAGCATCCCATCTAACAAGGATTCATTTCAAAGGAATAGGATAAGCGTTTGCTACAAAATATGTCTCTGTTCCAGGGACAATTACGTTGCAATTACGCGATTACGCAGGGGAACAAGGTAAACAGGAAATGTATTGCATTTTGCACTGAGGCGCGTCCCAGGAACCGGATGGGTGTGTGATTCCGCGGGTGGAAAAACGAAGTGTATGAGGAACATGAAAGGGCCAGGAAATGCGGTACAAGAAAACAGTAGAAAGATCCCAGGGAGAACCATCGCTCCCTGTCGCATTGAATATCACTTGCATGATTGCAGGATTCTCGGCAGCTGTCGCGACGCTGGCATCCAGGTGTATTTTGCCTTTGCGTCCATGCACTTGAAGGAACTGTGTCGGGTCGGCTTTCTGCATTCCCCGATGGTCCGATGATGGTGCCCCGGTGCAACAGCAACACCAAATGGAAAAAAGGAAAATGGAAATTCAATCAGTACAAGGTCAACGAAAAGAGGGTCGGAACCGGTTCCACGCCATACATACAATACGCTCGTAAAAGTCCTGCCTTCGTTCGGCCCGCTTCCGATAATCGACCAGCATGCCACGGATCTTCTTTTCCTGTTTGCGCGCTTCGTGCCACATTTTGATGCTTTGGTAAGTATGTTTCTTTTCTTTGTTTGCAGACGATCTGTTCTGCCGCTTCCGGTGTGGCTTTTCTACCGATTTCAAACCAATGCTAAATATCGTTCCTATTCTTTGCAATCAATTGTGATGTTCACATTTGTTCCACACGCATTCTTCGAGTCCCGGTTACACATCAATTAGGAACTATCTACCTCACCAGATTCCCGTAAAACTTAACCGTCCCTGTTACCTTTTGGCACAATATCATGTAACGAGCATTCTGCTTTCCAACGTACTGTCCTTAATCTAAAACCGGCGTTTTTTTTTATTCTACAACTTTCAACCAGACTACGCGATACGCTAGGATCCACCGCTAAACGCCGGCTTCCGAATTCGATTGCAAAAAAGCCACCGTTCCACTTGAGACAATATGTTCACTTTAAGTAAAACCATGTATTCAGCACATTTTCGCGTTACATTTTGTCTCGAGGCTAGGAAAAAGACTGTTTTCAGCCAAAATATAGCGCACAGTTTTCTTCGAATGCGGCAAAACGAATGCACAACTTTTTTTGTTGTGCTTGCTTATTTGACAGCTGTCGTTTGACAGTTTTCAACGGCCTCGCCTAAGCGATGGTAGCGCCAATACACCGTGTGGTGGACAATAGCACAACTAAAAGAAATGGCGCCAAACCAACGAGGAAATGCTGTATCCTCAATGACGTGCATTTTGCTAGCCAAATTATTCTATTTTCTCAATTACATACAATGAAACGTGCTATGCAATGATAATTTGGATTGTGGTTATTATAATTTATTGAAAACATTCAGGAATTACAAATACGTTTGTGCCAAACCGTTTGTGTACCATTTACTTTACTTCTCCCGGGCTTAGCACCTCTCCCATATCTGACTGAGAATTAATATTGATCGTCAAAGAGGAAAAATTGGTACCTTCACTACTTGCAATCTGTGCAGCAGAAGATACATCGCTATTGGAATAAACACCAGTGGAGAATGAAACTGACACCACATCCGGTTCTGAATAATATTCGTTTTCGGATACGGTTTGCGGGCTATTTTCACCGGCATCATCAGATTCATCAGACATGCCTTTGGAAGAAGAATATACAAGCCCAAGGGAAGACCCCGAGCTGTAACAGCTCCGGTCATTCAAATTTCCCTGCAATGATAGCAAAAACTTTTGAGCAGCTTTCTTAACGGTTTCGTCCCTGTCTGGTCCAGCGGACGATGGTGGTCTCTCGCTGCTTCCAAGCTGATAAATTTTTCGAATCGTTTTAGCGTAGCGTGGATTATGTTCGAGTATCGCTCGCTGAAATTGCTTATGACCATACGGAGGGCTCGTCATTGGCCGCAACGCTGGCTCCTCGAATGTGCTCTGGCATCCAAAACATTCGCATGACCTTGATCGCAAGGTTGACGATTCGGTGCCGGCAGGCACACGTTGTATTGGGAATACTTCTACGCCTGCACCAGTGCTTTCAACATTTTGCGCTATCTTCGTTACCTTCGAGCTTGCCTGCGCAATCTTCGCGATGTTGTCCTTAAGCACATCCAGATGTTCCGTTAATTCATTGGAAATTTTCATGTTCTGTGATTGGACCTCGAGGGCAGACTTCCAAATGCGTAGATTCTTCAAAAATTGTCCAGACGAATGGTCGTTGGGTGCAGTTTCGCGTTCAGATGCAGATGATTCGGCTGCGCGGCTTGAAGGCGGACTGTGAAGTGCCGGAATGCTGCACACTTCAAGTAAACTTCGTCGACATTGTACACTTGTTGGTAGTTGCTTCACATGCTCAGTCTTTGGGGACTCTGGGTCCGATGTCTGAAGGGCATCTTTGTTCACGCGATCCTTCAAATTTAGAAGCATTCTTATATCGTCTTCCTCGAGATCATCTTCAGTATTCGAGCTGCTAAAACCATCGTCGAAAATATCAAATAATTCCTCAGTGCTCTTCTTAGACGGAACTTTCCGGCGATTCAAAGGTATGAATGGATCTAAATATTTGTTCGGTTTGTTGCTATGTCTGATCAATTTACGAGCCGACTTCGGTACACGTATCTGAGGTAGCTCACACGGTTTACTCTCCCGGGAACTTGTCGCTTTAGAATCGGAGTCACTTGTTTCAACTTCCGTAGGGATTTTTGGATCTTCTTCCACGCATAATTTTGACGATTCCCGAACAATCACCTTCTGCGTTTCATCCGGCATTATAGGAAGTTTTTCGTTGGACGCAGTGTCTTTCACATATTTTGCCTGTCCTCGTTTTAACTCCACGTACAATACGTTATTTTTAAGATGTTCGTCGCATGCATTATTCTCGTCGTTTAAAATCTCGATATTGCCGGTGTTTTGTACCTTCAAATTTGCATCCCAACGCCCTTTGATGGAGACTCCAGGAAGGACATGGCTTGTGAAGCCAAGGGTTTCCACAACACTATCAGCTGGCTTTGAAGGCTTCTCCATAGACGGCGATTCTCCGATTCCGTCTTGGTCTTTCCCAATACTTTCGTTCTCCGCGGCCACATTTTCCAATTCCTCCGACGCACGCTTTTCTGACTGCATCTGTACAAACCGCTCAAAGAGCAGCTTGAATTGGCTGTCCGAAAACGTTCGACCCGGGGGCTTTACCTGTTTACTGGACGTTGAGGCGGGGGCTGTACCGGGTGGAGCACGTGGTTTCACGATCGGCCGTGGACGTAACTCAGTCGCACTTGGACACTTCGCTGATCGGGCAATCGCTGGTTGGACAACCCGTTGCACATTCGTTCTTTTCGCCACAGGACGTTGCGAAACAAAGTTCACATTGGTTCCAACGCTACGAACCTCGGGTGCGGTTGCTACGGTGACTTTGTTGTTCAGTTGCGCCGCTTGATCGGACAGCACACACGCCACATTGTCCGGCACGTCTTGCGTCACCGTGATAGCGCTTTGATCCCTGACCGGGTACTCGCACGGTTCGTCTCGGACAGGACACTTGTACGGTTCCGGCTGCAACCAAGCCCTGGGAGTCGACAGCTTCTTGTTGGAACGCTTTGCCGGCTCACACTGAACGCCATGCTCATCGAACGATACGATAGTTTTTCGCGTTTCGCGAACGAATTTGCGCGCGTAAGCGATCAAATCCTCGATGTCCGTCTTCTTGCACACTTCCGACTCGCAGTCGCGCGTAATCGAACGCACGGTAAGGGTTGCTTGCTCACCAAGAAAATCGATCTCATCGTAAAGCTCCTTAAACCCCAAGCGCAACGCATCGAGCGAGCGGTCTTGCACGGTTTCGTCCTCTACCGACGGTGTGATACACTCTTCGTCTCGCATCCCGAACGATTACTGCAGCAAATGCGAAACAGTCCAGTGCAACATTCGCCTGAGCAAACCACGATTGACAGCAAAACCAACCGGTTGCTAGGATACTCGCCCAAACAACGCGCGCTGTTCGTTATGCTTGGATGATTCGGTGCGTCCGGTGTATCGGGGGATATGGTAAAAAAATTGCACAATAAAACACACAAACGACCGCTTGGTTTGTCGATAGATTATGATCGTAGACTTTTGTATATAATGTTTATTTGTTTTCCATTTCGTCAATATATTGGTTCACTATTTACAAAAAACAAAAAAAAATGTTCGCAAGATCGCATCAATAGTTAGCGACATTCCCAATGTGTTGTCTAAGAATTTCACTTGCCCTACATAGTTTACAAGTGTGTCTGGGGCTTACTTGCCCGGATGGGACGAAGCGGTGTAATGTCTCAATATGTACCATTGGTCGGTACATCGTTACTTGCAATGCGTATCGCGGCCATATGTTTTGCTCCGTTCTTATAGCACTTGTGTCGAATATCTGCTTGGGGTATGATTCCAGTACCATCGGGAATGTTCGATACCGTCAAGAAGCTGCTGGGTTCGTCATACATGATTCTTTCCCTATCCCAGCTATCAGGTAATCATCATTGTCATCGGGACAGACTCGCTAGTGAAGTTCAACATGCACGCGGCACGATCGCCGATCGCGTCAATCGTCCATTAGAACGCGCCCATGGGAAGCGCGCATCACATATGCGAGCAATCTCCCGTACGCTTCCTACAAGGTGGATCGTGACCGATCGTTCCCGTTTTGGGTTTTCTTTTTCCCTCTTTTTTTTTTTGGTTTTGTTTTACAAGTATGTACAAATATGGCGAGTGTTGTGTTCCAATGTGACGAAAGCGACGCGTCTTCGGTGGATTGGATGGTGTAACTGATCACACCAGATCACGATCGCACCTTCACGACACGTGTCGCATCGTCGGTTTTGCTTAATTAAATGTACAAATTGAAAAACGAAATGAAACAACTTCATCTTGCTTCTCGGGTTGTTCTCTGCACCCGCTCTTTCGCTCCCTCTCTCTCTCTTTCTGTGTGTTTTTTTTATGGTAATTCTTAGTAGAATCCATCCCGTTTTTTCACAGGAACTGAAACAGTGGATGGTTGGAAAATGCAGTACGCAGTGTTCCCATTAACGTGAAGTTAGAGATTCTCTCCTTAACGAAACAAGTATGTCGCTCATGGACGCTATAGGCTCTGTATGTAGTACCTTCGGTGTGGTTTCTAGTAATGATTAACGTGTTAACTTCTCCCCGTCCCATTGCTACTACATGCTGCTTAAGGTTTGCTTGGCAAAACAGAAAACTAACAAACGCTGACCACACACACACACACACACCATCCGGTGCCATTCCGGTTTTACCAAATGCTACCCCTCGGATGATCGGTCTGCTAACGAAATACGGAACAATTCTCTTACATGGGAACGTAATACGCCACGCCATACACGCTAAAATGCTGTCTAAGTTCAAGGAAATCCATTGCTGTATTGCTGTACCATCATGTATTCGATAGCGAAAAAACGAAACTTTGCAAGCTGCTGACACGCTGTCACCTAGACGATATAGACATTTGCGGACGTTCTAAACCTTAACACAATACATAACTTCTGCTACCACACGATCGATTCGCTTAACTTCCCGGGCGCACGGCACGGCAATTATATTTCGTATAGCAACTATCAAGTCAACGATTTGCATAAGGAGAGCGGTGCTAATATGGCTGCAGTGGAAATAAAAGCACGGTCACCAAACCAAACCGCTCCGGGATGTAACAGCCAAGCATCGTTCGTTTTCTACGGTTATTACGGTATTTTGCATCTCACAACTTGTGCTATGAGAAGTGGCCAAGAAGACGATTGGGCGGGCAGGAGAGAAAACGCTTTTTTCAACAAACAATTCAAGCTAGGTATGCTGCCGACTGCAGTATTAAACGGTTGATCCGGCTGAGTTGCTAAGTGTTCGCCAATTCACTGTAAATCCTGCTACGCCGCCTCATGTAGGCCGATCAATAAACTATCTAGAAAATTTTAAACCCGGTACCGGTCGGTTGGAATAACTCTCTCACAATATGGCAATAACTCAAATCCATGCAAACAGTGTGCGTTACTTCCGTTTTTTTTTTGGTTGTTGTTGCTAAACGGTTGTTTGGCTCTGTTTCATCCGCTGAACGTTTATGCTATCTTGGGGCTATGAATTGCAAAATGTGTTTTTTTTATATTTTGGGTGCCGTTTTTCCACTTTTGCAAATTCCATTTCCCACTCTCTCGCCCGTGCTGCATTATTTTCCGATACTGGGGATTATGCGCTAATGCTAAACGATTTGTCGCCTGACATGGCTATATAAGAGGAGCACTACTATTTTCGCACTACTTAAAATACGTTCACCTTCAAATGACGATAAATTGTTGGTTTCGTTATGAGATTCGTTATGGTTTGATTGTTTTCTTGTGATGTTTTCTTTTCTCTTGTTTTATTCCCTTTTTGCTTGTTTTGTTGCTAAATGTTTCATCGTACTGCTTCCGTTTGTTGCTTCCGAGCCTTTCCAAACGTCTGGTTTGCTTTATATCGTTTATATGTAGTAGTTTGCTAACGCTTTATATGCCCAAAAAGATTCGATTGCTATTATTCAAGATATTATTCATATCGTTCAAAGGTACTTCATCTGTGTTTTGGTTTGCTGTGGTTGGCTATCATCTAACTTCATATATGGCTTCAACCGGTCCAAGTACAACAGTACACCCGACCCGGGTTAACAATTAACACAAACGGAAAAAAGTAATGTAAAACAATAGCAAATAATAGCATAATAAAACGCACTAAAAATACTCACCTATTGTCGACGGAAACATTCAAAACCGAAACAAAACATAATACACACACACGCACACAAAGAGAAAACCGATAATAATAAAAAAGTTAACAAAACAAAAGTCTTATCAGAAGAAAATAATTAATTTTCACTGTATTTGCAATATTTTGTATTCCATTAGTACGTCTCTTTTCGCTTCACGTGCTTACGATCACCAACACACGATCGTGTTTCCATTAACGCTTCTCCATTTCAGCCTGTTCTTTTTTGCCACGCGTTATAATGCAAATTTAATTCCCTTCTCAATAGCATCGAAAAGTGTAACTGATAGTAATTTAAAAAAAAAACAATACATTACAATGTGTGTTTTGTAAAGAAATAAACTTACAATGAACTTATACACTAACGTTCTCCTTACGTTGCGATCATATGCGACGCGTTTCTATGTACAATTGCTGAAGAGGATATCTAGGGGGGGAGGAAGGTAGTCGGGGGATGTTTTTTGTTTAAGGAAAATGTGTGTTTCCACTTGCAACTTGCGAATTCAAAACATTAAATAAACGATCATTCGTCAACTACAGTTATAAATACGTACATAATACAACTAAAACTTTTCTGCCTTATTCAACGTTGCGCTTCCACCTTCTGCACTGTTCGCTCTTCTTCTTAATGATACAAAATTCATCAATGAATGCATGGGTACTTATGCGTATGTATATAAAATTGCAATTGAAGCATGCTCAACTTATAGTAAACTCGCAAAAATCGAGTTATAGTTCCTGCGTACCATTAATCCGTATGCTTCCGGTACATATCTCTGATTACAAGCGTTCTGGGTCCGTATCTGCTTGTAAAAACCTTCGGTACCTACTCTCCTAGCGCTGATCAAATGTGGTTTGATACACAAATAGCAACATCCGTTGCCAACCATACGCCTGTTATGGCAATACTTCGATCACGGAGCACAAACATGCTCCACAACCAAACCATTGGCGTGACAATCAGTTGGGCTTTCACACAAAGAAATGAACCACCATCCTCTTTCGGGTGCCATTAACTTCTGTTGTGGTCCATCTGTCTAGTGGCGTTACACAGCAAAACGTCAGTGATTCTTAAGACGGCTGATGATCACCTCGAACAGCTCACAGTACACACATAACGAAGGTTTGCTTATTCTATATTTGCACAAAACTCCATCCATCGAGAAAGGCTTTACACATCCAGGAGAGAAGAAAACTAACCCATCTCCCGTTCACTGCATAGTAACGAATGCTTGTATGCGAGAGGAGTTTGATCCAGTTTGTCCGCAAATTCAAACACTGTCAACAGTACCGAAAATAGTCGCTAAGGATGATGCTGCACGATAAACACGCACACTCACACGTAAGAAAAAACAGTTTAAAACAAAATCCTTTTAAAAACTTGAACAATTCGTGCTGTACACTATATCTCACATAAATGTAGCATATTAAAACGCTGCGCGCCCATCATTTCTTCCTTGCCACAAACTGAACCAATGTGCTTAGTTCTTTAGCTTAAAAATTAAAAAAAAAGAAACGTTGTACTCTTTGCAGGAACGAAGCCAACAACAAGCCACTTCCTGGTTTTCCCCATTGCAGCAACAAAACATTGCCATCGAAAAAGGAGGGGTCCTAGGGAGAAGGGTTTGGTTGCTTGCGTCAGAAGGGTTGTTAGATCGCATACGGAACGAATCTTCCATCGCTCGCTGATTGTTAACGTTAATTGCTACCAAACAGTGCAAAACAGCGCGCTTCCTATTGTTATGCCTTATTCATTTGATATTGAAACTGTTCCTTCATTTCACTTTTGTTTCTACCAATGTTCAAAACTATTTACAATGAATCCAAAAACCGGGATGCAATTCACATTCCGTGGTTAGTGGGGGTCCAACAAAAAATCCAGCCATCTTCTTCCCACGTTCGGCCGAGGTACAATTAAAAATGATACATTAAAAACTACCAAAAAAGATTACTGCTCCTTCGTCTGATGATGGCGCTACACACCGGCCAAACCTTCTTGGAGCGGAGCGGTATCCTCCAAAAATCTATCTACAATCCGTGGTTGTGTTGGGTATTTCTTCCTTCGTTTTTATAAAACACAGAAGACAAAACAATGCATTGAGCGCGAGCGCGCGCTCGCGAGTCGTCACATTCCGTTGTCCAACATTTCACTGTAGCTGTGCCCCCACCAATGTGCGATACACCATGCCGCATTAGAAGGCGGATACAAAATAGGATACACCGCGTAACGTTTTTGGGATCGCTACGTTCAACGCTGCTGATGCCGCAAGTGTCGATGCGATCGTAACTGACGATCGTACCGTTGCTGTGGGATCGATGATGGTTGAGGTTGCGATTGCTGATAGAAATCCGTCTCCCATGGTTGCTGTTGCTGCGGTGGAGCTGTATCAACCGAATGCGATTGCACCGTATGCTCGTTATCGCGTCTTCCACCAGCATAGACGGGTACCATTGATCGGTGGTGATCTGGTTCCTCGTTCGGTGATACCCTACCGACCCGCTCTCCTCTCACATCCACCTCATCGTCCTCACACGCATGCACTTCGTCGTACACATCGACGGACATCCGGGACGATGCGTAATATTCACCGGATTCGCCAACCGAAACCGATGGAATGGGACCGATGGCAACCGTGGACGTTGAACCGCTGCTGCTGCTACTACTGTTGCCGCTGGTGGTGGTGTAGGTGGTGTTCGTGGTGTATCTTCCCGTGCACGCAGGGCCAGCGACACTGTTGGCAACGGTGTACCGACTTCTCTACGTTTCGCGCTCCTTCTTTACCTTCAGCTCTTCGCCCAGAATTGTCGCGATCTCGCCCTGCATGAATGCCCACGGTATCGTCGAGTTGGCCAGCGGACACTTTTCCCCACTCGGACAATACACTTCCGCACCAGAGCCCTGCAAACAAATAAAAAAAGATAAAAGAGAGAATGTTTAGCACACGGATCGCCCGAATAGTGTACCGCTCGACTACCAACCTGTCGCTTGATGCTCTCCCGACTGCAGGGGAAGCAGAACTTATGGTGACCAACCGACGGGCACTGTACGAAATGCGTGTCTTCGAGCCTTTCCTGACACAGTGTGCATTTGAGCGTCGGGTTTGGTGCAGGTGCCGGTGCTGTACCGGGTGGTGCATTGCTCGGTGCCGAACCAGGCGGTGGGGGAAGACCTCCCGGACCTCCGCTGCCCGGTCCGCCGGCACCACCACCGGGTGCACCACTACCGGGTCCGCTGCCTGGTGGACCGCCAGTGCCGGGAGGGGCGGGACTTGCATTGGGGCCACCGGCAGGATTCGCACCGGAACCGGCATTACCGCCCAACCCTGGAGGGACACCGTCCGGTGGTCCGCCTTGGGATTGGGACTGTGACTGTGGCGGTGGCGGAGGTACTTGCTGGGACATTTGTTGACCCGGCCCAAGCGGACCCATGGCAACGGGCGGTGTGTTTCCGTTGCCACCATTTGGTCCACCGGCGCTACCACCGTTTGGTGTCGTCGAACCGCCACTACCCGGAAGCGAGGAGTTTGGTTGCTGTGCTTCGGACGAGGTTACCGTCGTACTGGACACATGCCTAGAACCGGAAGATCTTCGGCCACTCGATGAACCTGTTGGTAGAAATGGATCAAGAGAAAATGCAAGATTTTAGTAATACTATCGCGAATGATGACATTTTTTTTTTAAATTCAAGATATTTAACTTCATGTGGTTAAGTTGGAGTCATTTCAGGATTCTTCCCAAATTGTTCCCAGTTGCTGGATCTGTTTTCATAATCAAATTCGGTCTGTGCAAAACCTTTCCCAACCGGCACACCCACCGCAAGCTCTTCTGCAAAGGCAATTTCCTCTTGCAAAAGCTCGAACACGGTGGAAAGATCCTACACATATTCCTCAACTCAACGGGAAAAGCATCCAGAAATGACTCCACTCACATCACCTACGCTAGAAATGCCGCCTGTAGGAGTAAACAATAAAATGGGCTTTAAAGGAAGGTGCCACTAAGGGATTTGCGATCGTGAAGGTGTTTTTAATACAAGTTGGATGTGTCTGTGTGCAGGAAAAGGGTAGTTAAACCGCGCAAAGTGAACAAAACCCCTTGTTTGTGCCCTGGGTAAGTAAATACGTTGCTCTAAATGAATCGAATCCCTCTGAAAGGTTATTCACTATCGAAGAGGACTATTTGTGTACAAATTTTGGAGCCATGTTCGCCGTCTGACTAAATACACTCCAATATCATCCCACATGCGCTCTACTCTACACATAACCCTAAACCTAGATGAACCCTGTGGTCAAACACCACACCACCACTAGGTTCACCAGCGTGCCCGACGGAACCGGAAGGATGAAAATTTGGAACTTTTGTTTTGTTTTTTGGTTGGTGGAAAACGGTTCTACGAAAACGAAACTAAAAAAAAATGGAACGAAACCTACCGGAACTGTTCGGCGAATGCTGTGAGCCGCGGGACGCTGTCCGCGGTGGCGGTGGGCCCGGTGGGCTTGGCCCATTGCGGGGACTGCCGGGCGGAAGGGTCTCGGTGATCGACATTAGGTTCGCCATCGGGCTTTGCAACGGTGCGACGGACGGTGTCGGTGGTGTGCTATCGCCGCCCCCGCCGCCGCCGCCACCACCACCACCGCCACCACCCCCACCGACCCCCATCGATGCGGGCGCTATCGGTATCACGTTCGGGTAGACTGAAAGAGATGGCGGGAAGAAGGAAAGAAAAAAAAAACAAAGGTTGAACATAGGCTGGCGAAACCACCCCCGCTTTCCGTCGTGTCACAGTGACATGCCGCGCACAGTGTAGCACCCGGGAAAAAAAAGGTACGGACGAGACAAATGGCACGATAATTTGACATCGTCTGTACGCACGCAATCAAATGCCGGCTGGCGCGCTGCACGGCATCATACTAGGGCCAGATGCCGTTACTAAACTTTATTTCCGCCTGTAAACGGTATCTGCTGCACTTGATTGACCCGCTACACCACATGTTGCCAATAGCCTTTCGCATTTTAATCGTTTTTTTTGTTTTTTGGGACGCTCTGTCCGATGCGACTCACAATCTTTTGCTTCTGGTTAGGTTCCGGAGCTTGCCGACGAGTAGGCCCGACCAACACAAAAACCTATCCCACACCTTCACCTATTGGCGGTGTACGCCAATTTCATCACATGTCGGCGTGATAAGCCAACTCCACTATAGACGCAAAGCATCATCGCATCGAGCGGCATCAAACGGAACAGCACCGGCAAGAAGTATCTTTTGCCCGGCGAATCCCGGGCGTACAAATTGGTTACATTCCCATCAAATAGCACTTTGAAGCCACACATACACACACAAAGCAAAGCAAAACAAAACACACCACGACACCTACAACATGCCCCACAGCAGCTGTTGTCTGCTCTCGTGCGGCGTTGTTGATAAGGGATGGCCCCCCCTTTTCTAGACCGTTAGCAGTTCCGGTGTAGTAAATGGGAGCAGCTCACCAACACACACGCACACACACCCAATCATAGTGGTCAGAATCATAACAATATCATTTCACTGCTGTCCACTGCTGCGGTCCACGTTCCATCGGCTTCCCTCTTATCAGCTGCCCGCGCGAGAAATAATGCACAAGAAGTCACACAAGCCACGATTACTTTCTTATCGCACACAGCGCGGTCCGTCATCATCCAGTCATGCGTGCGTGTTGCATCATCGCACCCGATGGTGATGAGTGCACCACATTCGGCGGAATTCAACCCCGTCAGGGGCTGAACACGCGCACGACGCTTGATCTTGAAGACATTCGGACCGTTGGCTGGCTACTGCTACTGCTGATAACTACCACACCGGCGACTGCCAGCACATCTACCGGCACAGTTCCGGAACGCAGCGGTGATAACAATGGCGGCAGCAAGCGAAGCTACCCGGTGCCCGGTGGAGGTGAAACCGAAAACAAAATTATCGCACCACTATCAAAAAAACAGCTAAACTGCGCAACGAAAAGAAAAATTCCCATCACTGCAAGCCACACCAACCGCAGGATGCACCCGGCGATGAATGTTGTGAAAGTCGCGGGTTTTTTCGTTGGTATTTATTTTTCTTCTTTAAGCCACGTTATCGACGTTCCGGTGACAACGTAACCGGCCGTCAGCAGGCCAGTGCACAATGCACACACAAAAGCCCCGGAACCACTGGGAACCGGCTGGGGCTGGTTTGGGTTAGGGACCGATAAGGGTTAATGTTATCATCAAACACCATTTAAATCGCCCAGCTAAGCCTGCTGCGGTGTGGTTCCATTCGTTCTTCCCCCTTTTAGAACGGCCGAGGCGTGATCATGCTCTGTTGATCACTGTACGATCACGTAGCATCGCAAGATTGCATTGAATTCAGCGCATTTAGAGCAAATTCACAGTGGATGGATGATTTGCAAAACAATGTACGTTGTGTTTTCGAACAAATGTGAGCAATATTTAGAGAATACACCTCATTAAAAACTTTAGTGACTGTTATGGGTCAGGAATGTCACCGTAAGAGCGCGATAACTGTGTCATTAACGTTCAGACCAAACATTACGCTTGCCTTTAAACAATACGTCCTGTGAGTGATCTCTTCGAGTCTAACAATGATGTGAATTATGACCAGAAAACTAAAAACTCGTCTAGTACTAATACGTTGCACAAAGACAATACCTGAATCTTAAGTCAATCATTTGGTTCTTAGTTCATTGGGGAAATTCTAAGCACCGATTTGCAAAATGTTTATATTGGAAAATCGAGTTCGAATATGCCAAAAAAAGTATGTCGGCGATTTCCAAGAATATTGAAAAAAAAGGAATTTACTCTCAACAAGCTACTGATTTAAAGGTCCAATTAAGCCAGTACAGTCGATAACCCTCGAGCCAACGACACGAACTAAAATGGAATCCCGATTCTATCATTTGCCGCAATTTAATCCATCGCTAGCTAACCAACTGCTGATCTACAAAAGTTACAAAGAGTGTATAGCCAAAGCAGATGCAAATAACTAATCGCTACAATCGCTTCGAGGTCTTGGCTTGCTAAAGGAGTCCTCTAAACCACTCACGATCGAGCACCGTCGTCTGCCTTTCTGGCGGACGCCTACTACGACCTACTACGACTCCTCTGTACATGTGGACGACCTAACGGGCTGGATCGTCCGGTGTTATTTTCATGACGTGACCAGCCCACCGGAACCCTGGCGAATCTAATCCGCTGTACGACAGATGAGCACCTTCAACTCACGATTTAAATCATTAATTAATACTTCTGTGCGGGATTTATCACAATAACCCACTAAAACCGATTAAATCTTTGGGTAGAATCACTGACACATGTGTTAAATAACTCCGGAATCTTTTCAATCGATGTTATAGGGTTGTTGTGTAAAATCCCGAGTTATTACACAGAAGAGTTAACTCATGATTTAGATCGGGAGTTGCAGGTTGCCGTTAAGAGTTTAATCTTGTGTTTAACTAAATGTTTAAAATCATTATTCCTTGCAGATTCATGAGCCTTCGGAGTAAAGAATCAGAGTCAACAATTTATTCAGATTCACAAATCTGAATCAGATTCACCAAACACTAATTCTAATAGCCATTTACTTGGGACTTTAAACCATCTCCCTCCATCTACCTCTCCGTTTGATCGGTCCAACACAATCTACATTGCATGCAAAAGCGACTAACCCATTTATGCTCGCTTCACCATCGATGGCATTCGCGGATTTGTGCACATTGGCCAATAAAACCAAACCCTGCCTAACCAGGGTGTTGGGGCATGTTTCCCACGTTCCAGTACCATCGAAACCCAAAACGGAGGAGGCTGTGAACCACCCAACGATGTCAAAAAAAAAAAGGAATCGATCCGTAACGGAAACCACCGCGAGCACCGGAGCATTCGTCGTCATACGCGAACGCGAACGGACAATGGGCGATGGGTGATGGTGGCGCCACCGATGCGGACACATTTTTGCCACTGCGGATGTGAATGGGTTAATGGGTGTTGCTTTTGTTGATTCGTTCCGTTAACAATCTCAACAATAGCAACACGATCGCCCCGTAGCCGGGCGGGGAAGCAATAGGAAGACTAAGCAGCATCACCAACAACACTGGTGGTCTGTGTAAAATCAATTTTCACATGCACTTCACACCTCTACGCCGACTTTCAATCGTCACAGTGTCGCACTCGCGGTCAGCTCTACAACAGTACAATACAATGTTGACGTTAGCTAGACGCTAGTTACGTTCATTCCATCGCTGGAATACGATTCACAAGAAGATAGCGAAGCAAATTTGCCTCCTTACTATCTCCCCTCGTTCACCTAAAATGGTTCACAGTTGCCGTACATCTTGAAACGCCGAAGCTGAATAAAAAACACTGCATCAATATCAAACATCACAAATCGATCATTAGCCTGTAGGACGGTTTGGTGGTAAAATCGGCGCTTGGTATTATATTTACCTCGGGGCATTACTGGGGCGTTCACAAAAATCCCCACGTTTTGTTGCTTCTGGTCTGCAAGAGATTGTCATAGAAAACGTGGAAAGAAAAGAAGAAGAAAAAACATATATCAACATACAAGCGACAGGAGTTGAGATTCGTGCTTGCCTCCTTTGAAAATTTTCAAAAACATGTTAGTACAAGGATTATATGCTGTTGTAACATTGGGAAAGGTAGGTGCCAGAAGGAGGATTAAAGTGCCAGTAACTACAGTATGGTGGGATATTTAGAGCTACGTTCTCCCTGCCATAGATTATTGTAATACGAGAAAATAGTTAATAATTATTTGATTAACATATCTACACACACACATTTGCTGAAGGGGTGGTTGTACCACATCAATTGGATCACTGTGTCAATTTCTCTTGCTCAGTTAACAAATACTATTGTTGATGTACATCCTCCAACACCGAATATTATTCCATAAATGAATGCTTTACAAACCCCAACCGTAAAGGTTATTATATGCAGGCTTCATACATAGCCACAATTAGCATTTTAATACAATATGCAAATCACTGATAACCTTTTTATAGCTTCAAAAAGTATCAGCTAAATTGGAGCTATAGGTAAATAGAAGGATACAAAAATCGGAAGAAAAGTAGTCATACAGTGCGTAATATAACTATAATGCACCTAGTTTTTGAGAATAACAACAAACATTTTAAGGGGAAGATGGAGCGATAGAGATTTAAAAAAAAATGCTCAAATTTAAACAGAAATTCTTTCTTAATTCGTTGTTTCCGATGCTAGTTACATAATAATTAATGCGTCAGATTTTGTTTATAAACGGCAGATGACTTTTGGCATGCAATTCTAAGCGTCTCCTTAGCAAAATGCCATGTATTTTGATTTTTATATATATTTTTTAAATAATAACACATAATAACATAACGACTGAACTGTCCCAAAAAAAAAAAAAAACGATAAAAAACCTTTACCACGAACACACAAAAAGCGTGACTAGTAGTAGCATCCTGCTCGATGGAGACGCATGATCTTTTTCAAACGGAAAATTAAGCTTTGCACTAATTCCCGCTCAATCAATCTTCCCGCACACACAAATGAACAACTGTGCAAAAGCGGTCAGCAAAAAAAAGGGAAAAGATTTTACAAAGCACACCGGGGAGGGATGTTTTTTTTTTTTGTTTTGTTTTGTTTCGCAAAGAAAGTAACATTTTATTGGCGAACTACCACAAACTATCTCTTTCACTGCACACGCACCGACACACACGCGCATACCTACAGCCACCGACCGAACCACGCAACAAACGCTGAAGGTCGAAACCATCAACCATCAAAGTAGGGGTTGCAACAATCCCCTACCCCTCACCCTACACCCCTCCGCCTCGACCCAGAAGCTTTTCCCATCAATCATACAACACTTGGAAAAAGAAAATGAAAAAGAGGGAGAAAAAAATCGAAACAAAGGTGTGTGTGTGTGTGTGTGTGTGTGCTTTTTTTTATTTGGATACCACAATGAATCGCAACGGCAACTGGGGAATCGTAAAACAACTTCAGGAATGTTGTAGCACTAGGGTGGCATAGAAGTAGAAGAAGCAAGGCAACAACAAAACCAAAGAGCAGGAAAAGTGTGTATCTGTGTCGAGATTTTTTGGTAACGCTCGAAATGATGAAGGCAACAAGTAAAAGGAACGGAAGGCAGGGAGAGGAAGCGGGAGGTTACGGTACGGTTGAATGTCTTTACATAATCGTCGAAAGCGAACCAAAAGATTATGGGAGGAATAAAACCGGGAAGGAAATCATCACACTGGCGAGTCGAAACACGGAATGATGCGTAGGAAAATGAAACCTGTGTGAGGCGATTATCGAAGCAAATAAACAAACGCAGCAGGCTGGTGTGTGTGTGTGTGAGAGTGTGGCTAGCAACCAGCAAAGCGTGGCGAAAGAAACCAAAAAAAAAAGGTAGGGAATAAAAACGGCAAGCAGCAAAGACGATGAAGATGGTGAAGATGATGATGATGGTGATGATGATGTTTGGGAATGTTAAGAACCGTGAGGCAAGAAGAGCTACCACACACAAAAAAAAACCGGTATTATGTATACCTTTTCCTTTCCTTTTTTGTCATTCAGACTACGGTACGGCCAGTTCCGATCGGATCGGAGAAAAAGCGTAAAGGGACAGCGCGAAATGGAGAAACGAACCCTCGCCCCTTCTTTCGTACGGTTTCGCGAATAAACCGGATCGTGTGTTTGGAACTTTCCAACAGACAAACATAAAAAAGGCAACCAGGTGGCTAGCCCAAAGAATATATGCTGCCAAAGATGCACAGCACACACACACATCTGAAGAGCGCCACCCCAACATAATGTACAGTTAGAGGCTCAACATCGCACACATAACACATAGTGAGCTGCCTTCCCGCGTTCGAGTGAGATAGCGTCCTCACGCTTGAGAAAGACGGTGAGAGATGGATGAACGGATCAGCGTAGTGTGCGTGCCGAGCAGGAAAGGATAACACAGGTAGCAAATGTAGGTTAGCCAGCATGCGACGTGCAACGAAACAACGCCGACACATTTCCTTCGATCGGTTGCCACCGGGTGGTTGGTGGGGTGGGACACGCGGTTGTTGAATCATTTCCATCACCACCAACACCCCACCACCCGCCCAAGGAACAGGGACAAAGTGTGCTGCAATGTCATAGGCGACTGAGGTAATAATTTTATCCGGCGCACCTCACACACACACACACGAACGAAACCATCGGAGACGGAAACGGAAATCGGTGGTGACTGTGCGCGGGCCGATGGGCGAATGGGTCTCCTTTCTGCGCACGTCCAGTGCCCTTCACAATGGGACGTTGGGCGGTGGAAGTGCTTTCACACAGTTCTTCCCGAAACGAATCTCTCCACCCCACATACATCCGATTCATCGATCGATACGAGCAGGGAAGGTGCATACTGTAATGTTTAGTGGATGTGGGCGTTGCGTGTGTGTGTGTGTGTGTTCGGGGACAGCAGCAAAATGTTGTAACATGCTAGACGAGCACATCAGCTTCAAAGAATCCATACACTTCATACAGAAGAAAACGGTACAATGGATGGGGTATGGTTCCTTCGGCGGCTCCATGTTCCAGCATCAATTCGAGCATACAAAGCGGAACGTGGAATGGCAGACATTCCATTCAAAACAATGCATCGTCGACTATTTAAAACAGCCGTATGTATAGAGAAAATTAGAGACGCGGGTCTGGGTCGATTTCTATCGATAGCAAACCAAAATAAACGATTACGATCGAATTCCTTTCCGCCCGCGTCGTCACTTCTCCCGCACACCCATTTTCCATTCTCCCCCGTCCCAGATGATTAGCTTTTGCTTTCAATTCATCGTTACCGTAATAAATGCGAGAGAGCCAGCGCGATACCGAACCGAATAAAACACATTTTTCCCTCGAACCGACCGAACCGAACCGCTTGTTCGTTAAACCATTTGACTAGTGTACGCATTTCCCTTTTCTTCCTTCTTCTGTTCACACAACGAAACACAGTTTTACTACATTAGCATTAGTTAGGTGTTAAAAAAAAAACAGGGAGAAAATCGATATATGAATAGAATCGATCTTCTCTATTCACGGTGCGATGATTCATCCGTTCATAGTGATTGGTCACAATGCTTACCACAATTAATCATTTCCAGCCTGTTTGTAATCCCAAACCAACAGAGGAGTACGGAAAACGTATGCTTGATGGGGAAACGAATTTGTAGAACAGTACAAATGGCGTTTCGGTGGTGGGACCAGCTTTTGCGTACGTTATTCTGAGTGCAGTTTTGGAATTGTTTCGAAATTTTTTTTTATTTATTACTTTTCATACATCAAATCAATCATATTTCGAACTAAATCTTGTGAAAAAAGTCTGCAAACGGGATAAAAGATATTAAACCATTCCTTTTTTTTAGTTGATTTAAGGATTTCCCTTCATATGTTTCCTATCTTTAAAATTTTATTATGTTTTTAATTCAAAAATCACTAATTTTGTCTCTATATTTACTACGAAGTAGTTCGGCCTGTACGGTTGTAGCTATCAATTGTATGTATGGAATATGATATCGTTCGAGAGAGCAATGAATATAATTCGATATCGTGGAGAGCAGCCCAGTAGTTCAAATTTTCCTGACTTAGATGGATAAAACGAGTTTGAATCTCAATGGTAAACTAAAACTCTTTGAGGACAACGATGGTTGATGGTCTATTGACCTATACCTGGGGCTCCACAGTTAGTTCATTAAGCGAATAAATTATTTACACACGATACCTATTCATACATACCGTTGACTCTGGTTAACCTTATTGTTATCTTTGAATTCATTCTATTGCGAAGGTTAAGATTAACCTTTGCCAATTTGTGAAATATCTTCTTCTTCTTTATCGGCACAACAAGAGGTACAAGACTGCCATTTCTGGCGTTTGTGACTTTAATCACCCGTAGCTGGATAGTCAAGCCCTGGGTACGGAAGATTGATCCGGATGATATTTTGGACCAGTGTCAAGATCAGCTACCAATTCACCACCGGCCCGCCTACAATGGGAAGCATACCGTCGGGAAAAATTGACAGTAAATGCAGGCCTGAGACTCTAGACAACCGGCAACGAAAAAAGTCTGACTAGACTGTCTGACACACGATATTTGTGATCACCAACTGTGATACTGCAGACGCGATATTAGTTTAAAGGGTAATTTGGAAAAATATTTTCAAGACATTAAACGAAAGCTAATATTAACATTAACAATATGGTTGAAATCAGTTCTCAAAATTAGGAAGTTCTTATTGGAAAATCCTTCAGTTTGTGCTTTTCTTAGTAGCTAATGGTAGCATTTACTGTTTGGCCATCAAAGTATTATTGGTCGAGCTGTCAAATGAAACTGTCATTCCGTAGCAACCTGGATAAATCGGCGTAACGGCGGTGTTAAATACTGTAGTATCGCAAACACAAGTGTATCTTATCGTGGTTTCCGCACGACTGACCTTCATTATTGCTCTCCTATTTCTCGTTCCCAACTAACAAATCCAAATGACTTGACTAAGGTAGTCCAGCGGTTACAATACTACACATCATACATCCATCAATTACGCTATTTAAACCGTGATGCAAGTTAGCGTAAGTTCGGTAATCTTGGGCAGCTACTTAAAAGGCACACACAACCAGCCCCACACAACCAAACAGACCAATCGGGTGGATGAAAAATTACCCAAATAAACTACCAACGATCCAGCAACGGAAACAACAATCGAAGAAATTGTTGTGATATTTTACATTTGAAATGGAAAATCGTCGTCTATTTTCACCGCGCGTTGATCCGCCAACGAAACTAGCGACTGCAAACTGCTCACACTCACCACACCAAACGCCCACCCACACGACCGACCAACAAACAACCTGCGACGGGCTGTTTTACCGGTCGCCACCCACAAAAGGTTTTCCTCAACGCGAACCACCGATCATTCACACGCAGCAAGCGACACGAGTGAAAACATGATGGAAAAACCCGTGGTTCTGATGGGAAGAGGAGAGTGAGTGAGAGAGGGTAAGAAAGAAAGAGAACGAGCAACATTGTTACCGCACACATACACATACGGATTCCGTTTTTCGGGGGGTTGCTGTGGTGCGCTATCCATCTTTCGCCCCGCCATACATAGGAGGCCATGAAAAGGGGTTTCCCTTTCTCTTTCGCGTCCGTGTGCCTTCGTCATCGGTTTCGGTCGGTTGTTGTTTATTTCCTTCTTTTGTAGGAACCTCGTGTCCCTTGCTTCGTCACACCGCCGCCCGCTCCTCCATCACTGCTCGCAGACGTGACAGCGAAAACCTTCGTCACGAAAGGAAAACGGCCACGGTCAGCTAACCACAACCCCCCCTTGCAAACCACCAGGTGATGGGGGGAGGGAGGCAAGGAATGGCGGTGCTGTTGTTGTTGAACGTTGCTCCCCCATCCCTATTCACTCGCACAAGGCACGCGATGGTTTAGTAGCAAAGTGTTAGTAAATGTATGGTGCCGCAGCCAAACAACTGGTGTATAGTAAAACGTTCCACCCCCCGGCACTCTTCAACCCCCCTCCCACCATCAAGTTCGGGCTACGGATCGCACAACGTTTGCGCGATTCACGTTTTACCCCCCTCGGCGGTTCCCGGTCGACCAGACGTTGCGCTGTAGCTCACCCGTTGTGAATGATGATGGCGATGATGATGTAATCCATAAACTTGAACCACGGTTTCGAGGGCCTTTACCGAACGAACGAAACAAACCCACACACATACGCACGCAGACGGACTAGACGCTTTACATTAGTACGCGACTGGCCAAGTGAAAGGCAATCCGAATAAGTGCACGAAAACTTGAACCAACCCAACTGCTGCTCCTCAGCGAATGCCACCCCTTCCTCCACCTGCCTTCGTTACTGCGCGTCGCGTACGCATCACGCAAATTTTATATCGAAGAAATATCGCGAAAATCGCATGTCGACCTAGAGGGTGGAAGCAGAGGGAACGAGAAGTCCAACAGGACGGGCCCAACAGGTTCTGGAACTGGTTTTTATCTTTTCCCCTTTTCCCCACCGGTACAGTTTACTACTGCATCTCAACCACACCGGGAAAATGGGGGCTAACGGGGCCCTCATCGCCGATGCTTCTGGCCTCGATTCGAACGCACGAGAACCGAGCATAAACGCCTGCCCAGTGCGTCTGGTTGAGCTGTATTTACAAAATATGGGGGGGGGTGTCTCACAGGACAACAAAAAGGGGCAGTGCAAAACGTAAATCTTGGGTTCCACCGCAGCGTGTTTCATTTCCAAACCTACACTGAGCAAAAACGGGTCTAAATTAGGCCAACCGGCGGAGAACAACTTGGAGAACGTGATGATACACAGCCGGATAGAAACAATCGGAGAGGACAACAAATTCTTCGATAAATTCTTATTAATAAGGCCATCAGGAACATGGCAAAGAACATTGGAAGACACTGTTGTCCGTGTGCAAACATCGTCATGTTTTTAACAATTCGAATTAATAAAACATGATAAGATGCTTATATTAACAATAAATTAACCATAAAATTTCAAGTTCTCATGAAAATAAGATAATCTTTAGCCATCTTTACCAAACCCGTTTCTCAAACACTTTGCAAACATGTCCATACGCATGAGCATCTTCCAAGAAGGAGGTAATTTCTACTCGCAAGTAAACAACCATCTAAAATTGTTATCTTTAAAGACTTACAACACAAACCACCACAATGTACACCATCTGTGCCGGGGCAGTGATAATGGGTCTTTCTTGCAAATGAAACATACAACCCGCCGCGTGTCTTCGCATCTGAATCATTTATTGCCGAAACCAACAAAAAAAAAACGACCTCACACAGCAAAAACGGCTCATTTCTAGAAGGAAACGTTTCGTTTTCTCTTACCAAAACCTGTTTCCGGGACGCCACACGTCCCGGAATGTCGCGATCGCGCGAGGGGTTAAACAGCGGCAGGAAGAATAAAACGCAGCGAGCCAACACATAGCGGTAAACCATGTACATCGCGAAGGGACCACAACAACAACAGCAACCCACTCCACACGCTCCGGAGATACTTGCTTTTGGGTTGGTTGTTTTTTTTTTATTTTTGTTGCACGAATCCGGTTTATTCGCGTGGTTGGGAATATGGATGGCCACCTTTCTAAAATTCATTTCTGCTCTCCTCCATGTCGGTGTCTGTGTGTAGTGTTTTTTTTAACGATGGTACAGCGAATATCATACCGACGGACGCGCAGTATGCTTCTGACCATCGATCTCCATTAAAAGCAACATTCATTCTCGCGCAATTTTGGGTTATCCATTAAACAGCTCCCTTCCGACAACAACACAACCGCACACATTCGGGGCCGATGTAAAGCGGCCCGTGTTGTTGCCTTCACTACCACGGCTACTACGATATACCACGTCGAAAACGGTACCGCTAGTTCGAGTAATGGCATTAAAAAGGTGAATAAAAAACACCATGGCAACGCTGCATTTCAATTGGCAATAAAAAAAAACCCACGGCAGACCGAAGGGAAGACAGTCCTGGCGGGGAAATTAATATTGTTGAGCAGTAGTGTGTACCACATATTGCAATCATGTATATAAATGCGGCTGTACCCGGCGGCTTGTCAACCAATACCCATCCCAAAGTTGGACTGTAATTTGTTCGTCCCAGGTGTGTTACGGGAGTTAACAATTTTGTTCAGGGTGAGGTAGGCGACGACCCTGCACAGCCCGTTACCGTGCAATCCCGCATCCAAATACATCCACCATCATCCACCTACAGTGTCGGGTTGGTGGACTGAGTCAACTCTGACTCACATCGCAAAATGCTGCTGTTAATGTGCGATTTTTTTTTTTTTGCTTGTGTCAGTGTGTGTTCGGGCCGTATCGCGCCATTGCTCACAATTGATCGTTGATGAATCGCGCACTAAACTCTACTTGCCCTTTTTGGTACACAAACATGAAATACGCGGGATTTCGCAACACTTTTAATTTTGCCCTTCTTTATGCATATTGATGTACCCTTGACTGGTTGCAAAGAAAACAGCAAAAAAGAGATACTCATACCTAAAATACCTCAGCTGGGAAGTGAACTCTCAAGGAAGACAAACAAAACAATTGCAACTTCAACTTCAACCACACGCACCGCGCAAACATATACCTGAGATTTAAGAGAACCGCAATTAAGTGAACCGTAAAAACCCGGAGTTCCAGCTTGGTAACAGTACTTCGCGGCAGCGCTACCTCTTCTGTGTCCCAAACGGTTTAAAACAATTTAAAAGGAAAAATCCCTTGGAAGTATACCTGCGGGACATCACACTACCGAAAAGGTATGCGAGAAAAAAAGGACCGTAAACATAATAAATGAAACAGCCCAACAAGGATATTTACTGCTCACAAGCTTCGACAGTTGTCACGTTTTCTTTCCCTTGGTTCTACTGTCTGCTACACGGCAGGGAAAACGTTGTCAGCTGATAGCTGATTGACGCGGTAACGGTGACCGGGTGATGCTTGTTACAGCTGCAACAGAACGTATGGTGCGATGGAAACGGGACGAAGGGTAGGGAGAATTGATCCGTGTTGCGGCCCATCCTTTCCCTTGGCCGACGGCATAACCGTTAGGTCTGTCCACAAAACACCCCCACGCTGGTGATGATGCTGGTGGTGGTGGTGGTGGTGGTGGTGGTGGTGGTTGTTGCACGTGCACGTCCTTGAACTTGGTCGGTAGGGCGAAGCAAAGTAAGGAGGTGTTGGTGGTTGTGGTGAGCTGCTGATATATAGGTTTGCATCATCGCACATTTTGTAAAACCACCTTTACACCTCCTATGCCGTAACAGTAGCATGTATAAGTTTAGTGCGTGTATGAGTGTTGGTTGCTGTTTTTTTATTGGTTTCAAAAGCTGTCAACAAATCACAGTCCATAATAAGTTTGAATTAAGCTAAATGATAAGCAGTACCGTTCAAGATTGGTACTGGTCCTGTAACCTCTCACGTAGTAATTCACATACTATATGTACAATCTTTGCAAATCGTGAAAATCGTTAGTAAAAACTTCTACAAAAATACCGTTTACATTTTCAAAATATGACGCAACCAAACCTGGAAAACTATTCTTTGATTAGATAAAATAATCCAACCTTCACTGGGCATGGTAGTTTTGCCTGGAAAACTAACAGTGGATAGATTTCCAAAGGTTAAAGATAGATATCAGATAAATACATCTCAGTTGGAAAACTTAGCTATTGACAATACCCCAACCAAGCTTTCTTTACCCCAATCACCGTCAAGTATTAGTTTATTCTTTGCCTTATTACCAACAACCAAATCAAGGACTCTATCCAATGTTAACAACACCAAAGCGATGTAAAAAAAAGGATCATAAAAAGCATAAAAAATAAACAATCCCAGTGAATTCACACACTTCGCATCAAACGCGAGGACACGCACACTTGTGTCCTTTATGAGTTTCTGCCTGTTATGTTATTCTTCGACACGTACACTAACTTAGATTAGCCCAAAAAACCGTACACCTGGTGAAATGAGAAAAGGATCCTGATTCCCTTTTTTTTTTGCAAAAAAGGAGGCCTTGAGTCTACGGGGTAAACCCTGCTGCTAACGGTGAATATTACACCTTGACACACCAACACACTGTCACACGATTTTTTCCATCTCACCGTTGGCTTTGTTAGGAAAAAAAGATTTGTTCAGGAGCAGCAAGCGCAACTCTGTGCCAACAAAACTGCGTGTGCAAAGGGACAACACGAACTAATACATTTCTTCTGCTCTTTGCACTAAATTCACCAACTACACTTACCAAGTGCCTTGAAGGCGGCCGTATCGAACGATGCTGTTCGCACCGGATGCTTGTCCTTGTAGCTTGGTTGACGGTCCGGCACGAACGGTACAGCCGGTAGCGATTCGCCCCGCGTCAACGGTGGCCGCTGTATGGCCACGGTCGGATCATCCGCACCGCGCTTCGCACTCCCAGTCGGACCCTCCATCTGGTGATCGTCATCGTCCGGCGGCGGTCGCTTCAGATTCACCGACAGAGCCGGCGGAACCTGCTGCCGGCCGGCACCGTGCGGTGCCATATGGTGCGGCGGAATATGCTGCTGCATCCGGGCGCCAGCCCGCACACTGGCAATGTCGTGTGGTTCGTGCTTCGGCGTAAAGTCCACCAGTGTCGGACCCGTCCGGACGGAATAGTGATGCGGCCCGGCGGCCGTCGGTACGGACCGATGTGACAGTTCACCATTTTCGTGACCACGTTTGCCGCTGCTACTACCACCGCCACCGCCCGCACCGCCACCACTAGCTGCCGAATGGATGCGCTTCATCTGGCGGGCCGTGTCCAGCACCAGCTCGATCCGGTCCGCGCCCTCATAGTTGACGCAACCGCGACACACAGCTTCGGAAAAGTCGTGTATCATGGCCCACGGCATCCGGGGCAGATCGCACAGGTAACAGTGTTGCCTTTTCGCTTGTACCGACATTTTGATAAAGGTTTCTTTTTCTGGGCCGTTAACTGCCTTCAACTATCACTGTTTACACACCAAATGTACCGCAAGTACGGGAAGTTTTCCACTTCTACTCAACCAAATCGTGCACCGTATTCGCTACTACTAGAAGACGTTTTGATTGCCAGTGCAGTGTCATCGTTTATACCATCCCGTCGGAAACTTCGCTTCTCGATGCACGCATATTATCCATCGCAGGCAGTGTTGCCAAATGCGAAAAACTTCCTTTCTTCTCACTTGTTTTGTTTACAAACCGCGTCGTAATGCAGTTTAGTGCACTATTTTACTTCTGATTTCTTTCAAACATCCGGCGGTAGTTGCACATTTACCTGTACACGCAAACACTGGGTTTTTACACACAAAATACATCAGTAGTGGGTATTTTAATGCGATTCAATTGAGAAAACGTTACTGTTTTCCAAATGCGTGCACGACAAACGCGCTGGCGTCAAACAGTGTGGCAGTTATTTTTCTGCCGACGGACAATTGAAAGTTCGTCTCAGTTTGATGATGCACAAACGACACAAAACTGAACCCGTTTTTTTTTTGTTCTGACGAAGTAAATAAATTTTGTTTTTTAAACTTCACTTTCACCGCACAATTTGCAGCTCACTACTTTTAATTTGTTTCACCAAATTCGTATTCACTCCGCCACAAACATGAACGAACATGGGCAGGTGAGCCCTTTTCTTTCTTTTTGGCACGGGTCGACTGTAAATTTTAAAACTTCAGCCACACATTTAGCTTCAAGGGTGTATTGCTGTGCACGATTTAAATAGCCCTTTTTGGCAATCGCATTCCGTTATCGATAACTCGACGAGAAACGATCTCACACACTCTCGCTCTCTCCACTTCACTTCACAAGTGCTTCTTATTCGCTTCTTCCGCTACCAATAACTGTACAATATAAATTTCCCCGTTGCGCATTACGCAAACACACACCCGTGTTGAGCGATGATAGCAAATTTGTCGAGTTGTTAAATTTTTCAATTTCACAAAACTGTATGCTGCTCAGAATTTGGTGAGAAACTGTGTGAAAAATCACTGCGAGACGAACACGACAGCCAGAACGACGTTGTGCCGCGACCGACGTACACAAACAAATGCCCACCATTTTAGCCAACAACCATTTTACCGCCGCTCGCTCGCGATACGGAACGAACCAGTGAAAGAGAAAACCGGTACAGACGGTGCGCGAGCGAGACACCCAATGCAACGGTAAAGTGTGTTCACCAACACCAACACGCGCGCGCACAATGCTCGCGAGCGTTCTTCTTCTCGCACTTTGCTTCGTTGTTGGTGTTTTGCTCTTCAGCGGGCGCTGACACAATCTCGCTTATGTGCTGACGGGTTCGCCACACAGGGTAGGGCAAGAGGGACGAAGGCGAATTTATGCATGGGAGCGTGGAAGCGGGATGAAAAGTGGTGAGATAATCGAAAGCATTGGCCCGTCACCCGGCAGGCCAGTGAGGCACACCACGCACACTCGCACGCACTTTTCCTTTCCGTTCCGACCGACAACGGGCTATGTATTGGAGCGTACTGGATCGTGTCGGTGTGTGCGTTTGTATGGTTTTGATCGCGTAGTAGAGAAGGTAGAGCGAAATGAAAGCGAATGACGTAGGATGACGGGAAGCAGGAAGGAATGGTATGAAACGGCAGTGGACGGTAGAAGAGTGGAAACAGACCGAAATAGCATAAAAAGCGGCTGTGTGTGTAGAGACATAGAAGGTGAAGGTTGAAACGGCGGTAGTGCAGAGAGAAAAGGAACGAGCGAAAGAGGGGACGGCGTGTAGCGGAATGATGGCCAACACAAGAAGAAGCGGTCGACGGATGACGACGGCCGCACAGAGCAGCAGCATTGTGGGTTGTATGCCAAAAACATAAAGAACTAAAAACAACATTAGGCAGGCGCAAAAAAAAGCTGAGACCCGAATGAGCCACACACACACACACAAAGCCAAACGCACGAAGCAGTTGGAAATGATTTATTTTATTCATTCATATCGACACACACAGTGACACATGGGTTTTCTTGTAGTGGTGTGTGAATCTGGTTTTTTTTCGGGCATGTAGATTTTTGCGTTTCCGCAGAACAACCGTCCTAAACAGCGAGCATATCGCAAAAAAACCCAGAACCAGGAACTGTTGTATGCCTGGCAATTGGTGCTTCCTAACTTGCGGAAAAGCTGCTACAATTTGTGCACATTCGAATGGAAAAAGTGCTAGTTTAAGTTGTGTTCTTTGCAGCAACAAAAAATCCTCAGTTCCCGACGGATTATTGAGCATGAAGCTAACGACGCAAAAGATGGTCCAATAGTACCGTGGATAGCACGAATGGAAATAACGGAGTCGCACCCTTGCCCTTCAAAAAAACATTTTGTTTGATAACTTCCGCCATGTTGTCCAGGTCTTACTCTACTAAAGAACGACACAGTCATTGTAAAACTATTGGAATATATTTCATTTTCATCAAATTCTTTTCCAAAGTGTAACGATCTAAGATTCTTCTTATTTCATGCTCAAAGCACTGGAGCGCGACTCCATCTGGACTTTCTCCATTAATTCGATAGTCTAGGCTGCTAAGAAATGATCTCCTCGTCCTGCACTTGCAGTTCGCTGCTTTGCATCCCCACAAGCGTACACCTTCTGGTTAAATTTCCCATCTCTGCCTCGAATATGATATCGTTGATAAGCTTTTGGGCGAACGTGTTCTGTTGTTCACTCAGCGATCGTAGCTTGTGGGCGACATGCTTTCCATATACAACGGAAGGATCATTCTCCAGGAAGGCGTTCAGTTTTTGCTGAACCAATTCTTCCAGATCGTCATGTGGTGAAGTCTCAATTGGTCGGGATTGATGATGAGACCGGCTGCTGCATGGTTCTGTCGGTAGTGGAGCAATCCGTGTATTCGCCGATACGTGAAATTCGTCAACTACCTTCGAACGGTCGCTGTCTTCTGTGTCATCTTCGTACTAAAAAAAATCCAAGTAACGTCAAAACAATGCTAAAGACATCTGTCAAATGTGGGGCGTATCCAAAACAAAAAGCTCACCTCAGCATCATCCAAAGTTAGCGGTTCTAGATGCGTAGATTCCACACAATCCTCCCGTTTCAACCACTTAGGGTAGTCGTCTAAGAAGTCAAACAGCTCAAAATACCACCAAGTCGGTTGACGGTGCGTACCCGGCTTGGACGGTCCTTTAAGCCGTTTCAACTGCTTCCGGTAGCCGGTCCGGAGTGCGTTTATTTTCCGCTTAACCGTTTCCTTGCTTGCATGCGGATTAACTTCACGGTACTTTTCGACCAGTGTCTCGTAAGCATTCTGCTTCTGGTGCTCATATCGCTTAGACTTTGGGTGCCACAGGCACGGGAAACTTTTGTACAGCTCTATAAACTCTTCCACGAACTTGGGCGTACAGTTTTCATACTTTTGCATCGTGCGGTTTGCGATTGGGACATTTTCGGCAAAGCAAAAACTGTTTGCCTTGCTGCCTGTGGAAGCTGAAACCGCTGCGGCACAATCGCCGATCTCAGACCTTTTTCATACTTCTGCTGCAAAAATTCTTCACGTACACACACAAACACATGCCTGCACGAACGAACCACACTGCTTCACTCTCTGCGCATACTATCCTGCTCGCTCTTTCACCTTCGTAAACACACACACACACTATCTCACGGCAGAGTGAACGGACTACAATTAAACTTTCTCATCTACGGCGTCTCGTCGTCATCATCATCGATTGCCTTTTTTCCTGTTGTGTTGCTTCCACCTCTTCTTGCCTGCACCATCAATTCCGCCAGCACGAGTCCGTATTCTTCTTCACGCTACGAACGGTGCGTTGTTTTCTGCTTGCCCGATTCTTGCGCCTCTTCTTACAAACTTGCGAACGCGTGACGACGGCGGCGCTATAGCGCACTTTCGTTGCGTTACGCTAGTGTTGGTGAGCCGCGCCAAACAAACGCACACTACGGCATTTTTGTGTATACGGCTCATTAAATGCACTTCGGAAACACCGCCACCGTCTGCTGTTCACCTTTTCCCTTCCTTCCACAAACGCTTTTCGTGTTCTTCTTCTTGCTTGGACTCACGTTGCGCTTCGCGCACTTTTGCAGGGTTGCTTCGTTCCGTTTTTTGTTCGATAACGCCCGGTAGCGTTTTTTTTTTAAAACCCCCGCCAACGTGTATACTTTATATGCACATAGTATAGTATCTGGAAGGTTGTTTAATGTTTCATTTCACCTCACTCTCATTATTTGCTAATCAATAGTAATAATAATGCTAAACCCTTAGGTGGAACTCCCAAAACGATTCATATTTTCATGCACATAAGCTTCCAGCAACGTTAAAAGAGCGAGCGAATGGGTGTGTGTGTGTGTGTGTTAAAAAGCTCCCCATTTATGTTGCTAGCTACATAAATCAATGAAAAGTATGCTTCTACGTGCATTAATCACAGCTTTACGACCTCTCGCTCCGGTATGGAGTGCAAGAACTGCATACGTTTGGTACAGCGCAAATGGCCACCAGAAACAGCAGGGAAAATGGTCGATTGGGGGTAGGACATGTTGCACACCACCACCACCACACCACCCTAACGACCACGTCCGATAAAAGAATCTTGATAACGACGTGCTTCGTGAGCAGGGAGGGAACCTTATCGCCATAACCTCCGCCTCCATCTCACGCTTCCGGTAATCTTGTCCAATGGCTAAGTTATTTAATCAAATTCACTACCAATCTTGACAACGGACCAGGGTTGATGGTGGTAAATGGATGCAGCATAAAAAGCACCCCCAAAGGTCCTCATTACCCTCCTATCTTACGGGCAAGCTAGCATATAAGCTACGTGTGGCTGCAAGCGACCCGTTATGTTTGGAAAATCCGTCCACAAATGCACGAATAAAAAGACAAGATTAAGATGAAAAAGCGGTTCAATCAAAACGGTAATGGGCGCCTCGTATTTATTTAGCCAATGAGTAAGGGAAGGCGTAACTATGCTTTTCTTACAACAAACTGTAAAAAATGAATTGTAGAGTTAAGAAAAATCACTCTTTTCAGTGAATTGAATCAGAATATAGGAGTGGCTCTTTTTGTTGAGATTCACACAGACTCATTGATACTAGTGTTGGATTAATATGATTCAGATTTTTTAGTTTGAATTAATCTGTGAGCTGATAAATCAATCTGAATCTCTATTTTAAATCTTTATGAAACCGTTAAAAATTATGAATCAGCCAAGGTTTGCTTGGCAGACCAAATCTTTCGTGAGGCCATCCACCCCTATTAATGCAGTTGCCAAAAGCGAGCCCGACTATAGATCTCCAAGGGGCACGGTCTGCCACTGCTTTCATTAAGCTTAACTTTATTCATTAAGCACAACGATAATTGATACTAAACTGATCATACAACCATTCTTTTGCGATTCAACTCTCACTCTTTTGGGACTCTTTTGGGATTCTATTCGCTACATAAGAATGAGTAATTTTTAGTATATTGAGTGTATTGGCCGCCTCGCCGATCTACACGCGATCGGTCTAAAATCCTTTTCCGGACCAATCCCCCGTACACAGGACCGTCTATCATGGTTAATAAAATCAAAGAGAGCACGAAATGGCAGGTCCAGATCCCCCGAGGTTTTTGTGCTGATAAAGAGGAAGAAAAACAAACAAAAATTACGAGTAAGGAAACCAGTCTATACATAGCAATTTATAGTCGATAATATACAATATTTAAATTTAATTATCACAATAAATTAAGCTACATATTAATATCAAATAAAATACACCATTACTACAAATTGTCACTAATATTGTTCGCTTCACTAGTAATCCACCATAAGAAAAACACTCTGCTGAAAGCTTATCGAGTGCTTTTTAATGAGGCAATTTAAATTCTGTTCGCAGTTTCTTATCGAATCGCAAATTATGCAAGCGGCACGGTACTGTGCGAATAATTTCATGTTATTCCACACCATTCCCAGTGCTTTTTTTTTGCTGTCTTTCAACAGCAATTAATCGTGCTTTGTGGCGTTCCTTCTCAACCAGAGACGGTCTTCAAACGACAGCACTGTCTTGTAAGGAACACTAACAATTCTCCTTTTTCTTAGAACGAATTTTTAAACAGTTTTGATAAAATACACAAATATCAACTCGAAATAAAAAAAAAACTCCATTTTACTGCACATTTATTCATTTTTGTTAGATGAGCTACAAATAGTCGAGTTTTGTTGTTGTAAAGCGTCACAAACTGTCAGTTATCAATAGTGCCTGATAAGTTATCGCTGTGTTACTCTTTCCCCCCGGTAAGGAAACGCTGGCCAAACAGCGTGTCGTGCGATGGACAAAGTCATCGCCGACAGTTCGCTTATCGCAAGGAAAGCTCACCCATTGCGCGCCCTTTTCCTCTTTGCCACACCTTCCCCTACCCGACTCCCCCTCGAGGTTCTCGATTTCAAACGCTATCATTCGCTTTTGCGGTTACAGCAACTCGTCAGCCTTATCGGACGGGACGGTTAGATTAGGATGCTTGTTTTGGTGGTGGTGGTGGTAGTTGTATGTGAACATATCACTATCAGAACCACTCAAGAACCATAAGCAGATGGCCCGATCGAATGGGAAATTTAATCGATATTCTTCACACCGGTTGGGTCGGACAATCGAATTTGTAATCTGCAACCAAAAAGAACCCAAAACATTGCACACAATTCCATTACGCATCCGGTCGGAAGCAGATTAAGCGCACATGGAAGTTCGCGAATGGGACTAAACGCATCAACCACCCCGGACTGACCCTGCCTGGAGTTCCAGGCGGAGGTTATCATACACATAAGGAAAGAGAGATTGTGTGAAGAGGATGCCTTAGGAAGTTACTGATTAAAACACGACACAAAAAAAAACTGCATTTGCTGTTGTGGCTCACTTGTGGTGAACTGGTTCGCTTGCTGTGATAAGAAACTGAGGGAAGGAAGCGGGCACAGTTTTGTAGGAACTGTCACAGAGTAGTAACCGAAACTTCTCGTATACCGGTACACGACCACCACATCAATCAGGCAAAAGAAGGGTTCTAGTTCATGACCTCTGATGGATTTTTGCATGCCTGGAACGACCTTCGCAAGACTTCTTCGCTGAGTTGCGATAACGGCAGCGAGTTTGGCCTGGTAGCTTGCATAAATCTGGTCTGGTTTCTGGCAGCATAGGAGCTGCCACAGCTGGTGACCAGAGCTGATAAGCTACTGCTATTGTAAATGGGTTTGTTACATTGCAACGATGATTAGTGGACGTACTTTTTTTTACCAAAATCGATCACGATTTGTTACATTACGACCCGAATCCTTGGTGTTGCAAGGGCCTTGCATACAACAGCAGTACCATACGTGAGGGACGTGTTCCCACGAGTGTTGGAATGGTTTATTTTTAGCCCCAACGCCTTCCTGGTTCGGTGCGGTGTTCCAGCGCCAACACGTCACGTTTGTTGTCGTAGTCTGACATGGCGAGTGAGTCGTCGGGACCGGCATTCTGACCATGGTGCTGCTACCTCGTTGTTTGTTCAACAATCAAACACACACGCATGCACACAGAGGTTATGTAGTTGGCGACCTAAACTCACGGGAGCAGCCTGCTTAGACGGTGGTGTTCCGGGGGAGGGGGAAACAAACATGGCGCGGTGACCGGACGACTCCTTCATACAGTCGCCGGAAGGTCTCCGGCAGATGGCCGCCCGTTTTGTGCGCGACACCGGATTACATCACCAAAGAGGTGGCGTTCGTCGTAGCGTGCCACTGTTGTTCGGTCGGCTACGCTACACACGTAAGCATTTATTTATTTTCGCTTTTATTTACCTTCTGCTGAGCGTGTGTGTGTGCGAGTCTGTTGTTCCGCTTTTTAAGTGTCAAAGTAGGCGGCTACACTACCACCGTACGACACCGTCACGTTTTGCCGCCATTGCATTTCCGACTGCACCGACGGCGACGATTGGTTCATGGGGGATGGAAAATGGACCGTAGTTTTTCCATGTCATAAGGATGTTTCCTCCGGGTGTGTGTGTGTGTGGCCTTATGTACACGGACAGGAATTAAGGGCAGAAATGTGGATTCCAGTTGTATATTCATATAAATTATCCGACCGTTCCGAGCTGCGAGGTTTGAACGGTACACAACAGGCTAAATGGGAAGGCCACCACCGGTTACGAGTGGAGAAAAAGCGATTTCATTTTCAACCGGCTGCTATGCTATGTACTGTGGAAAGCGACATGGTGTGATCATGTGACCCAGAGCGATGCAGCCAGCATGTGCCAGATGCGTTCGTATTTCTTCCAAGAAATGTATAGAGTAAAATAAAAAAAAAAAAACAGATACACCCACAGAAGCGAACCATTACCGTACCGTGAACTTTATGTAGGAGGTGCTTGCAACGTTGTGCATCTCGGCCTGCTGCTCTGCTATGGTGTGCAGCCACCGCGTTGGACACTGGGAAGAACTATTTCTAGGCAAACCGGAAATGCATTCCTTTTTTCTTTCGCCCTACAACGGAAGTACTATTTTAAACTGTTTGTGCTTGTGGTAGTGGCCTTAGAACTCAGAAGGAAGCAAAAACAGAAAGCGAATTTTTAAGCAACATCTTGGAACCTTTACCTTCTTGCAGTACATAGAAGATGCTTGGAAGAGAAGCATTTCCGGATGTACCATAATGTACATAAGCTTAAGCCATCGTTCCATGTGCACATAGTGTGCTTCACGGCTCGCTGAACTAACAGTTGAAAAGACCATTTTTTCTTATTAAACATTTAATGCCTTTTTGCACGGCTTCGTGTTCCTGGAACGCAGCGTACCTAATGGCATGTATAATAATTAATTCAATTTCGAAGCATTCTGCAGCATTTCTCCATTATTGCCATAAGCTAATAATCACATTCATATCGATCGTTGTTTTGCTCACGATTAAATCAAATTCTTTACTGGTCGATGGGGTTACTAATTCACCGAAGAACGTTCCGTGCCATTAGACACCGTTTCGTAGGTGATAAGATAAGCCCAACTTTAAAGAAAGGGGCACGGACTTTTCATGCCCACCGGGAAGTTGCTTCGTGGTGACGGTCCCTGCACGATAAGACGTAAAACACGCGTCTTGCAACCATATCGGGTGGATGGGGTTTGAGCCCCATCCTGGAGTTTCCAATAGCTGATAAACGGGCAAGGGAACCGCGTTCCCATTGGCTGCACGTCGCATGTGCTCGATAGTGGACAGTTTCATCGAGGCCGATAACGATACGGTCGATCTTATCGGTGGTGTCTTATTGACATAGAAAGGATTTTTATCCTGGCCCACCGATTGCCCAGCTCCCAGGTAGTGACGCAGTGCTACACACTCTAGAATAGAGCACTGTTTGGTTGATAATTTACTGATTACCGTTGCTATCAAAATCGATCACCGTGCGCTGTGTTGCTCTTTGTTTACGCGCAGCTAAAAATGTGGCAACAGCCGAACAGTTATCACTTATCATTGACTGATAACGCATACGAAAAAAAAAGCCTTTTGACCTAGTGTGTTGTGTAATGTTCAGTTTGTTTTACGTGCTTTATTCTCCCAATCACTCTCACTTTTATCAATATGTGGAAATAGAGATATTGAAGGCGGAATACATTCCACCACCGATAAGAAACCACGTGTACTCACCCATGGGGGCTATAAAATGTACTTAATGTCTAACCGAACATAAAATATTAAATATCTTTTAGCATCTGTCCCATCTCGTAGCAAAACAAACATGCTATCAATCATGGAAGGATAATCGGATGGAATATACACAAAAAGCACACAATCGTTTATGGCAATAATAATCAAACAAGGAGAAACAAAACAAAAAAAAACGACACACACATAGTGTGCCATGCAGAACCGATATTCCCTACGCTTGTGGTTACCATGGCACGCGCTAACTGTGTATGTGCGATAATTTATAGTACGGTGCGTGCTTTTTATTCCCCAAGAATGGAGGCGCATGGTGGTTCGTGTGGATTTGCATACTTGAGCTCGGGAAAGCGTGGCTAAATAAATTTGCCCCCCCCCCCCCCCCCCCACACACACATTTGGCAAGGGCATTTCTTTTAAAATCGCCAGAAAACGTCACGCTTCGTTTCAGCTCAACTTTAAAGCAATCTGACTGTAAATGATGGAAAAATCACGTCCTGTCAGGGGGTTGGCTTCGAATATTATGTCCCCGAAAGAAACAAACTAAAACCATTCGGGATTTATTTCGCTCCGGTTGAACTTCAAGGAAAAGGCAACGCGTAACCGCCCCGGGAACGGTGGAAACCGTGCGCCCGAGATGTAATTCATTCAAATGCATTTTCCGTTTGGCACATACTTTTTTGTTGTTGCAGCACATTTCCCGTTGCAAACGAAGGGTTGGAGTAGATGGGGGACGTTCGGGACGCAAAAAGGGCAGGTTATGTTTCACGCCAACGCGACGGTTATGTACAGACGGTCGGTTCGGCTCTCTGTGTGGTGTGCTGCGAAACGCCCCAAAAGAAGCCGAAGCCGAATCGAGTCCGCATGGAGGCGAAGAAGAAGTAGAAGAAGAACCGGAAAAGGTCTGGTTTTGCACGGTGCGAAGAACCGAAATGGTTCCGTTTTTTTCACCCTCTCCCCCGTCGGGGCGGAAATTGAATAGCTGGCTATACGTGTGCCAAATCTTGCACACCAATACACCGGCAAACCCCGTGGATGGAAAACCCATTTCGCCCTCCAAAAAAACCAAACGCCCTTGTCATTTGTTTACTCTTGCGCTACTACAGCGCAGACAATGCGCCTCGCTCTATATACTCCCGCTGCTCGGTTGTGTAAGTGACGCCGGATGTAGCCGTATCATGCCGAGAAATGACAGCATGAATCCGCAGCAAGGACTCGACGCGTTTGTGTGTGTGTGTTTGTGTGCGTGTGGGACAAATCAGGGCAGCCCAGACCCGAGCATCGAATCGATAATCGGACTGGCCCCGGTTTGTTTGGCATAACAGCTCTGGCATCAGCCACCAGGCACTACTACCAACGTGCGCCCCCGTTTTTCGGGAATTACGTCGACCGAGACAACGATCACGACGACGACGACGACGACTACGACATGAAGTTGGCCAGGGTCTGGGACGAACATATTTTTCTCGGCTAGCGGAAAAATCGATACAATACCATTTTCCTGCATTCTGCCGAGGGACGGACTCCTTCCTTCTGCCAGAAAACAACATATTCGTTCCGCGGGTTTCCGGTTCCTGTGCCCACGCAAGGGGTGTGGTTCTTCTTCTGAATGCTCCAGGTTTGCACGTGCACGTGATTGCGGTGCGCTCACTCAAAACTCTCCCTCTCCCCCTCCCCCACGGGCAAGGGTTGTGATTGTGTAATTGTCAACCTCAATGAAGCATTCCATTAATCAAGCCGGTTGCGGAGCTACGTTTTTTTTTCGTTGAATGTTTGCACAAAATTTAAATAACTAGAAAAAGAAAACGATTTTTCATTTCCACATAATTTCCCCCGGTTTATGTCAGTTTGCCTGCTTCACAGCCTGCTTGCCGGGAATTAAGGAAATCAAATTTACGCCCAAAATTGGAAAACAAATTTCATCAACCGCTCCGTGCTTGGGCCCCTCCCCGGCGTTAGCGTTTGTGCTAAGTCTTGTGCAAATAATCACCCGCCGCCCTTCCCCCACCCTTCTTTCTCCCTTTTTCCCCACCTCTGTACACACCGTCACACACATTATCCGTATCGATTTTTCCTTTTCCAAATGGCCGGCGGAGGAAGGGGGAGGTTTTTTGTGACCGTTTTCGTCCAACGAGAAGAATCAGCACGTTCACACCACTACAGTGATGGAACTCGCCCCCAAACAACAACGAAAAAAAAACACGCCGGATCGATATACGCACTTCCGAAACGTGTGGACATGCTCGGAATTGTGCACTCACACCCGGGAAACGGTAAGCATGGTGGCAGCAGTGGGAGGACACGTCCCAGATGGTTGGATTGTCATGTTGTTGTTTATGTGGAGATCCTGGGCGAGAAACTCCCGGGATGGGGTGCGGGGAGAGTGGGAAGGGTGGAAAACGTATTGAAGATATTCCGGCGCATGGTATTCCAGCCATTTTGGCACGGGTCTCCCCGGCTCGGTCCTGCCAAATGTATGCTCTTTTTATCCATTAACGTTTGTACGTGAGCGTGGTGTGTGTATTATGGCAGAACCTTTAACAGTGCGAATTGTACGCATGTGCCACAGTTACGGCAGCTACAGTGACCGACAAAAGCATCTTCGGTGGTGAAATCCATAGAATTTCTTAACCGAACTAAATTCAATACATTTCCTTGCACTGTAAATGCTAAAATCCAGCAGAATTCCTGTGGAATGGGCCACAGTTAAGTTTAATTTCAACAACAGGAAAACTTGTTTTTCCACTAGCCAAACTGTTTTTCCACCCTGGATCGTGTTTCAGTATCGCGTGCCCATATTACTTCCTTCCCCCTCTGCTGTTCCCCTCTGTCCCTCCCCTCAGTGGCGCAGCACCTCACATTGTGGCCTTCAGACGTGATTAATCGATAGCATTTTCCCGGCCAACCCCGCATTGCCCTTCAGTACCACCGTAAGGGTGTATAGCGAACGAACTTGTCCACCCCGCAATCGTTCCGCATGCGAATGTATTGGTGGCGCCCTGCAAACAGCATTCGCCATGAAGGAAAAACTAGAACACGGAGCAAACGATTCCTACAGTCGATGCGAATTTCCCTGGATGGCGGGAAAGCGGCATGGCGGTTTGGTTTTGATTAATGTTTGCCAATCTGGCCGGTTCAATAGCGTCGCGGTTTCGGGAGTGGATGATCCTTGAACGGCACATATATTAATGTTACCTTGTTTTCCACTGTTTTCCGTTTGCCATCTCGCTAGGCCGGCGGCCGTACAGCAATGGTTTCGGTGATAAAACGCTAATGGCGTGTCAGGTTTCGAATTTGTTGAAAAATTCGAATTTCAAGCATTCCATTGTACCACCATGACCGAACCGGGGGGTGGGGGGGGGACATTATCGATCGGCCATCGAACTTCTCCGTGTGTGGTTTGGCTGTGGGGCTAAAGGGGCCGGGGAAATGGGGAAGGGGACTGTACGGTCGCGATAACCGGCGTGTGCACCACACTCATCAGGTATGTGCCGGGATGGTACGAACGCCCTGAACGTGACTTCCATTTCCGACTGGCGCACCGGAGTTGGATCCGCTGCTGCCGTTGCCGTATGGGAGTTTATTTCTCTCCTGTGTGTGCTTTTTGTTTCGTTCCTCGAGGCTCCCCATAACGACTATCGCGCTGATACTGGTTGACTGGAATACTAACCAGTCTGCAGGCAGTAGTTTTTTGGGTAGCTTTGCTTGTTTTGTTGCGTTGTCCGTGTTCCGATCGTTCTTGCTGCCGGCCGCGGTTCGTGACTAACGTGCCAAAACAGATGATGGCATCGAGCGCCGTGGCTGGACGAAAGTCGCGAATCGTCGGCACGTCCATTGCCTGGTCGGTAACGTGCCAGCTCATTTCACCCTGCGAGCGAAACGTCGTAGCCCCATGGCCCCCGGGGCACGTTCCGGTTTCCGGAGGTTCCTGCATGCCAATCGACACCCTAGTGTGTGTGTGTGTGCGCGGTGTGCTTTTATACGTGTGTCATAATCACGCACGTTGACACAACCCAGACAGGTCTGTGGCATGGGAACAGGTTTGCTCGTTAAACGGCAGACGGTTTTGCTGACGTCCGGCTTTCCGGTCACCGTCACCATTCGGGCAAAGGGGTTACTTCACGACCCGAACCACCGGCCCGGACCGCTCCACCTCTTAGTAGCGACCCGGAACCGGTTTACCTTGATCCAATGCGTGTGGATTCCTCGTTCGGACTTCAGTTCGCGATCGCGATCGGGTACAGATGCTTCGTGAGATCCCCTCCCCCACGAGACACAACATATCCTGGCGCTTTTGGTGACACAGACACAAGCGCGCAACTCGATCGTCTCGTGTCGGACGATGGGTTGAGAAATGGACATACAATAAAAGCACCACCGCGGTGTGCTTTTTTCCAGCGGTGGTAACGTGGCACGCGCACTTTATTGGTCAATAGGCAGCTCCGGGTGTGAGGGACAGAAGAAAAAAAAACACACACAAAACGGGTTGGCTTTATGGGAGTGGGGAATTTTGTGTTGAGGCGTCTTGTGAAGGCGGATGGCGCAGGGATGTCAACAAACGGGAATTTTTCGATGCCATACTGGAAAATACTGGTGTGTTGAGGATCGCTTGCAGCAACTGGTAACGCTTATAGGAATATTTATGTGGGTTGATGGATTTCGAGAGCTTGCGGATGACTTAATGCGTGAGAAAGTATTCATTTTGTTCGTGTTTTATAAAGGTAAGTAATTCTGCCAGGTTGTGATAACTTATTCTTTATATATTAAGCATCTTCTTTAAACAGAAGCCACAAATTAACCAATGCATAGATAGGTTGGTTTGCCTAACTGTAAAATGGTTATGATAAAACCCAAGTTTGCTATCCGTTGTAATCGAACATTTGCAAAAAATAAATGAAACATTCCATTACCATTCTTTCAATAGCTGTAACAAATAACTCTAAAGACCATTTTTTAAGTCAGAAGACTCTAGAACAGTGAAATTCCAGTGTTGATGCAGATTCATGAAATTCATGATTCAAGGTAAAGCAATGACTTCGAATCTCTTAATTGAATTCCATGAATCTTTCACGATTAAATCTCGACAGATTTACGACTCTCTGAAGATCTCTAAAGAATCTCGGAATATTCATCAATCTCTGAAAGTTCGTAAATCTCTAAAGATGGCCCATAGAAGATCCACTGAAGATCCAAGTAATTCTGAATGGTTGATATAACTGGAACTTCCTAGTTTAGTTTTTCGCGAAAATCATAACCTTAAATACATGAAGTAAATAAATAAATAAATAAAGTGATGAAAGTAAATAATTATGACAAAAATTGATTTTTATCTGCAATCGACAGCTAGCAGAAAGGATACTTCATATCACAAAACTTGACTGTACAGGCTAAAATTAAGAAAACGTGAATCATAATCATCAAATCATGAATCTTTGAAGGTTCATAGATTTTCAGACATTCATAAATCTTCGGAGGAATAACTTTTAATGTCTTCATTGTAGATTTATATGAACTAATAACACTTTAGTTCTGTAGGTGATCTGTTTGAACCAATCCGTTCCCGTGTCATGTCTACCTCTTCCTAGTGTGTCTCGTATTGTGTTTTTGTTTTGTTCGTTTTTTCTTTCTGACGCTATTGTACAGCCCTCGAGACAAACAATATTGAATTTTAATAAATAATAAAACACTGATAAATTCATTGTTTGCACAATTGCTCTTAACAATTTGGGTGACACACCACATCAGTGGTGCACTCTTTACAATCAATCAGCAATATGCGTCTAGTTGGAGCTATAAATAATCAATCATAATAAAAACCAACTCTAAGGGTCCCAACTATTCAACTACGTACTCCCAAAGTATACAGACGTGCCAGTCGGCCGTTTCATTCTGCCAATCTGCATTAAAAGTAGAAACATGTACACCGGCAGAGCGACTGCTTTTCATCGACAATCGAAATGAGTGCACGGTTTTTGCCATTGGCTAATTAAATTCCCACCCGAGGGTGTACTAAACTTTTCTTTTTTGGCTGTTTTTTTTTTTAAATAGTCATTTCGGTTTTCGGTGTCAAAGTTTTACTTTGCCCACTCGCGCGCAACCACCAGCGACGCCAGCGTGTACGGCGGTGCCAATGGGGGAGTGATTTGAATTTTTTAATGAAAATTTTCTACTTCCCATCTTGTTGCACAACGGCGTAGTCACGATTCACAGCACGTTTCCTTTCCGCGGGGAAAGCAATCCCTGCCGGCACATGCCGCGGTGCCCATGTCTGTATGTGATCCCGGAATCGTATATAAGCTTCGGGTCGCGTCCGCTTCCCTTTGATCCGGCAGCATCCCTGATCAGTGCACCATCAGTGTGCAGCCCTATTTACTGAGGTTTTTTTTTACGGAATAAATACGGAAGCGCGAGAGAGACGAAGAATGTATAAAAGAGTGAAACAAACTGGTCACCACTACCAGACAGCATACTGGTTCTTGGTTGGAAAAATCGATAAGCTTGCGAGAGAGATGGAGTCATGCAAGAAGAAGAAGAAGAAGAAAGGTTTTATATAAATATATGTATATATATATACAACATCAACAACGGTTCGACCCCCATTCCGATCGATAACTGTTCGGCTAGCATCAACCTGGAAGAGAGAGAGCGTACAGCATCAACGTTTCTACGCCAGCAGCGTACACCGGCAGGGTACTCCGGGTGGCTATGTGAACCTTGGGAACAGCGCAGAAAGGGAAAAGGGAAGCCATTTTCCCGTCCGCAAAACCCGCAAACCAGCTTGATGTCCAGGTCGATATGAAGAGAATGTGTGTTACACGGGTGTCTCTCGAGTGTCATTGACAAGCAGAAGTCGGAGGCGATCACCAGCAACAGCAGCCCGGAACAGCCTGGACGGAGGCTATGGACGCTTAAAACTGAAGCACTTTAAGTAAATATTCAACGATACTTGCTGACTGGTGCTGGATGGTGCCGAGGCGAAGCAAGCAACATTAGATGCGAGATTTAAGGGGACGTTTTTATCCTAAACATTTGTTCTGTGTGAGATGCCCGCTTAAGTATGTACGCTTGGCTAGGATACATTTATTGCTTTTGATAATTTGATTGTAACTTTTGCAAAAATTAAAACATCCGACAAGATTATTTTACTTTTTTACATCTCATGAAAAGCGATTAAGCATTTTGGCAGCTAACGTTGGCATGGGTTTAACTGTTTAAGAAGAGATACACACTCAGGAGCTCGTAAACAGACCATTTTCCTGATTTTCTTTCAATCTAACTACCTCATTTGATGTACAGACACTGTTGTGTTGATGTTTTATTTTTGTAGATTTGGTACCATCTGGAACTGGAGCTAAAACGTTTTTAAACATTATCAAAGGAAATGCTTGAATTCTGTATGTGACGAGTCGATATTTTGAACTTTTGACGTTAATCGTCATATAAATTTTAGCAAAATGGCGGCCGTGAACCAATGTACAAGTTTATTGAGACTGATTAAGGTGCTGATAGACTAAATGTTGTGTTTTAGGACATCTTGCTTGTAAATTATACAATCTGCTATGCGTTGGGCTACAACTTCGTGTTGGTGTTGGTAAATTGATTGGAAATTTCTTCCAGAAATTCGTGTGACATTTATATTCAAAATTGAATTTCTCACTTTGCTCACGAATTCTGTGAGTTCGTGTAATATATGTATACCACTCCTGAAATTACCATTACATCCATTAACATAACTTTAACGCTGTGATGCTTTTGCATTGTATAATACGTTTCCATTACAGCAGCAGGATTACCGCTGTAATCGTACCAAGCGCGTGTCTGCTAACCTCACTAATCAAATCCAGACGACCAAAATCGATTTACCAGAAGCAGCAGAGTAGGAAGGGGAAAAACCAACGCTTCACCAAAGGTCGATTTATCGATCGATCGATGCCAGGCCAGCGCTCAGCAGTAGCCTCAATATCCAGATCCTCCCCCCCTCGAATTCACCGACTGTAGCGCGCTTCGCTACTTGCCCCAGCAAGCAACGACACTGTGGACCAGTGTTTGTGTTGCGAAAAGAACCCCGAAGCGCGAAGAAAACAGTAAAGGGGAACGAAACGTATCGAGCGTGTGTGTCGTTTTTTTGTCGTTCCACAATGCCAACCATGCCATGGGGTTGGGCGAGTGGGAAGGGGAGCTGTGGGGGGGGGGGGGTTTCGCTTTTGGAGTGGATTTTTCCGTCAGCACAGGCGATGAAGCTGATGACGCTCCACCGATCAGAGCAGGCGGTAGAATTTACTACCACACTACCACCAGCATGAAAGCAGCGGTGTTGCGATGTACGACGCTACTGTTTGCATTAGTATGTGTGTGGGTGTGTGAGAAGGGGGAGGGATTGGGATGGTACTTTTTGTTTATGTTTCTTCTCGCCACCGCTCGGCACATCCCCAGTCGGCAATCGGGCTGTAGTATGTCAGTAGGGGCCCGCGCAGAGGTAACCATGGTGGATTCGGCCGAATCCGGTTTATTTTCCAGCATGAAGAATGCGAACATGAATACCCGTGCGGTGAAGAAAAGCTCCCACAGCTACAAACGCACACACACACACGAAAAGGAGGCCGAACGGCGCGTTTTCCTCGTGTGCCTCGAACACAAATCCGTTCCATTTGCTTATGTTGCCGGGGTGGGGGGTGGGGGGTTGGATTGGCGGGAAGCGCCTTCCCAACCGCGTGCCGTTGTCTTCCGCCCCGGGTTGCAGGAACCGGTTTTCCTCCTAAGCCTGCTTGCTCTTGTTTACTTATTCTTCTCATCTTTCGTCCACGGTTGCGTGTCTTTCGGTGCGCGACTTCGCCAAACGATGAGTAAAACCCGCCATTGGCAATGGCGCGCGCGCACTTCAACCCCCACCACCCCCCCACACACCATGCCCAAGTCAGCCACCATGCGTCTCCACGGTCACGCGCATCAGCCGCCCAACACTCCTACGCTACAGGCCGCGCTCGCTTCGCATCTTCTGTCGGCTTCTTTTGCCTTTGCTTTTCTTTTCTACCATCGCTGTACACGCGACGAAGCTGGCGAGAAAAGCAAACCCGGGGAAGCAAGCGCGCGAAAACACAACAACAGCAACAACAGCAACGGGCAAGAAAAACGCGCCAGACCCGCCCCGAACGTGGCCCGAACGCGCAAAAACGCGACCAAACGAACGAATCGGACAACACCGCACCGATGATGATGATGATGATGATGATGGTGGTAGTGTAGTGACGGCTGATGACAGTGCTCCGTTTCATGTGAAGCGCGCGCGCACACACCCATACACAGCTTGGTACATTTCCCACCCACTTTACATAGCCGCACCGGGTATGGTGCGCGTGTGGTAGTGATCCGGGGTGGGTTTTGGAATGTGTAGACAGCATTTTGCATCGCAGCAACCCCCGGCTCGCCGTTCGCCGTCGTCGCCTGCTGTGTGACGTCACATTTAAACGGCCTGCTCGTCTCGCACATTACAAACTCCAGTCCCCCATTCCTCTCGCTGTTTCCGATGGTGGGTGCTCTTACTCAATTTGTCTGTTGGTGTGCGTGTGTTTGTGTATGTGTGTGAGTGCAATTCTCGTGAGGGTGCGTGTTTGTCTGGCAGGGGGGGGGGGGCGGTCAGGAGGGGCTTTGGAGGAATATGGGGTAACCGTAGTCGGTCAGTCGAGTCCAACCCCCGCACCCTTTTACCAACCCCGAATTACCCTTTCCACCCCCTGCGCACTGTACCGAACGGATCGGAACGCGTCAGCATTTTAGCAGTATGTGTGTGTGTACGTGTGCAATCACGCTGAAGAATGTGAAAGAGAGATTGCTTGTTGTGTGTCGTCGCCGGAACAAGAACAAGAGCAGTACAAACCAGAAGCACAAGAAGAGAACCTGACCTGAAGTAAGAAAATGAGCGCGTTCTGCCGATAGAAGAAGGGTTTGAAATAGTCTCCCCATTTTTCCGCCCATTTCACCCCCTCCCTGTGGTTCAAACAGGTTGGCTTGTGGGGGAGAAGGGGGGGGGGGGGGTGCACAGACACACACATACAATAAGGGCCATTGGCAGAGAACAGTAATTGGCAATTCATTTGTTTTATGTTTCGCGCCGTGGACCAAAAACCGGTTCGACGACAGCGACGACGTCGCCTGCGCTCGCTCGATGACGGTACAAGTTCACAGTCGTCCCCCTCACCCGGGTGGCGTTCACGATTTTGTCGCCGAGAGTCGCTCGGCGGAGCTGGTAACTTGAGGAGGCACCTTGTTTTTTTTTTTTTTTGTTTAGCTCATGTCTCCGTCCGTCCAGCGCAAACCGTAGTCGGTCACAAGCGACAATCGCGTTGCAACGCAGCATTTAAAGCCGACTGGGTTTGCTGCTGGGGTTTTTGAGAGCCGGCGGTGGGGTGTTCTACCAACCCTTTACCCGTGCACCATCCGTGCCTTCTTGTGGATGCCCGGCGATGGTTCGCGATCCGTTCGCTGCCAGTGAAGGTAAACATCTTGTGGCATAATGTGACCGCCGCTAGCTCGTTTTGTGTGTTTCAAGCCGCATCGAATGAGTTCCAGCAGTTCGTTTTTTGTTTTTCTTTAAATAAGTAACAGTTTCGCTTTATTTCTGTATTAAGACTGTTGGCAGCATCACTTGACGATAGCGAGCGTTCAATTCTTATACGACATTTTCTCCTTGTATTTTGATTTATTTCGACCATTTTCGACTTAATACCAGCATATGTTGGGAGTTAATTGTATTGAAAAGCATTATAAAAATCGAGAAAGATAGGATGTATATCTCATGAACAATTTTACGTCTTATTGAAAGGGAAAGATACAGTTAACATGTTTGAAAATATTCTAGAAAGAAGAGTTTATTAGGCTGAGTAGAAGCGAAAGGTTTCAGAAATATTTGAAAAAGCATCGAACAAAAACATCGAAAAATAACGAAGATTTGACGCTAAGAGTAAAGGCAGTGCTATTCTCCATGCCTAGACCAATTTCTCGGGGTTTTTTTTTTTACTGATCGATTTGCAACCTTCAAATCCCACAATATTGCTCGCCACTTGTTGCCCGTTTTCATAATAAAATTATTTTCTAGGTGAAATAGTGACAACATCCTCCATTTTGTAATAATTTCATATCAACTATATACTAGATTTAAGTATTTTCTTTAAAAATATGTTAAAAGTCTTGGATTCCAATAGTTTTATGCGATTTGAAATGAAAACACTGCCTATCCAATAGATAACAGAGTTTTCATTTTAAAAATAACAAAAGTGATATGTTTTCAAGCTTCTGAGAGTGCCATCTCCCTAAAGCACTATTTCTGACATTTAAATGTGAATAAATGCACTGAATTTCTGATAATAATATTCTGATATTATTGCATAGTTTTCTGATGTTATGGTACCTTTCCAACGATCTAAAATTTCAGATTTTTTAGCCTTGAAGTGATCAACTGGTAATATTATGTTACAGCTGTAGAAAACAAGTTAGTCACCTCACAATTCGGACCATAGCTATGAAAACTCGCTCTGCAACGCAACATCTGTTGGCCAGATTGACAAAAGCCAGTCTGAGAGTGTTCGAGACGAGTTGGAACAGACGTTAATCGTTACCAAATGCTTAGAACTGCTCCCCCATTCGGGTAAGCCGGGGCGTTCTTTTTATTTCTGCTGATATCTGTAATTTTGCATTCGCCTGTACGCGGCGCAATTCACAAAGCGAACTTACACAGATGTGTGCGAGCGTTTCATCTTCAAAAACGTTTTGCTGTGCCGAGTGTGACGTAAACGGTCTCTCGCCGGTCTTCCCGGGCCGACCTTTCAGCCGCGTTCGAGAAGGAAGGATAAATCGCAAAATGGAGGTTTTAAAAGCAGCAGAACGAGTGCGAACAGCCCGCTGCTTGACAAACGTCACGTCAACGGGGCCAACGCGTCACGCGAACCGAAGGCACGCGACGTGACGTGTACACCTTGACGGGGCCTCCTGCAAATAATGTTTCTACCGCCGAAAGGTTTTGTGGTTGTGCAAATTTTATTGCAACGAGACGAATCACGAAACGAACCGTACGACGCAGCGCGAAGAAAGGAACGCACTGTACCGTAGAAGTGTGTACACCTGATGGGATGTTCGCGGGAAACAGAGGGAAAGCAAACGGAGAGGGTAATAAAATGTCCTCCTTACCGAATCTCCATTCCGCCACATTTGTCGCTGACCTTCTGCTTTGAATCGATTTACCGTTACCGGGTGTCTGCAGTTTGGCTGCACACGTTGGATGCACTGGATGCAACGCAAACCGCTTGCCAAATTGTAAAGGCACGTTTACACCGTAATACACACACGCACACACACTGGCGCGACAGTTGGCGTGACAGTTCGCCTACTTAGTTAAAAACAAAATAAAAAAAAAACTTCGGCCATCTTTTTCCGCGTAAGCGCGCGCGTTTTGTGGAAAGAGATTTGCATTCGCCGAAGGTGCTGCGATGGTGTGCGTATATATTGAAGCTAGCTGTTGCCGATGACGAGGATCGGGCGAGGGACGCACACGCACGGCAGGCCATTTTGAACGCTGGGGTTTGAAAGCGAAGCCGAAAGTGCTCCCTCCCCGGTTTGGTTTCGCCGCACCGTGCCCGCGATGGGTGACGCGTCCTGCACAATGAAGGCAACGCACGGGCCACACGCTCTCCTCCCAAAGTTCAATGTCAGTCTCATGACGGGTGTACGAAATGCACCAAATTTGCTGAACCGGAAAACTTGACGCGCTTGCTGGAAGAAGAAGAAGAAAAAAAAACAGTTTGTTGTTGGGTGGTGTCACCAGGCGGCAACCATTCACGCGTTGTATGCCACCTTAGGGCGGGACGGGCGGCCGGGAAGGAGCGCAAATGGGCGGCTTGTGGGACGGAAGAGAGTGTTGAGTTTCCGGTTGCGCTTTGGAAGAAATGGGGCCAGTTCGGGTGTTTTGTTATGAATGGTGGTGGAAATCGCACCGCAAATAAAAAAAAGGTCGGCAATCGGCCACACGTTGTTTCGTGCCATTCTGGCGCCTCGGGCGACTTCCCGCTTCCCACACCACTTCCCGAACAGTGGCCAAGCGTATTTGAGGGGGAGGGGGGAGGGGGTGTCTTTTCGGGAGTGTCGTGCTTTGAGTAATGCAAAACTCAACTTGACCCTGTAATGCGAAACCTCAGAGGCCAGACAGTATTGACTGGATGGTTGGTTGGTTGGTCAGCCATGTCGCTCGATAAACGGAGGTGTAACACTTTGACCTACCTAGCGCATTGGAAAACCGACATATCATACAAAGCCCAAGAAAATACGCTTCAAAGGAGTTCTGGCCGACCTCAATTAGAAATAAAAAAGGGTGCCATCAGTGCCATTATTTACCTCAAATTTTAAAGCCCTAGAATTGCATCATTAGAGAGGTTGTCTGGAGTCATTTTCGTATCGTAACTAGGGCTGGTTATAGATGGCAAAACGAAAACGAATGCGTTATGTGCTAAGTCATTACAACATAGATTAAGTGGCGGAATTAGGTGCTTGGAGACCCTAATTAGACAGATGGTTGGGAGTCCCTACTACCGGAAGTAATTGGAGCACTATGCGTTTCCAACGGCCCGACAACCTTATGGGTAGTTAGACATGAGCAAATTTCTAAAAGGCTGGGCTAGTAGTCTTCACTCCAACGATGGCGGGATGCCAAGCAGTTCTAGCAGTTTCTGGCGGACGCATCAACACCACAACTTCATCTCCATTTAGACCTACCACACCACCTCTGTCCATGTGGACGACCTAAAAGGACTTTACGGGTTGGGTCGTCCGGTGTCATTATCATGACGTGACCAGCCCACTGAAGCTTGGCGAGTCAAATCCGCCGTACGACAGTAGGTTCTTCGTACAACTCATAGAGGTCGTCATTGTCATTGTCGGCTCTTTCATGGTCCTTCCACACAAACGGGGCCAAAAATCCTCCAGGAGCCTCTTGGTCTCGAACATTGCTAAGAGGATTTCGTCAGTTTTGGACAAAGTCCATGTCTCAGAGGCGTATATGAGTACTGGAAGTGTATAGGTTTTTGGATTAGTAATTAAATTTATTAATTATTTAGTAATTAAAACAATTTGGAGGACAAAAATCGGACTTTTTTCTCCAGGCCAGGTTATTAACATTAAGGAGAAATGGTTAGAAGACCATTTTATTAGAAAACATCTCAATTTAGAAAAAAAAAAAAACATCTCAATTCCATAGTCAACGACACTTTCAATGTGTTTAAATAACGTTCGCAACATCGTCTATAGCCCTTGCCGGGTTTTGAATTGGTTTGAAATTACCAATTCCAACAGCGTGCGACCACCACCACAATTAGATATGTGCACGCTGAGTAAGAGTGAGTGAGTGATTTGAAACCTTCGAGAGAGTGAATGAATATAAATCAGCACGAAGAGTTTTTATGACTCCTTTAACCACTCTTTTGCGTTTATACTCACTCTTACTCTCTGTGCCGACTAGAAACTCACTCAGGAGTGAGTAAAACTGTTTTATCACTCTTTGGATTATAATCACTCTGTAAGAGTGAGTAAAAGAGTATTATCACTCTTTGGATTATAATCACTCTGTAAGAGTGAGTAAAAGAGTATCATCACTCTTACAGAGTGATTATAATCCAAAGAGTGATAATACTCTTTTACTCACTCTTACAGAGTGATTATAATCCAAAGAGTGATAAAACAGTTTTACTCACTCCTGAGTGAGTTTCTAGTCGGCACAAAGAGTAAGAGTGAGTATAAACGCAAAAGAGTGGTAAAAACATAAATGCAGTGTGATATTTTTTAATGAATCTCAAAAGAGTGAGTAAAGGTTTCAAATCTTTAAACCCACTCTTTGACTCCGATTCAAATCATTGAAAAGAGTGATTATTCTCATCTCTAACCACAATGCTGACTTTCCGGTTTTTTCTTTAGTTTCTTTGCATGCAGCACATGACCTGGCCTACAAGGAGCGTCACGGCAGCATGTACCCGAGCCCGCGACTGCAATAAATATTCCGCCAGCGAGTTTGCGATGGACCAAGCCAAAGAACAAAACAAAAGCAAACAGTGATGAAGAAAACAACCCATAACCGGTTCTTGCTGTTTTAGACACTTGAGGGATGGGGACAGCTGGTGCCGACGGTAGTGGTGTCGCATCTTTCAGCATCGCATCGCTCCCCAGCCCAAATTCGCAGTGGGCAAGCAAAGCAAACGGCAAACGAAAAAAAAAAAAAGAAGCGAAATTCTTTCCGAACGAACAACATTGGCAACAGGGCTGCAAGGAACAAGTTCACACACAACCGGCCCCGTGAGCCGCAACAACGGTCTTGCGGTGGGTTATTTCCCTACCGCTTCCCGATGGCTGGCTGTTTCGTTCGCCTACATCACCTTTCGCCCGTTCTTTGTTGGCGTCCGGTTCCTCCGCGCGAAAATTTGTTGACCACGAAGCAGTGCGGAATTCATCCGCACCATCCGCACACCATCGCCTTCTGTTTTTCGCTGTGTGCGTGTGTGGGAGGGGGGGCTGTTTGTGACCTGTTCTGTTTCGATCGAGGATCCGTTCGGAACCGATATATCGGACCGGTTCGGTGTGTATACTGTTTATTTTAGCGTTCACTCCCTTTCGGTCCCGCCGGGAGGGGTGTATTTCTCCCGTACGTGTGTATGAGACCGATCCTCCCTCGATCGTCCAGCGCAGAAGCGGTTTTACCTACACAACATTCCAACCACGCATCGGTTGCTTCGATCGTGCTGCTCCAACGATGATGCTCTACAGTGACGCGGCTTTTTAACCAGCTTTTGTTGCTGTTGTTGTTGTTACGGACGTGATGGGAAACTTCTAATGTTTATTTATACCACCCCACTGCTGGATGGTGGCCGCCGTGTCCCCCCTCGCAGACCACTAAACCCTGCACGTACACATACAAACCGCCGTCACGCTGGTGGGGCTTTTTTCCGGCCGCCTGTCTGAACCATTGCTTACTGTGTTGAGTTTCTATTTCCATTACACTCTTTCATTCTTTCGTCTTCTAAGTCATCTTCATTTCTTCCTTTCTAGCGTGGTTGCGGGGTTTTTTTTTTTGGAGTTCTTGGTGCAAAATTTCATTCGCCCACCGGGTAGATGAATTGGGCGTTTTGTTCATGTGTGTATTGTGATTGCGTTTCTTCATTTCCCAGTAACAAATTGTTGTGTTTCACCATGTAGGCGTTCGTTCCTTAATATGCCTTCGTATTTCAGCGATATTTAGTAACCAAAATGGTGTGCGTTTCATTGACATTTATGCTTACCAGCGGGTTGTTTGTTTATTACTGCTTTGCATATATGTTAGTCTTTCCCTTTCTATTCATGTGTTAATTTTTCAAACTTTTTTTGAGTTTGAGTTTGGAGTTTTGAGAGTAAACAATTTAACAAAGCCGTAGTTAAACAAACTACCTTTGCTTGAAAAGATTGTTCAAAGCTACAAAGTCTTCCTGTTGTAAACTACAAAGACTTTTTACAGACTTTTTTTAAGGTTTTTTATGAGACCACACACGGAGGCAGGTTTTTCCTTGACGCTTTTTTTTGTATACCGGCGTCGGTAGCGCACAGGGCTGCTGTAGTTTTACGATTTAACACGAGTTTCAGGATACACAGCATTCCCTCCTTTTGAAGGCGTATTTCAACACTCGTATCCCACTTCTGAGATGTAAATAACAAGGATATTTAGGGGGTTTAAAGGTTTTTTTTCTTTGTTTTAGGAGGCAGATTTTGCCGTGGCGCCTTTATTTCTCTCTTTTGACAGTTCTTCCTCAAGGTTATTTCATAGTTTACATTTAAGCACTATTGCCACTATTGGTAGATAAGTTTAAAACGTCTACACTATCGATAGAAGGTTGTAATCAGATAAATATTCCAGAAGGAAGATCAACACGGTCGAACCATTTTGGTAGACATTAAACTCTCCGCAAAAATTCACTCAGAGATGCCTAAGTCTAAACCGAAAAACTTCACAGATAACTTAGTTCAATTTGGATTCCCAATTCGGCCAAGTTCCGAAATGTTATTCTCATTAAACCGGGAGTCTCATACAACTATTCATGTTCTTATCCTGCAAAATACTTAATACCCAACGGAGATGTACTATTAAAGAAACTAACGCAACGTTGAGCAATTCTAAAAAGCTAAAGGAAAATAAGTTGACTTGACATTTAACCAGTGCTCAACGAAGATTTTAAGCATCTACACAAAAACGCGCTCCAGCTACAGATGTTCTCCCTTAGGGGGGTTCACGTGGGATATGGGAAATTGTATACTTCATACAGCTAAACAACATCACATTCTTTAAACAGAGACCCGACGAGCAGCAGTTTTTACATCTGATGAACACCAACCAATCAACTTCGTTGGTGGTAATTATGTTCTCTATCGAACGCTTCAAAACTTCCTCCGGGTTCGGTGAGTTTTAGGGCCTACAGGAAAAAAAACCCGGAGGCGGATTTCTTGGGGATGTGAGAACGATTTGCGCACGAGATGAAGCAAACATTTGCGCTTAAAGTTTAGATAATAAATTAACCAATAAATGAACATCGCCTACATTATCGTTGTTACGGTAATACACGCGTAAACTATTTCTGTTCTCAGCAGGGAGAAGCATTTCGAGTCGGATCGTAAATGTCAGAAGTAATACAACGTTCAAATAACTAAGGAATAGTAAACTCAAAGTTAGGAATTCAAATGATATTACTCACAAGCAAACATTCTTGTGGGCAACATTTTTCGTCGGTATGGCGGACACGTAGTAGCGTTCCTTACCACCACCCCCCACCCCCCACCAATTTCCGGTAACATTTTCGGCCGGAATCAGCAGTGAGCTGAATGTGGTTGTGCATGCATTTTCTGCTAGAATTTCCGTTGTACGGTGCCAGTCATCTGGCGTCACGTTTCTCTACGGCAAACAACGCGCCAACAGCCGCAAGCAGAAGGTAAACGAAGGTTCTCAGGTTATGAGATGGTTTGTGTGTGTTTGTTTGGGATAAGAACCAGCTGTGTGCCATTTCTAGCAAACAGATTCCACCGGGAATCAGGAAGGCACAGAGGGAGGCGGGCTTTGATGGACCAAGATGCTCCAAAGAACCGCTCAATAGCGTTCCTTCACCGTTTGCGTTGCACTCGGGGTGCAAAGCAAGCGAAACTGTGGGCAATGGAGAATGGTGGAGCCTCCCTGCCCTAGCGATGATGCATCACGGACAAACCGCCCGATCTTCGCGGCTGGGGCAGACCAACGGCATCGAGAATGTGGGAGATTGGGAGACTGTTTCTTGTTGAACTTCTTTGCGTAGCCTCTTCGCCCGTTTCCGTTCCAGCCGTCTTCTGGTTCGCTTTCGTTAATCATCGTCGACACTGGACTTGGCCTCGTCTCGCACAAGGGGGTTGTGTGTACACTGGAGTTTCCCGTTTCCCGTGCTACAACGGCTACGCGTTTGCGCTCGCTGCTGTGGATGCTGGCTGCTGCCACGGTTCCTGTTCCATTTACTTTTACTCTTCCCACCAGGCTGTGGGCAGTCTTCCCGGTTCTTGCACGGTTGTGGCGGTGCACCCAGCAATGTTGTCTACCGCGCTGCATCCACGCTCTACGGCGTGTCTCGATCACGGTTTTCGACACACAAACATCGGCCGTCGTTTATTTTTGGCATCACGATTTTCGCGGCTTTGTCATCGGCATGCTGGGTGTTTCTCCCTCTCTTTCTCTCTCTTTCTCTCGCTCTCTGCTCTTCGATACCATCTGCTGTGACGTGTTGTACTATTTGTTTCCGTTTTCACGACTTTGCTCAATATTAGTTGGGCTTATTTTTAAACCACGGGTTTCCATTTTAATCTTACATCAAACCACGCTACGACCAAGTCTCGCCGCTAGTGTGTGTGTGTGTGTGTGTTTACGTACTCAAACATACTGATCTGGCAGAATTCTAGTAATAGTCGTATGGTTTATGGTGGTTTTCCTGTTTCTTCTAGTTCCTGGTAGTAGGTGCAGAGTCAGAATTCTATTCTGAGCATCTTGAAAGTAATTTGAAATGCAATCACTTTGAGTAATGCGCAAGACACGCGTAGATACGCGATCACGTTCTTTTATTCGGGGATTTCTACATTAATCAATAGAATCGTGAAAAATAAAGAGCATTGGTGTGTGTAGATCACTGAGCGGTTTACTCTACGGTATAGTTCATTTGATTTTTTTGGTTCTTATATTATGTTTATAGGTGTTACGATTGATGTTTATTTCTAAAAAGAGATAAGCAAAAATTGCTTCCATGTTCAAAGCCCCATTAATGGTCTGCCTAAGAAAATGGTACCAAAAGGTCTACCTTTTTAAGTACTTTGAGGTGTATTAAAGATTTAAGTGTAAGCTCAGTTTTTAAATGCACTTTAATCTTAAATGTTGTACAATGAAATATCTCAAACACTTTTTCTGTAGATCAGCTATCCCCATCAGCCAATACAAACAAAAACGATAAGATTGTTGGTGCAGTAGCGCCACCTGTACGTCAAAATGAGAAATCTTACGCAAAGTACCGGATCATACACGGTGTAAATGCTCCTTCATTGTTTTGGTTGTCACCTGTGACGGCAACATTGTTGTTTCCAGTTGTTGTTCTCTTGCGGAGAAAGTTTACGGACGAAAAGCGTTCGCAAATGGTTTTCTGGCCACTTTGCGTGCCGAACGGGACAATCTAACCAGCAAAAGAATTCCCCCGGGAGCGCCGGGAGTGTCCGTTTTCCTTACCATCGGCGTCCCGCAAACAAACGTTTCCCGGCGTGACGAAGATCAATAGTGGAAAGGAAAAGATCTGTGCTGAGGTGTGAAAACTTTCCTCTCCCACCTCCAGCCAGTGGCAGTCGGAAAAAAGGGAAAACAGTCATGAGTGAGGATGGTGCAGCTACAACTAGCAACAAGACGGCCGAAACGATGAACAAGAACCAGCAGGATAAGCGTAAGCACAAAGTGATCATAGTAGGTGCCGGGATGGCAGGACTCTCGTCAGCGAACCACCTGACGAAGAACGGCTGCACGGATTTTCTCATCCTCGAAGGGCGCAACCGTGTCGGTGGTCGCATCGTTTCGATCGATATGGGATCGCAGAAGGTGAGCATAATGATACGTCGTACGGTGTGTGACTCTCCCCTCCAGACCCAATGCGCTATGTAAACATACCGTGCATACATGCCAGGCGGGAACGGGTTGTTTTTGTTGCATTTTCCTGCGCCTACTTATGTAAGTGATCCGCTGCATATCGATATCGATTCATCATATGCATGTTTATGAAGGGTTTGCGGATTGCGTGGCGATTAGGTTGCAACATTTTCACTGCAATGATAACGATTCCATGCACAGTGGTCGAAGTCGCGTAAAAGATAAGGAAAATTATCGAAATCAATTGTGGGCACCAGAATGATTTGTCTCGAAACGGTCTTCTTTTGTTTTGTAGATCGAGCTCGGTGCCAACTGGATTCATGGTGTGCTTGGCAACCCAATGTTCGAACTAGCTATGCAGCACGGACTGATCAGCATTATCAACATACCAAAGCCACACAAGGTGGTAGCAGCGACAGAGGATGGAAAGCAGGTGCCGTTTCAGATACTGCAGGAAATCTACGAAGCGTACGTTTGTTTTCTGCGCCGCTGTGAGGAATACTTCCTGTGCCAGTATCTGCCCCCGCCTGACATTCACAGTGTCGGCGAACACATAAACCTGGAGGTGGAGCTGTACCTGAACGGCGTCGATTGCCAGAAGGAAAAGCATCTGCGTAAGCTCATATTCGACTGTCTGCTAAAACGCGAAACGTGCATCACCGGGTGCCATAGTATGGACGAGATCGATCTGCTCGAGCTTGGTAGCTACACGGAGCTGCAGGGCGGCAACATTGTGCTGCCGTCCGGGTATAGCTCGATCCTGAAACCGCTGTGTGACAATCTGCCAAACGAAAATATCGTACTATCGTGTCCGGTGCGACGCATTCACTGGAAACGGAAAGCGGCCCTGCGTGCCAGTGCGTCCGCAATGACAGCAAGCGCCGGTGGTACGATTCTGGAAGAGGACGAAGATGATGGTGGTAATGAGTCGGACGATTCGGACCGTACCGTGACGGAGGTACCGGTCGGAACGGGCGATGCACAGCAGGGTTCGGCAGACGAGCATAAAGCAGGTGAAGCAGCAAGAATTATCAAATCATCCACAGCAAATGTAGTGGTGGAGTGTGAGAATGGAGCCGTTTACGAGGCGGATCATGTGATCTGCACCCTGCCATTGGGGGTGCTAAAGGAGCAGAGCGAAACGCTGTTCGTGCCGGCGTTACCACAGTACAAGATCGAATCGATCGACAGTTTACTGTTTGGCACGGTGGATAAGATATTTCTCGAGTACGATCGACCGTTTCTGAATGCGACCATCAGCGAAATTATGCTGCTATGGGACGGATTGGAAGAAAACGATGGGGAAGCGGCCGATGGGCAGGAACAGGACGGCCAGTGGTTAAAGGACAATTGGTACAAAAAGATATACTCCTTCTCGAAGGTTTCCGATACGCTGCTGCTCGGTTGGATATCGGGTCGGGAAGCTGAATACATGGAGACACTATCGCACGAGATCGTAGCAGAACGGTGCACGGAAATATTGCGCCAATTCCTAAAGGACCCATTCGTGCCGAAACCGAAACGGTGCGTGTGCACGAGCTGGCGGAAGCAACAGTTCAGTCGTGGCTCGTACACTGCCATCGCTGTTGGTGCCTCGCAGGACGATATCGACAACATTGCCCAGCCACTCTACTCGAGTCCTCATCAGTCGAAGGTAAGGTGGCGAGTTCATCTACACACTATAATTGCAATTAATGTCAAACGATCTTTGTAGCCCTCGGTTCTGTTCGCCGGTGAGCATACGCATGCGAATTTCTACTCCACGGTGCACGGTGCCTATCTGAGCGGTCGAACCGCGGCCCAGATCCTACTGACACCTGACTCTCCGCAGGAGATAGTGATGGAATCGGACAGCAGCGATCTCAGCTCGTGGATACAGGGCATTGCGCTAGATTAGAGTACTCGAATGGCTTTTGCGTGCATTCCCCACCGTACACCTAGCGTTCAGCGCTGTTCCTTTACGAGCCTTCAGTCCTTCTATGTTTTTCATCAGTTGCTATCCTCTCATCTTTCACTGCTCTTTTCCTATACTGACAGTCTTCCCGGTTCTATTCATGCCTCATCACAGCTTATTTTTTTTATTTCTTGACGTGGAAACAAGAGTGACTGATATAATATCGCCTACAATAGGATACACAAGCCACACACACACAAACACAAAGTCCTAGCTTACAAAGTTGCCTAAGATTAAGAGCGTAGAAGCGAAAAGGAACTTACCAAAAACAGAAAAGCGTTATGCGGGCTCGATTAGATTATGTTAAATTATTATTTACTGGGTGCGATAAACAAGCACCACGAACGGAAGTGCATACTATAGGTTTCGTTTGCGCATATGATTTTCAATCGACGCCGATTAACTTGGTCACATCGGGACATCGTGTTAATCAAGCATAACAATTCTCACGCATTTTGAACCGCACCAGCACGTACATTAAAGCGCACACTTAATGGCTTAAGCGGAAAAGTCAGCAAACAGAGCCCAATCGCGGGGCAAACGATTGCTAGTGTTTAGTTAAGCGTAAGTGATAAAGTATTGGAAGGGAAGCCACAACCTATATGAGATGAACTAGAAGCAAGCGATAGGAAATCACAGCCGTAAGGTGCACATACCTTCTTTTGTTAGTATTTATTCGACATACAGCAGACGCTTAGCTTCTGCTAGTGGGTAGTTTGTTCAGTTTATCAGTTTTTTTTTTTTTTTGCTCATTCGTTATCACTGAATCTAGTCTTCGGAAGCGAAGATTCGCTTGGCAATATTACGGTGCATTTCCTTCCGCCAGGATCGCGGAACCTGCAGCTGCAATCAGTTAACCAGTTAGGAGAATATTTTTTTATGTTTATATGTTTGTTACATCCCTTTTCCCAACTTTAAATAGTAATCCCCGATCGTTAGACTATGTTAGGTAGACGAAACGTGCGTGCTATTTTCTGTCCGCTTTAGTAATCGGTTTGGTAGGTTTGCATTTAAGTTTAGTAGTGCTTTTTTTTGTAGAGTAAGTTATTCCATTGTTACGTAGACTTTATGATTGATTTCATTGTGTTTAGGATCGGCATCGGTAGCGCGTTGAAGAATTGGGAGCAACGGAACCATTATGGAGAAAGTGATAAACACCGTGTAATGACTAAGCGAGTATGAAACGTGTTCGAGAAATAGGAAGAGAATCATTCGCGAAAAAGTATTTTGCTAGAAACAACAAAAAACACAGTTTGTTCTACGGCAAACGAAGAATGAAATAATAAAACCACAAATGAATTGTTGAAAACATTGGTAAGGAATCTCAGCGTGTACCGGACGTGAGAAGTAAAGCCGAATTAGATGGGAATGGCAGGTGGAATTCTTGAAATAACCGGGTGGCTTGGCGGTAGATTCCGATGGAACAAAATGAACTAGATGTTCCGGCTAGTACTTCTTGGCCCAGGGCAGTCACGACGACAAATCTACTCTGCTTCCAAATTCAGCCAAGATATTCAGCAACATTCGCCGTTCGGAAATAGTGTTGTTAAATGCTGGATTTCGTACCTTGATGACTGTTGAAGTTTTTTATAACCCCACGATATCCATGAGCCGCCAGAATTCGGTGCTTGATATCTCCACATCTACCTCGAGGATGTCGTCGTCTGCTGATGCTGTACTTCACAGACGGACAGTGACCACAGAGGGACATAGGTCACAGACGGATCATGACCTCCGGCAAGCAGGACCTTGGTCTTTGTCACATTGATCTTACATTCAATCCTGAATCCTTTTTAGTTTTAGTTTTAGTAGATAGCTTGCTTTCGTTCAATTCCATATTTTCGTATTCTGCGGTAAACTTCCTCATTTGACTTCGACTAGGTCATATGTAATCCAGAATCCAAACCTGTGTTTTTTTCCTACGCAATAATGTGCAAACACACCGCTGGAGAACAACAAACCAAAATGTCAAAAATTGCCCCTCACGCACACATACAGCCGGCAGCTGTCAGTGCACGCGTCGAAACAGATGACACAAAACAATGTTATCAATTTCGGGTGCTCTTTTTTCTTGTCGATAATCGCTCTTGAATCATCGGACCTGTTCAATGCTATCGATCACAATCGGTCATTTCTTGCATCGAGAGTGAAACGGACCGTTCCAGCGGAAGACCACCGGGTTGTGGTTGTGCGTGTAAGGTGTTTGCTAGGGGATTATCCAGCGAGAAAAAACAAAGTAAACTGGAAACGAGCGAAAATGGTTTCATCACCTGCGGAACGATTGGCCACGGATTCGTCCGACACTACGGATGAGGAACCGGAAAAGACGGAACCACCGAACACGGCCGAATGTGATTCGCTGCACAGTGGCCGCCAGCTCGTACACACCATCCTGCCGATCAATGTGGACGTGCTGTTTGAGCTGCTGTTTTCCCGCTCCAAGTTCCTGATGGAGTTTCACGAGGTGCGCAAAACGACCGACATGGTACCGGGCGAGTGGAAGCTGAACAAGGACGGTCTGAAGGAGCGTGTGGTAACGCTTACGATAGCCATTACGCAAACGATCGGACCGAAAAATGCCCACGTCACCGAGACGCAGGTGATGCGCAAATGTTCCCTGCCCGGTCAGCTGTACGCGATCGATGTGACCGCGGTGCAGGGTGGTATTCCGTACGCGGACAGTTTCTACGTAACGCAACACTACTGTATGTCACGCACGGTCGACAACCATACGGTGTTTTCGGTACACGCACAGGTCCACTATCGGAAGTCGATCTTTGGCTTTGTGAAGGGATTCATAGAGAAGAACACCTGGGTAGGGTTGGAAGATTTCTACACCTCGCTGTTGCGGAATCTGCAGAGCGAGTACTGCATTCCGCCGGCCAAGAGTAAGGGCAGACGTACGCGCCGCAGTGTACACACCCAGAACAAGGTGATTGAGGAAACGCTCATCATAGCGGATCATACCAAAGTGAAACCGATTCGGGTACCGACGGCAACGGTTGGCGGAGTGCCACGGAAGGCGTCGAAATCCGGCTACCGGTGGTTGGTTGCCATCATGCTGCTCGTACTGATCGTGGTCAACACGACACTCTACACGAAGCTGCTACAGATGGAAGATATGGAGCGGATGTCACGGCTAGACAACAGTGAGGAGCTGGACTCGCTGCTGCTTGCCAAGAGTGTCCGAACGCGCAACGATTGGTTGACGATCTTCCAGCAGCAGGAGTCTCGGTACAACGATGAAATGCTCGAATGGCAGAAGGTCCTGTCGACGGTGACGGAAATGCTGAACAAGGCCAGCGTGCTGTGCACGAAGTTGTGCCGGATGCCGGACAATGGTACCAGTGCCGGGGGTGGATAGAGCACGACTTGCGCCGATTAATGATAACGTTGTGGTTCCTTGTTAGTATTATACTTTTATACCGATTTCCCTATTCTCTTTCTCCCGTGCCGATGTTAGGCGATCGGCCTTTCCTCGGGCAAAAGGATGTACCATAGATGATGCGTTGTACACTTTTAATGTAAAATATACATTTATTTTTGTGAACATTGACTATTGGTTTTCTGATTTTTAACTGTTTGAAGATGGTAGAGAAACGTGGCTATTTGGTCGGGAATTTACTCATTTACTCTTTGCCTTGGGGTGCTGTTGTCGGGGTAACCGGAGGATCGGCATCTTTTTCAAGCTTTATTTTTACTGGCAAGTGCGAGGACATCGGTGCATCTTCACTGTAGTTGCCCTGTGGGATGAAAAGGCAGATTAATTGCTAACATTCTTGCGAATCCATGGGGAATTCCGTTTGTAACAGAGCACATGCACTCTTCAACGTACCACAACTTGCAGATCGGAAGATTCCGTCGTAGAGTACGGTGATATGCCGAGCAGCACATCCATCACCTGTTGCGACACGTGACCAATCTGGTGCTCCATAATTTCGCGCGCATGTTCCAGCATTGGTTCGCGAAACTCGGGACAAATCGTGATAGCGTCCTGTAGCTGCTGGGCAGGCAATTGTATCAGTATGCCCAGGCTTTGCGGCGTTAGCCGCTGGGCACATTTGAGAAAACCGTCCCAAACTACCTTCTGCTTCCAGACCTGCTTCAGTATGAGCCGCTGCAACAAATTCGTCACGAATCCGGACAGTCGGGAATGAAGCGTTAGCGATTGTATGACCGTACGCATGAGCAATGTTGGTAGGGGTGCAATTTCCACTAGCTGCTGCATGACACTACCAAGCACATCCTGCGTGTACACTTCCTTCTCGGCCAAGCATAGGGAGGTTGCTTTTACGATGAACTTCAGCTCCACCTTGCTCGTTTCGATCGTGTGCAGTGCTACAAGCAACTCGACCGGATTCAGTGGCAGTTCGGCGGTACCGTACTCGACACCGATTCCTAGCAGCCGGTTAAACACTTCCTTCACAACGCCCGGATTCAGTTTGATGAGTTTGGGCAGCGCGTTAAGGATTTCCTTCTTCGTCAAGCCATTTATAACCGGTATAAGCAATCGCACATCAGACACCTTCGTTTGGTGCAGTGTTCGGACACGATCCACAAGATCCGCTGAGGGAAGCGCTACAAAAGGAAAGTAACGATCGTTAATATATTGAACGGTTGAAAAAAAAACGTGTGCCTTACATTTCTCCGTGAGTATGTAGATAATGCGTATAATGATTGTTTCCGATCCCTTGGGACATTGTTCGATCAGTCGCAACAGTTGCTCACTTTCCGAACCAATCTTCCGTATCGGGCCTTCGATTGCCCGTATCACGGCACGCTTCATCTCCGACGTGGCCTTAATGTACACCTCCGAGAAGCGCATCAGCAGCGTTTGATCGTACACCATAACTTCCAGAAACAGCCCGAGACAAACTTTGGCCAACTCTTCCGTCCACGTGCGCGGATGTTCCGCCCGTCCGTACTCCTGCGCGAACATCGATTCGGTTGGGTTCTCATGCTCCAGATACGCCAACCAGGCGAGTGCGCTCTGCTCGATCTGCTCCGTCATAATGCGATGGACGGCAAACACGTTCATTACGTACTCGATCGCTTTATCGCGTATCGTTCCATTTTCGTAGTACGCATACTTGAGCAGAATGTCCAAATACTGCCGTTCCCTTGGTGGTCGACGGATGAGCAAATCCTTCACGATCTGCATTCCACAGTCGGCCAGCTCTTCCAGCTCGCACATGCGCACCAATATGTCGATCAGTTCTTGCGGAAGCATCGGAGCCTCCAGATAGAGCCGCTTCAGCAGTGATTCCTTCGGGCGGAACGTTTCCTTAGGACGATCGATTATGTTCGTGACGAGTCGCACGAGCAGTTGCGTGTACGGATACTGTGGTCCATTGTCGTGCTTGACGTGCGTATAGCGGGTAAACCCCTGCATGAGGCCGTACTCCTCAAAGATCCACGAGAACGCCAGTTCGATACGCTTGGGCAAATCCTCCAGAATGTGCTCCATGATCACGTCCCGCACGGGATTAACAAATGACGACCCGAACGCCGTAATTATGCGATGCCGTTGGGTACTAACCCCACCGACCAGGGCCTGCCGTTCCGCCTTCAGTATTCGCACCACGGCATCGATGAGGAACGTTTCCTTGGTGGCCTTTGGGAGGGGTTTTGTGATTTCCTGCAATTTCAACATTTTTATGCGCTGTCGTTGCTTCGGTTCACCAGCACCACCCGCCGCACCACCCTTGACGCGTTCCAGTGTCTCTCGGAGCTTACGTGTTGCTTCCAGCTTTTTGCGATCTTCCTCGGAAAGCGCTTCATCGTCCTCGTCCTCATCACCCGCACCTTCCGGCAGATCATCATCCGCCTGATCGCCGGTGGTCGGTGTCGAGGCTCGTTCTGCAGATGGACCGCCAAGCTTTCGTTTGCCCGAAAGGATAATATTCTTTTCCTCCTCATCGCTGATGCGCACCTTCATCGGTGGATCCTTCGTGAAGGCGTTCGCACCGGGGCCGACCTTTACCTCGCTCATTTGGACGGCTAAAGTTTGCGCGATCTTCTGAATGTATTGCTCCACCGATAGCACTGCCGCGGGTTTCGCGTTTTGCAGCATTTGTTCCGTGAGTTTGTCCATGTTGGTAATGACCAGCTGTGAGACCAGATCCGAACTTTGAAGCACATCAACAAGAAACTGCTCGTTCTGTTTGTTGGAACGGTTTTTCTGTTCGTTTAACTCGTCGTAGTCGATCTCCATGGTGCGTGGCTGATCGCGCATCTCACCGTCGTCCTTGTCTTTTTTCATCTGTCCATCCAATTTGGCACGCTTCGCTGCCAGCTGGGATGCCATCGAGTTTTCCAATGCCCGTTTCGCACGTCGCTGCTGTTCCTTTTTGTCCATCTTCGGAATGGCACGCGTTATCTCACCGTTCGATGCACCCAGATCGACCAGTATCTGGGCGATCGTTGCCTGATGCTCAAAGCTGGCCGGATGTTTCAGCAGGTTCAGAAACTGCATCTTCAAGTTCTTGCGCACCGAACTAACCTGTGAGTTGGTCAGTGTTGGGGGTAGGTTCGAATGGAGGTGCTTGAGCGCCTCGACCACACGCGTCATCTTGGATGGGCGCAGCTTCGCAATGGTGCACAGCGCACCGGTACAGGCAATCAGATTAACCGAGGAAATGTGTGACGCAGCGTGAAACGTTAACAGTACATCGAAGATCCTGGTCGATTCGTCTTCCAGCTTGCGCCGACGGATCTGCTTCATCGTGAGCGGTACATCGGCGAGCGAGAAATCGTTCGGGCGCTTGACACTATCCTCGTCCGGGTAGGTTTGCAGTATCACCACACCCTCGAGAAACTTGATCGCATTCGTCCGTATGCCATCGTTATCGTCATCGATCTTGTCCAGGATGTAGGACTTTATCAGGACCATTTTAGTCCACGCTTGTTCCACCTCCTCGGATATATCGTCTAGCTGGCAGAACCACTGTATCGCCAACCGGTAGATTGAACCACAGCCTTGAATAACGCGCTTCGTTACGATGGGAGCTAAGTCTCGCAGCAGGGTAAACAACGTGTCCACCACCTTCGGAAGTGTATCGATGTGCTGCTTGCAGACTTCCTCGATGAAACCGGCAATCGCTTTCCGCACGTCGGCGGCCTTATCATGAGCGAGCACCAGTATATCGTCGAGAAATTCGTGCAACAGCTCCACGTCCGTGTGCAGCAAGAGTTCCTGTACTTTTGCAATGATTTCACACTTCTGTGGGACAGCTGCAGTTTGCGTATTATCCAGTGCTTCAACGATCTAGATAGGGAAAAGCATAATGTAGATTAAACCACATCCTAACCGTTTCCAACCACATCCGAATGTGCTGCAGTTACCTTCGTTCTTGCATTGGCTATCTTTTCATCGGTGAATAGCATAGCAGCTTCGCTGAAGCTGGACGAGCCGCGCAGTAGGTTCTCCATGGTGGATAGAGACCCGTACGCCCGTACCTGTCTTCAGTAATCTATACTATACGCACTGTAAGCTTCCGCGAGCTTTATCGTTATCTGTAGGATATGCCTTAAATGTAGCTCCAATTTTTACTAAATATGCGCTTCCCGTTTGGGGATCGTCCTTTCATACAAAAAAACGAAAACAATTTCCCGCTTGACAAGCGGCAAAATGAAGCGTTGCTGTCAAAACGGAAAAACGCGTTGCCGGCGAACGAAGCGTTGCCGGTTTCGGTGCCGTTGGGAAGTGATGAATTTTCCCTTCGCAATGTTGGGCGTATATTGCAGTGCATGTTTATGTGTATTTAGAATGCACATAGCAATATGTTTTCCTTGTATCAGGATAATGCAAGGCCATTTTTGGGTAGTTCTCGCAGGCCGGATTTAAATCCTTTGGGAAGCTTTCCTACCCCCCGACAAACAAAGAGCCGCTGTCAGTTTGACGTTACATTTTTTTTATCGAATCATACCAAATCAGACGCTCCTGGGTAGATCACGTCCGTACAAGTTTTGCGCTAATTTCCAGCAGATTCAAGGTAATTTGCACAATTTAACCAATTTCACTACGCTCCCTCGTAACAACATACCAGCGGCATGAAGATTTCGCATGAAACATTTTACTAATGGCTTCTCTTTGCCCAGCATTTTCGCAGAAAAATCTCGTGGTGAAAAGCAAACACAAAGTCATCAAGAGTAGCAGAGCACCTCTTCGCATCGTTCGCTTCCGTGTAAAAAAACCGGCGGGCTTTTCGCTATTGAATTGATATCGAGCAAAGCCTATCGCGTTCGGAGGGTACGTTCGTTAGTTCGTGGAAAACCAAGCAATTTGATTCGTGAAGCTTAGTGTGGTGACGAAGACACGACACGACACAGAGGTGCCGTGCATATAGCCATTGTTTGTGTGTGCGTGCGTGTGTGTGTGTTTGTGGCGTTAGTCTATACCGCTCTTGACTGAGTGCCGATACCTCGTCCGTTTCGTAGCGGTTGGTTAGCAGAAAATCAAGGCATTCTCCGTTTGTGCGGCGCGCGAGTTGCAATAACGTTGGTTTTGCTACGGAAGACGTGGGAAGGGCAGAGAATAGTCGACGGGTGAAAATGTCGGAATCGGACGTGGACCCAACAGCGTTGGTTGCAAACGACAAGCCGGTAGAGGATGTTGAGAAGCAGCAGGCCACAAATGTGGGTACGCCGGTAAGTGTTCGGTGGACGGTGTTGAAATTGTGGGAGTAGGGTTATGTTCATAATCTCGCGTCAGTACGATGGTTGCATGGTAACGATAAGATGAAAAACGATTGTGTGCATGTCCTACATCGATGAATTGTAAACAAGAGCATTAACTGTTGGTAATGTATTTACCGTGCAATTGGTATGTTCTTATTTTATATGGAGTGTCAGTATTTTTGGAGCCAGCGGGTGGCTGCTTCACAAGTTTTCTTAGAAGAATTTCATGTTAGCATCACATTTTCATGTTCATGGTTAACATGTGTGATTGTGTAAAGTATATTAGGAAATGGTGCGCGTGTTGTATGTTGTGGCAATTCTACTGCAGCTCGGTTACTTTACATAATTTGTTAGTTCACATCGCCAAAGCCTACTTTAATTGAAGTTGCATTTATTCATGGTCAACCATGATCGTGCGTTGTTTCGTTAGCACGTTGTGTAGAGTATCAATGTAGTGGTATGTTTTCCTAAAATGTAATCGCCTCTTCTGGTAATTATTGTGTACGTTGCGATGCTCGAGATGGTTGCGTGCCTGCTTTTTTAGACGTGCGAGAGGGTGGAATCAGATACACGATACGATGCATTTACGATAGCTATTATGTGTGAACATTTAATATCATAATAGATACGGGATTGTGTTTTTTTTGTGAAATTAATACTTCATTCCATTCTGTGTGGTGCTAGAATCAAAAGCATCTAACACAAACGAAATTCTAACCGGCGAATGAAATTCATCTCCATTCGCCTGTCGTCATGCATCGTGGATGTGTGTTGAGACGACATCGTTGGCTATCACTAACACCAGCGCACGCGCGATGTTTTGTTTTGCTTGTGCAGACGATTGGAGGCGGGAAAATAGTCTCCGCTACACGGGACCACATTTCAAAGCGTAGCGGCGTTTTGAAACGTTTCTTGGAAGCAAGCGTAGGTTTTTGAAAAAGGCGGGCAACTCATTGTGCGAAAAATATAACGGGCGTACAGTGTGTTCCAAGGGGTTAGTTAAATTTTTACTACATTAGGTGGCCACCTATGGGGAATCTGTATTTCCAGTAACTAACAACTTAGGCTCTTTTCCACAAATTTTAACACAATTAGTCAATCATATTTCGAATTGGTCGTTACATTTCTTCAAACCATCTACCATTGGGAAATAGTTTATTAGGTGTATGCGTTTGTCTGAGGAACAGTAGAAAGTAACATTATTTTTTCTAATTGCAGACAAAACGCACACCAAAACGGAAAGCGGTGGACGCATTTAAAAAGGAAAGTGAAGAACTTATGAAAACGCTAGGCGTTTCGATGGACATGGAAGACGGGCGTCGACGTACCCGTTCCAGCGCACGTGGCACTACACCGACTACCACACCTGCTACCCCACCGACAAAGCGTGCACGAGGAGCGGCCACTTCGAAGCCGGCGGAAGATTCCAAATCTCCGACCACCGCAACCACTCCAAAAAAGCGTGGTGGAATGCAAGGCAAACGGTTGTTGGTGCTAATGGACCCGACGTTGCCGAAGGAATATTCTGAGGCAGCATCTGCCGTTGGGGAGAATGACGATGCTGGGAAAACCACGGAATCCGATGTCACAGATTCAAAGGATACGGAGGATAAGGACGAGAATGTAAAAGAAAACGATCTGAAGGAGGAAGACAATGCCAAAGAGGAGGAGGTACTGTCTGACAAGAAAGAGGACGTTAAAGACACCGAAGATGATACGGTTATGGCTAGTGTAACTGAACCGGCGGAAGATGCTGTTGCAAAGGAAGAAGAGCCGGTCAAAGGGCAAGTGAACGACTGTGTTCCGGCGAAAGTAGAGGAGGTTCAGAAAACAACAGTCGACGCACCAAATAAGGAATGTTTGGAAGAGAACAAAACCCAAGAAGCAATGGAAACGGACGAAGTTCAGGAAGAAAAAAAGGAAGTTCGATTGGAAAATCAAACTAATGAAAAGAAATCGGACGATACTAACAAGGAGGAAGTAGTAGTCGAAGCTGTTTGTGAAAGCAATGGAAGCAATACGAACACCACCTCGGAAAAGTCTACAGAACCGGAAGTAGCTCAGTCTGATGAAGTGGAGAAGATGTGTCTGGAGAATGACAAGCAACCAGATACCACAGCTCCTGTTAAAGACGATTCAACCGTTGTCGAACCAGCTCCGGCTACCGAGGACACAAAAGTGAAAGAAAATGACAGCGCTGCTGCTAAGAACGACAAAGATATCACGGTGAATAATGTAACGGATGCTAAGGTTGTCGAAAAAGTCGTCTCACCTGTTGAAGGTAAGTGTTACGGAATTAGTAGAATGTAAAATTGATTCACCGCATATACTTATGGTACTGTTATTTTTTTTTCTTACTTCAAGTCGAAACAAAGATCGTTGCGAGTGAAGCAACAGCGACCACTATAGAGCCGACAACAGCGACACCGGAATAATCCGAATTCAAGTAGATGTTTTTATTTTGAGTGGTTGGTAGCGTATCGTTAACCGTTTGTTTCTACATTGAACTGCTGCTGCAAGTAACGTTTTGCACAGGGCACCATACGGTAGGTTTAGCTCTCAGCCTTTGGGTCAGGGTGATATGTGATGTGAGCAGAGGGACAGGAAATGATGTCAGCTGGTTGGTACAATTAGGAAACAAGGGTAGCTTATCATCCCGGTTATAGTAGCAGTTCAAATTTGAAAGATTTCTCATTGTTTTCACAATTATTTTCATTTTCTTTGCCTAGCGCACGCATCGGTTTTGCGTGTGCCTTATTCTAGATTTACTATCTAATATTCATTTTGTTGAAATTTGATTAAAAAAACAACATTTGACCGATAATAACTAGAGTTTCCAGTGGGGGGGTGAGGCAATTAGCATTTCATCTGAACAGGGGGAATGCGTTTTACTGATTTAGCAGCAGTTGTGTGCGAGTTTACGGAAAGATATTGTCCAGTTCAGGATAAAGATGATGTGTGTGAAACAAAATGAAACTATCACTGTTTACAAATGTTAGGTATTGCCATCGTAGGTTAGTGTTTAGGTTCATTGAACTTTCCCCCCAAAATGAAAAAAATTGACCACAATGACGAAGCGCACCGCAAGTTGTCCATGAAGTTGGAACAATACACAAAAGCTCTACAGGGTAGTAGAAGTACTATAATAGATATAGCAGTTGTTAGCTGAGTGAAATGAAGGTTGAGCGTTTGGCAATGTTGTGAACATGATACTACAGCAAGCAATGGATGAGGGTAACGAACAGGGACTATTTGTGTGGTTTAGTAGGACATTTCAAGATGGTTACCCTGTTACTATTTTGACATTTTCATATTTGCCAAGTTACGTTTGCTCCTTTATGTTTTAGTAGCGTCTGTACACCGTACAATTTTACCACCGTGTAAAGGGTAAAAGGAACGTCATTACAACAAAGGAATGTGTCACATACGACTAACAAAAGGATGAGCAGTAGGGAAATGCTTAATTAAGGAAGTCTTCGGAACATGTACATTTCAGCCCGTAGAAGATGATTTTCAAGAGTTAATAATATTTACATGTCGAATTAACAGAAAACAAACTTTTACCCCTATAAGCAGGGTTTTCCGAGAGCCCCACTTATATACACAGCTGTTCCCTTAGAGCAAATAAACAAACCGGACAACTACACACGGTTATGTAAAAATAACTCGTCGCGCACACTCGACGAAGCAAGGTACAAAGCGGAGGCGATTTTTTAAACATGAAATTTATACACAATCGATAATATTTAGATCGAAAGCGGCGGTACAATGCGCGTATACGTATTGAGCGACAACAATCTCAGCGAAACGGAAAGAAGAGAGAGGGGGAGACTACGCAGCGTCCAGAAGACAGAGAGTTTGGCCGATCTTTTTTCTATTAAAATGTTTGTCGTATTAAAACGGGTGGATTTTGTTTCATTGTAGGGATAGAAAGTTCCGAAACAGTGCGAGAGGGTCTGTAAGAAGATTTTCGATTAAGTTGGCGCTAAAGTGAATATCGACCTCATTGTTGGTTAGTGTGGTACGAAATATCCATGATAACTTCGAAGAGATGGGGCGGCCCGGTGGCATGATGGTAGCGGTGCCGGTCTTCACACGAACGGACTGGACCAAAATCCCATCCGGGCCAATCCCCCGTAGCAAGGACTGACTATCCGGCTACGTGGTAAAATAAGTCGATACGGTCTAACGAAAAAAAAAAAAAAAAAAACTTCGAAGAGATATCAAGCAAACGGTGGTGAGGCTATGCTTGTTACATTTACAAGAAGATAAGATCCACAAGATGAAATAGCTCCGCAAATCAAGCGAGATTTCCAAATCTCCGGAAAAAATCATGCACGGAACAGGGCAGGGCTACGTGAGTACCGAATTCATATGGAAGCTTCCTACAGTCTCAGCCTCAATCGTCAGACGTCACGATAGCGCTTGGTGAAATTATGGCGGCATCACGAATCTTTAAAATGTAGATTCATTCAAATTCATAAAAAATGAATCAGATTAACCGAACACTATTGGGTTGTTTAATTATGGCGCTGTACATCAGAGTTATGGCGTATGGTACATTTACCGAAGTAAGAGATTCTAAATGTGAAATGAAATATGATCAGGTGTCACATAAGCAGCTACGCGAAACTTAATTTCTTAAAAGTGATAAGAAGTCGCAGTGTCTTAGCTATAGCAACTTTTTTATGCTTGTAGACCAGCACCAGAGGTGGGAGGAGGGTCTCAATAGACTGACCAACTGAGCCCTAAACGCCTGAAACATTAACCAAATGCTAACAGTGTGGTACCGTTTGGACGTTCGAAGAAGACCTACTATTTCGGCGCCTAATACCCTTGTGGGTGTACCGGTACAAGTAACTCAAGGAGATTTTAGTCCGGGTGGTGGTTCGGTAAGGTCTTGCCTTCTGGAAGGTTTGTCCCTACGAAGGTTATCTACTCGGTCAAAGAAAAGAAGCATGGGAAAAGAAGTCCTCTCGTAAAGACTGCGATCACCAGTAGAACGTCTCATCTTTATATTGCCATCGTTATTATCGTTACGCGAGGGTGATTAGTGCCAGTCCGGTTGGAGCAATCTTCTATACAAACACCGCATTGTTTGCAGATTGTGTGTCCCGTTTCACACCATCGCACTAAATTGTCATGAACCGATTACATCGTGTGCTGCTGTCCATATTAGCAAGCATGACTCAAATGCGCCGTATTGCACTGAAAAATTACTGTTTTGCCAAGGAAAGAAGGCACACCTTAAATGGTTGGTTTATCTAGCCCTTTAAAGCGTGAGCTACGTTTACACCCGAAAAATGTCACGGGTTCGCGTTCGGGAAAAAGTACACGCTGTAAAACAAAAGGGGTACAACCAACCCGACCCGTCGCGAAGTGCCGGAGGACCACTTTCGGAACGGGTTTATCAGTCGCGGTGGTAAGGTTACGTTCTGCTGTTACTGCACGCGTACGGGGAAATGCCAGCCAATTCAATGCGATCCATCATCATGGATCGAGCGAGAGAGCCCCCACCCTCCCCACGGGACGCGTACGTTCCATTGTTTTATGTTGCGTTTTGTTTCATGACCTATGGCAAAAGTGGATCATCGCGGACCCGACCCAACTGTTTCCTTTTTTTTTGTACTGCTGTAACGACGACAAGCGGTACGAATTGCAAAGTGCGCGTTGCCAAGAAAAAAAGACCAGGAACCCAAAGGTGGGAAAATGTGTATTTCACGGTTCCGAAAATGGATCGCATAACACACCGGCCAAAAAAGGGGGGAGGCGAACCAGTAACCGTGGCCGCAATACCTGCAGCGGAATCAGCAGGGGCTTCAACTGTCGAGACGTCATGAAACAGTCTTCAAATGTGTGGCGTTGTTGAAAACTCATCGAGTGTTGTCTATGCGGTGTCCCCCAAAACTAAGGAGACCTTGGAATCTGCTCAGCTCCAGATGCTTCGGAGCAGCTTTAATGTACAGAACTGTAAAAACAATCAAATAAAGTGAGTGTGAGGAGAACCCGACGCGAAGATGCTGTAGTCCATCGGCGAACGGTAGGAAAATGCTGTTGGCAGCCTGTTATATGGAGGTTCCTGCGGTACACACTATTCCACGTCCCGGGGACCAGTTTTAAGATCGGTCCGATATGACGCAATCGTAAGCAATCATCATCCTTTGGATGTGCTGTGCGGGGACGATCTTTCCCCCCCACGCCCCCACCGCGGTTTCTTCGCGCCAATTCTTTTGTTGGTTGGCCCCTGCGGGCGTCTTACGCTCACGAGGGTATCGAAACGGGATAAACACGTGGGATGAATTACTGCTAGCGATCACCAAGCACAAACACACACAGATGTGTGATGCGGTGCCAATACTGGCCTACCCATACCGCCGGGAATTGCATTGCATCACACACATCGTTCGGGGTTACAGGGGGACTGAAGTTCTTCGCACTATCATCTGTTTCCACCTTTCACATCGTTTGAGGAATCGCTTGTTTTTTTATTTTATTTGGAGGACGTCTGCCATAACGTCCGTCCACAGTCAACAAGGAACGAAGCGGTAACATGTACTGTTGTCCCCGCGTGTGTGACGAGTGTTTTAGGGGGGTTAGATGTAGTTTTTTCCTCTTCTCTTCTTCAATTTGGTCGTCGTTTCGTTTGTGTGCCGGTCGATGAAATTGCAATGATTGGAAAGGGCTGGAGGTTGAGGTTATGTGGGGAGGTGCGTGTACATGAGCGTGGGTTACCCGCAACAAGAGGGCAAAGGTTAAATTGGATACACCTGCTGGTATCGGGCCGGTGATCACTTGGCCATCGGAATGGCTTGATCGGTGTCGAGTTGCCGAGTTTACTATCACTTTCTACAGCGATCCACGGGCAAGCGATAAAAATAACGTGAAGGAGGGAATTTTTGATAATGCAGGATGCTAAGGTATATTGATTGGTGAATGTTCGGGTTGCGAAAATAAACTCTTTATTTTATTACACAGGCAGTAAGTGATGCCACCATTGTCACCTCGAGAAAGTGGGCGCGATCCATCACAACATGGTAGCCACTTAACGGTGGTTTTATTTGGATATAAAAGCTAAATATCTCGCACAATTCTAAAAGTAAACTTCTTCTATTACCAGGAAAGGACATAAATCTCGGGTAAAACAGAAACCAAATGTCTCATCTTATTGTATCTCGCGCAGAAGCGAGCAGTGGGGACAGTTAAAACAAGCTAGCAATTAACATGAGCAACAAACGTTACAAGACGCGTCCATCCCAATTACGCCGGCCTGGACCGGTGACCAGATCGTGCTACACAAATTTTGCCTGGGAATGGTACGCCGGCACGTACACAATTGGCCGGGGCGCCTCTTTTCGAGACGGACGACGCTATGTAATGATTAACCCCTCACGCGAGCGCACGACCTCGGAGTTGCCAGCTTGGGGTGGGGGAGATCTGGCGCCGATCATGAACATAATTTCACTGCCTTCTTACTTGCTCGTTACTACACCGCTACACCGCCTGGGTCCAGCAAACTTTTCGACCAAGTGATTACCCTCGGCTTGCTAAGCGGCGCTAACAAAGCGAGAAACATGAATGAAGAGAGGCACACCGTCGCGTGGTAATGTTTGTGGCCGCTAGTTTTTGTTTGCTTTTAGATAGTGCTTACAGTGATTTAATAAAGGCAACATTGTGGGTGAGTTATTTCGTTAGAATTCTTCACTTTCGTCTGACAGTTAGGTAAAAGAGGGTTGTGCATTGTGTGAAAGAAGATTAACCTGTCGAACTTTGCTCTTTTCTGTTTTAGATTCTCTACGCCTGTCCTTATTTATGCGACTCCCCGCCTGACCCAATTATATAGGAATATGCGAGATCCAGTTGAGATCGACGTGTACTTTACCGGTTGTACTGTTTCCTCATTGATCCCATCGTTTAATAGTGGGTCTCTGGTTGAACTCCCCATCTTTTATTGAATATTCTTTGTCTGTAGATGGGCACCTAGGAAGGCCCAGAAAAGTCTTGAGTACTCTTGAGTCTTGAGTCTTGAGTCTTGAGCAAGTACGAGGCATTTCGGAATGCTATTCCAGTTGAAGTAGGATATATAGAGGAAGCCTTGGAATGTCTGATGTTGACGGATATATAGTACGGCGGATATAGTAAACAACGCTTCATATAAGTTCAGTGTGCACATGATCCAGAAAGCGGGAGGAACTCTTCATCTTCATCTCCAAATTATGTTTCAACATGAAAAGACATCAATATAGCGCGTAAACCTTGTTTCATTTATGCTAATCCAGATGTGCAAGGGAGTCTCTGACTCCTCCAATTTTGCCAAGTAACCCCAATTTTTTCAGACTATCTAAACTACCTGTACGATACTTTCGGAACAAACAGAACTTCTAACCTCATGTAATCCGCACAATATAGGAAGACTCTTCGCTTCCTCCCAAAAGGGTTTGAAAGTTTTCGCTCCTTTTGCGTTGTACGCTATTCACCCGAGCGCGCATAGCCGAGGATCACCCATGGCAGTGCGCATCACATAAGAGGGCCGACCTTAAGCGGTGCCGTGGCTACAGATTTCGAGCATGACGATCACGATTATGGGATAGCATGGGGATTGCTTGGGAGCGCGCATCATTGCACGGTGCACATTAAAACTGCGGTGCTGCGCTCTATTGCGTAACGTTGTTTGTTAGTGTAGAAATTAGAAATGGGCAGGAATTGGAAATAACAGCGAACGATGAGCGACGTCTGTCTGACTGGCAGATTATGAGCCTGATAGGCAGTGCTGACTGGTACCGACGGTGGGGAACCTGCCATGAAGTGATTTGTTGAAGCTAAAGACGATCATTTTTGGGGCCCGAGTGCAGCACCGGTGGCCATTGGTAATCCGAATCCGCGAGTGGGAAAGAAATAAAGATGCAATCGTCTCCGTGTCTTGCATTGCTTTTTCCCCTTCCCCCTCCCCCTCCCCACCGCTTCGAGTGAGGTCGTCGTGTTGTGTAGCGGCTTACGCAGATGACTACTGTTTGTCGGTGACAGTCGCTGAGTGGAACTACCAAATGGCAATGTTTCGAACAAATTTATTCTTACATTCTTAAAGATGTCTTTGTACATTCAACAGCTTTGGTACGTATCAAATAATGACCTAAACCGGCTTCGTGTGCCGAAGATGCCGATCGGTGAACATTCTGCCGCTGAAGAAGCATATGAGCGTATAGAATTTGGAAACATCAGCCCGACCGTTCCGTTGTGCAATAGACATCCCCACTGGACAGTGAGCACCGGCCGCTCGGCCACAATCACACAATACTGGGGCTGCGGCCCACAGATCACTTGCATAATCTCCCCAACCGAAACGGGTCGTCCACCGATGGAGGGACCGAGCTTTTTCCATCAACTTTAACTGCAAAAGGATGCAACGAGAGCGCATGGAAAAGCTTCCCCTTGATGGTGTGTGCCCCGTTTAAAGCTGCCTAATGATTGAAGAATGCTCCAACTCTCGCGCCCAAGTGCGTAGTATCATCATCAACACTTTGCCGAATAGCGGCGGAATGTGGATGGTTTTGTGTGCACGCGTTATTTTTTGCTGTGTTTTTTTTGTGTGTGCACTACACACGTTGTGAAAGTTCAGCCACTCTTCTTGAAGCGTCACTTTCGGCGTTGGAGTTTGGATTGTGTGCGCATCTTTCGCTGACGAACCTCCGCTCTGCCCCGCTCGGATTTTGTTTGTCTACCGAGCCTTGTCATCTTGTCCTTTCTGTCCAAGTTCTCTTCACCGTGTTTGGGAGTGGTACAACAACCTGACCACCCTTCCGACCATCAATCATGGGCCGGTGAAACCCCGCATACATCTAATGATCCGTGTCACTTAATGTGGTCAAATCTGTCTGTTTACTTACTCTCATAATCGTTCGCAAATGAGGCATTAGCGTAATGGGGGATAGAAAAAGAGAGCCCACGGACCGTGGAGATCCACTTGAATCGAATGGAGGGCAACACCAAATAGACGGTCACCTGCGTTGAGCTCTTGCTGGGTTGGGAGTGTGCAATAATGGTGGTTAGGTTAAGCGTAACCGAATGCCGATGATGTGGGGTTCCCTGTCACCATGTCGAAAGGGATATATGTCGGTCAAGGTTTTGGGATCGCGATGGCGATCAAAGCCGTTTTGAGCAACAACGTGTTCCGCTTGCCTGTTCCGCTATCCGAAGCGCATACCCTTTTCGCGAGAGCCGAAGCCTCCGGTAAGGCAATTAAGCGCGCGTACTTTCGGACACGGATCCGAAGATGGCTAATTTACGTGTCGTTCGATCACCTTGCCCGGTAGACGCTGATGATGGAAATGTCATCGGTGATAACGTGCTAACAGCTTCGAAATACTGTCGCCTTGATTGGCAAATCGTAATCACTGATAGCGTGCTATGCTTAATTGAATTAAACGCTCAGCAAAACAATCCTTCAGCCTCACACAGAGACACACATTTCGTCCGTTCTCTTTTCGAAAGCGCTTCAAAGCATGCGCTTGCAACAGTCATCATCATGCATCCAACGCGCTCCACGCCAGGTATGATTAATGATGGACATGAAAGGTATCCTCGCCATGCAGCGTGTGTGTGAGAAATATTCAATTGCGTCAATTACGCGCGTTTATGTCATAAATCTGCTCAAATCATTAAATCGATCGAGAGAGGGAACAGGATTTAGCACCAACATTTCAGTAGCTTCTCATCTTTCCTTTGCTTCATTGTTGGTTTGATAAGTGAGCGATTGAAAACAAGTTTAATCAGAACATTACACCGCTCAGCGGGTTACAGGGTTATTACGGTGTTGAATACCGCATTCATGATATTCTCCACAATACTACAAGATCGACTTGTCCATATTCGTAAAGGAGTAGAAGAATCACGACTGAACAGATCTTTACCATACGACACAACTTGGTGCAGATGGCGGGTTCAATGACCTCAAGGCCGTATACGATAGTATAGTCAGTCAGTTGGAATCTTTAACACGAGTGACAATGGCCATCGTCACATGCCAGATGATGGTGGATGGAAAACTCTCGTTGGTCCGTTGCTACCACCAATGGCTTGCGCCAAGGAGCTTGTCTACACTCTTCAACCAAGCGCTAAAGAGGGCCATCCGTGACTCGGAGGTGGAAACTTCGGGGACCATCTTCTATAACTCAATCCTGATCTTGGCATCTGCTAACGACCTCGACATAATTGGTTTACGGCTCTCCTACCGTGCGGATGCTTACCAAACGATTGAGCTGGCGACGGAAAACTTCGGGTTAGAGATTAACGAGACAGAAACCTAAAAGATGAAGGACCACCAGCGGCTTTGTTAACATATTCTACCTCACGAATGGCACACCGGGGGCGGCCCGGTGGTGTATTGGTAGTGGCGCCGGTCTTCACACAAACGGACCCGGACCAAACCCTCGTACGCAAGACTATCCAGCTACGGGTCACAGAAAGCCAGAAATGGCAGCCCTGAGGTTGAGGTTGTTGTGCCGATAAAGAAGAAGGCGTTCGTCGAAGTCGTCCAAATTTCACCTATCTTGGGTCAAAGGTCGGCAACGATAAAAGCATTGATGTTGAGATAACTATGAGGGTGCTGGCCACGACCTGGCCTTATTAAAGTCTGGGGAAACTACTCTACTCTAAACAACTGTTGCGAAGAACAATGCTGGAACAATATAAAAGTTACAAAGTTCCAGTACTTACATATGCCTCTGAGACATTGACAATGTCCAAAATTGACGACTGACGACGACTGACTCGCTTAGGCGAGTAGTATGACGAATTCAAATCAAAACTCAAATGGACAGACGTGGAGTGAGATGGCGTTGATGAATCAGCCGGAAAGAATAATAGAATGAGTAGAGACGGTGCTTAACAGCGAACAGGTTTAGAGGACTCCTGCTGTAGTCTTGGTCGACCTAGTAAAAAATAATTAGTTTACTTTCTGGTGAAAATACTCCCTTTCAAATATTCCAAGTAGTTGTCCAACCACATCCAAAAATCACCCCATATTATTATTATGTTTTTGTTGTCCCCAATTTTATCTAAACACAGCTTAACCTTATCTAAATGTTTGAAAGTCGTAGAATGTAATGTCCACTTTAAATTTGCATGCCAAAATATGCAACGCACGCCACAAACCGTGATGCCGGAGACAACATGCTGAACGATAATCTAAATTGTTTGTCTATTACCAACACGATGGTTAAAAAAAACAAAAGATGATGAATTCATTCAAAGCCAACAGCATTGCGTCCGAATTTTCATCCAACAGCTTGGTGAGAGAAAAACGATGAACTGTCGCTGATAAGTATGCGGCGCACCACACGCGGCGTGGCGGCGTTAAATGTTCACACGCGCGCCTTCAGCTACCGTCAGCGGGCGGCTGTGTTAGCGCCTTCTGTCTGTCCGGCGTGCGGGGGCCACGGCTTTACCAATTTAGTGCACCAGTTTTCTTCGCATGCGCACGTGAATGAGGGTACCGAGACAAAGAATCATTTGTTGTTGTGTGTGTTTTTTTCCTTTCGCAAACAATATTTGGTCTATTTAGCATGCGGGGTGTGGTGCATATGAGGTACTAATCAATCTTAACAGCCCCGGGTCCCGTAGGCAAACAAAAGGGGGCAGGGGTGCACCGTGATGAAATTAGGGAACCCGAATGTAACCGGCCCCATTTTGGGACCGATGCCACCGGTACCCGGTGATGGCGCGTGAGAATGGTTGGTTGCACACACTATGTTGCACACGGCGTCATCAAAGATGCAAATTTTGCAATGTTTTTTTTTTCTCCTTCCCCTCTGCGGTACTGTAACAAACTACCCTTCCAGTCCAGTGGCAGCAACGGAACGTATGGTGACCGTCGTTACGAAACGGAACGTATCAAATCAGCTCAGCCCACGTACAGGAATCGGTGAGAAAACGATGTGTTTGGGGGTGGGAAACATACAGGGGGACCGGGAAACGGGGATCGGGGGCTTCTTCCCCTCATCCCCCATGCAACCCCCTTTCTCGCGTTTGTGCTGAGTGTCACTGGAGAACGTTACTCTGGCCGTTCGGGGAGGTAAAATCCCGGAAACGTCGCGAAACCCCAACGCTGTCTTTCTGGCTTATCGCACCAAGCGGTCTGTTGGATGCACTTTACCGGTACTTGGGACAGCGCTCTTCGACACACCGTCGAGGAGGCTGGCCAACAAATGCACGTTGGATAACTGTTTTCCCCCGTTTTTTTTTCTCTCTCTCGTTCACTCTCTTAATGGCCGACAAGTGACGATGCAATGATGACCGAAGTAGTACCATTAGAGTGTGCATTATCGCATCGTACTAATCCGTTCGGTCGGCATTGGGATGGGATTGCTCCCGGGAGTGTTTTTATTGCTAGTGTTAAGGAAAATTCGGTATGCTACCGTTAAATTGACACACACACACACACACAATTGGCATGATGGCTGAGCACTCAGCGTACGAAAGCAGCATCGAGATTGAACTTCAAGGAGAGCACGAACAGAATTATGACATTAGCGTACAATACAGAAGAAACAAACCTATTAGGCACGTAGAGGAAGTGTTGCCCGGAGCATAATTGCCACCTTAAAACTGTTCTCCTTTGCATGACCAAGAGAGGTGGCGTTTTTGTTTGCTGCTGAAATGGCGCAACGCGGCACAGGAAATGGCCAGTAGGTGAGCAAATAAACATGGCAAAGCTCTCACAAACCGCCACCGGAACGAGGATCACACACGTTTGCGGTGGGGTTGTATTTGTTTGTTTGTGTCACATAGTAATCGTGCGCCAAGACGGTTCCATTCTCGGCACTTGTGCCCCTCCCCGGAGGTTGCGTTGATCGCGTGACGGATCGAAAGACTCGAGCGCAACGGTAAGCGACGAACCCCACGTCACGTTTTTTGCGCCATCCCGACGTGACTCGGGTGAGGTGAGGATGCAAATGTTGGGTAGATCGTACTGGAAACCTCTTCCCCAGTACCACCACTGCAATCCCCCTCCCCCCGTCCCATCGGTTAAAAGGTTAAAGTTTGAAATTTTCCAGGAAAGAAGCTTTCTTTCGGATGGAAAGCCGTTTCACCAAACTTAAACCGGTTTCATAACAAAACTATGGTCGGTACCGAGATTTCGGTTTTAATGCTCCCTTCACCTTCAGTTGGAAGGTAATCGTGTTTTGTTTTTCTTGCATTCCCTCCGGCCCCCGAAACAGACACGATCTGTTCCATGACCTTACCGATCAATCTTTTAATCCAAAATGCATTATTTTACCGGCCGCACCAGACGGTTCTGCGCGCTGCAGTACGCCACAATGCCGGATCGATGCTCATTACATTCATTCACATTCATTTGGCCGTAAATTAAGACAAAATGAGAAACATAAACGGCACGAATGCGCGAACGCCACATCGCGCTATAGTGAGCTTCCTTCCGGTTGGGGTTTGTTTTTTCGTTGTTGTTTTGTTTCCGGTTCAACCATGTGTCTGTAGGTGACGGATAAAATCATCTCCAACCGATCCACTGCGAAGGGTGCGAAAAATAATGCTGCAGTAAGCAAAACAAACAAAAAACAAAGCAACAACGTACCGATCGACTCAATTAAATAATCAAACATAAGAGTGAGCACGTGAAACCCCCTCCCTGAACGTATATTGTTCATTAAATCAGAGTTAATAGTTTACATTTTACCTTGAATTGAAGAGGTTAAATTCGGTTTGTTTTTTTTTTCCCCCCCTGGTGTTGCTTTTTTGTTTCCCAGTTGAGACGTTTAATGGCGTTTGGAGGACGGAAGAGATGATCACGTGCTGGGAATGGTGCTGATGATCCGCAAGATGATCTTTGCGTATGGAGATCATGCCGTTCGGTGGTTGTGCAACGAATCGGATACAGCTGGTAATAGTGGCACGGTTCGCTTTGGACGACTTTAGACGAACCGAGCAGAAATGTTAGTTAGTGATAATTATTTCACCATTAGACCAACCTGCTTACCAGGGAGGGAAGGTTCGTTTGGGGAAACAGATACGTTTGGGTAGCATCCGAGTAGCAGAGTATGTGCAATGTAGTATGCAACATGTAAAAAGTTTAATACATGCTGTAGCAGTAAGAGTTCTACGTAACGCAGCAACTACGAGTACGACCTCTGCTGCTAGAAAGGTTCGCCATCATTTTAAAGTGTGTTGTGAGGACTACACCAGTGGGGGCCTGTGACAGTGTTTAATGGTTGGCAGACGACCAAGGTGTTACAGGCGTTGAAAAGCCAGCTCAGATTTGTTTGGGAAGGAATGGGCAACAGTTTAATTTAACGCGCGCTTCTTAATGACAAGCTGCCGGCCGAAGAAAAGGCCATTAAAATGGGTTTCGTTTGGCGATTTTTTTTTCTACCACTGTGACTATTGAAGGAAGCAAACGAATTAATTTCGCTTCAAACAGTGCCGAAGAGAGCTGGTGACATTCAATGGAACGTGCCTGCAGTGGAGCAGGTACTCAGCGGGCTGCACATTTAGTGTCTTGGGTGCTTAAACCCCAGACGTTTTGAAAATAGCACCGGATCTTAAAAAGCCATGCGAAAAACGATGCCCAGAGGCATAACAATTAATAGCAAATTACTAATCAACCCATAAACCTAAACAAGGCACAGTAGTGGCTGCAACAATAAATAAAGGAAAGCCCATCCCCCCCCCCCCAATTCGATGGGCATAATTACGCTCCAACGGTGCAAATCAATTGACCATCGATCACCAACGTCACGAAACCTTTGACCCGCGCCGAGGCCACCCGAGATGCTTTCGACGGGTGACGGTGGATGTACCAACGCACGGCTTTAACCACAAACGACAAACGCGATAATAAAGCACCATTCCAATGGCTTGCCTAAATGGCTCTCGAAGCGGACGCTTGACACACTGCGCGTACAGTACGCTTCGTCCAATTCGTTGGTGAATTAGGGGGTTCATCGCAGCCAGCCTGGCAACGACACCACGGTTGCGGCCTGGTCACGGTGTGCCAATTTGTGCATTATCTGCGATGCGGCGTTCGGCCAAACAGGGGGAGATCCCCCAAATCGCAACACGATCGTCCTCGGTGTCGACGACGATTCTTTCGCTAATTCGATAGTTTCGGTTCGGTTAAGGGAGATGGTACATAACAACAGCAGACAAAAAAGTGGAAGAAACCCGCTACCTGTCGCGACGGCCATCATCATTCCACGTGGCCGGCTATGCTAGGGCCCGCGTGTCTATTATGCCGGTGGAAGTGCCGTCGGGAAGGTGGACGTGCGGAACAACACCGACATGGAAAAACAATCACAAATCTTCGCTGTGAAATTAATTCGTGTGCGCAAAAGCCGGCCCGCTGCTTACCATGTATGGAAACGGTCCGATCGGTCCACCATCGGTGCTCATCTTCCGTCCGCCGTGCGAATGCGGCGCATCGTTCTTAGTAGGACAATTAACCGACAAACCCGTCCGATGCACGCGGGATGGGATTTTACGGCACCGCCGTTTTCGATGGCCCAAGCAGCGCTACGTGCCTGCGCGCGAAACGATCGGGCGTCCGTATCGGGGCAGCCGGATCGGTGCCGTTTGGCGGTGGGCATTACCGCTCAAGGATACATCCGAATCCGAACGGTATTGACGGTATAAATCGGTAGGAACCATCGTCCGGTCAGCACATTCTGTCGAGTGGCGTTAAGGGTAGAACACTGTACCAACCACAGCTGTGAGTGAGCAAGATGCGCGCATTCGGTGTTGTCTTCGTGGTAAGTTGTGTTTGTTTGTTCCGGTGTGTGTATGTGTGTGTGGTTTTGTGCAAAATGTGCTTGCTTGTGCGTTAGCACGTGTGTAAACGTTCTCACTAGCAGTGGACAGGACGTGCTTGTTCCGTGCTAATCGATCCGTTCCGTTCCCGTTTTTTTTCCCTCTCCCCCCCTCCCCTCCCCATTCTAGTGTGTGGCCCTAGTGGTTGTGGTACGGGCCGAGGCACCACTGCCCGGTGGTGGTGGCTTCGGTGGCAATGGTGGTGGCTACAGCAATGGCGGCGGCAACGGTGGATACGGTGGCAACGGTGGTGGCGGTAACGGTGGTGGAGGTTCCGGACCGCTGCTCCAGAAACCGACCGGTCCGCAAACGATGGAAGGTTTGATGATCGATCCCCAGCTGCTGGAACAGGTGAAGATGGTGCTGCTGCAGCACGAAACCGAATCTGCCACGGCCAACGGTGGCTCGAACGGTGGCCCGAGCTCGTCGTACGGTCCACCGCGCAACACGGACCGTATCGTTGGACTGATGCTGGAGCAACCCGTCCAGAGCATCCAGCTGGCCGAGTACTGGCAGGGCGATCAGCAGACACCGAGCGGTTCTTACGGGCCGCCCAGCGGTTCTTATGGCGCCCCGCAGTAAGCGGACGGAATGCTGCACGGACAGACTTTATGGTAGAAAATGAAAGCAAAAACAAGAAAAAAAAATCGAAAAATAAATAGAAAATTTGTCACCGTTAAAAAAAAAAAATAGAACAAAATGTGAGATACTTTGCGCCCTTTTACAGGAGTGCACCATATCTGGACCGTTTGCAAGTTGAGCTGGAATGTGTTGAGGAACTTGTGGACCTCTGGAATTGTTGCGAGTTTCGAGGTCCTTTTTTTTAATCATGGCAAATGTCCAGGCCGTATTGCTTTTTCGAAATCTTAAGTTCAATCCTCATTGGAGTCGTTTCCTTCTCCGAACAGGAGAACCTTATGCATCTTATCTCAGCAGTTTCAGGATGTTATTCACTATTAAGTGAACTCTTTACACAAGTTTTCTCAACTAAAATGGTGATTTTTTTGTTATAATAGTGTGTGTGAACGGAATTCCACAGCTACCGCTACTTATGCCAGTTAAATTTGAAAAGAATTCACAATTGGTTACAACTCTAGCACTCAGCATTGGAAAACCCTGCCTCCTCGCCGTAAATTGTTCGCCAAATGGTGCGTTAAAGTGGATTAGTGACGAGACATCATCCCTCGCCATCCGGGTAGAAAGGGAAGCATAAAATTGAAACTAAATCGTAGCTAAATGTGATCGTAAGCGCGATCGTAACTAACGCACCGCCCGCACTGCAATTACCTTTCGCGCGGATGCTGTGTACGTACCATCAGCAATATTTCCATCCACACACGTCGAAACCGAAACCCGTTTCACACGGTGGGGTACACCGACGACACCGATGATCGCACGATCATCTGCCTGCACATCAGCTGCAGCACGACGCAAACTGGCGATATGAAGCTGCTTGTGCACACGGCGTTGGCGACATTCACCGTAAGGGTCACTCCCGCTGGGCGGTTAAGGGTAGATGCGCATAATGATAGGCTTCCCTGCACTACCCGGCCAATCGACTGCATGCTCGGTTGGAAAACTCGGGGGAAAGGGCAACCAAATTCGCACGACACTCTGGCTCCAGATCTACCGCGGATGGTCGTGGCTGCACCACCCTGCCAACCCCGTGTTTCGTGCCGGGAGGGCCAATAAATTCCGAAAGTGATCCATCCGAATTAAAATGAAGAAGAAAGAAGAAAACAAAAACGCTAAGTGAGTGCAGATAAGACGGTGCTGTGGAAGCGCATCGGCGTGCGATCGGGTGAGCCTCCGGAGGCCGTGAATCGTGAAAAACAATCTCGCCATTACACTCGCCCGGGGGGCGGGGGGAGGATGGCACCAGCATGTGGTGAATGCAGGATGCTTTCTGCAAATAACGTAACTAATAAAACCCGACCGAAATATCTGCAGCGTGCGAAGCGAGTTGAAAGTGAAAGAAGAATAGTCAAAGATAAAACTATCAAACCGTTCATCTTTTTACGTCTGCTGTTGGTTGGAAGAGGTTCAGCAGCTTCAGGCAGCAAGGGGGCTGCCTTTTTTTTTTTGCTTACCTTCGCTGTATAGTTGGGATGCAATCCCCGGTTGTGGCCACGGACGGAGAAAAAAAAATCAGCAATGAATAAAATGGAGAAGAACCGCCGAACCGGCTAGGCCGTCAGGTCGGGAATTGCATGTCTGCCCAGCTGGAAAAACAAAACAAAACGGGCAACAAACCCGAACAGCGGCACAAAAGCTTACGCGCGGTGATGAGCAAACCCTTGACGAGATGAGTGGAACCGGTACCATCGGTAGGGGTGGGGGTTTATCGCGAGCTCACCTACTGGCACTAACAAACAACGGTAGCTTCGGTTGCTGACAAACAAAACTCCAAAACGAAAAAAGAACAACCTCCCCTCCCCCCCCCATTCAGCCAGAGGGAGAAAGGGATGGAGAAGGTATGCTTCCCCCCCCCCCCCCCTCTCCTGTGCGCCAACTAGACACAACCCGGCCAATGAAGGTTCATGTACCACGGGGGCACTAGGGGTGGCTACCGGCCAGTCGATGGAAAGGGAAAGGATGAGCGTGGATCCATCCACCCCAAAGTGGGACCCGATGAAAGTGAACTTGCGTGCCGGAGTTGAAAATAAGAAAACGAGCAATGAGAAGCACCCAAACCGGCAAGAAGATCAAACCACCCTGGCGGCGGGGACGGCATAAACGGAGATGCGATACTCCACCGGCGCCCGGCACCAGAAGGGTGGTTGATGTTCCGAGCGCTGGGATTTCGGGAGACCGGACGGGAAACCCCGAAACCGACAAGGGGGTGGAAGTGGGAGTGCTGGGGGGGGAGGGGGGGGGATGTAAGTTGGGGGTATTCGGGTATAAAGACTGCAATTTGGCGCACGGAAAGCACACTCGGTCACAACACTCGCTTCAGTAAACATCTAAATTTTAGTCCCCGTGTTTTTTTTTTCTTTCCATCTCTATCTTAAGTGAAATGAACAGCTTTGCCGTGGTAAGTAGCGCCCTCTAGTGAAGAATTTCTTCCAGAGAGCCACAAGAATTTGCCACAACCGGGAATTTGTGGAAACGCGGTTTTGGAGGTGTGCATTGTGTGTGTGTGTGTGTGTGTTGTTTTGTGATAGTGTTGATTGTCGTCGTGTTGATTAGTTGCAGTTGGATTTGGTGGGGGGGAAGCATCCCGGGCGTTCTATTATTAGAGAAGTACACTTCTGACACACACTGCTCCAGGGGGGAAAGGGGTCTTCCCGAATGGGGGACGAACACTCGAGCACTTGTGAGGTGTGGTTCACGGAAGCGGAGTGGCATCACATGCCATACTCGAACAGTCGTAACGTAACAGCTGAGAGATTATTACAGCTCTTGACAGCTTCTTTGATAACTAGCTCATTCGAGGCTTTGCCCATTGAGCGAAGAATGGCATCCGTTCTGCCTTTCCGACACACCCACACACATCTTCCCATTAGCACCAGCAAACCCAATGTCCAGCAGTGGCTGCGAGATGTCTAATCTAGCGTTTCTTCTCTTTCCGGTTGCAGTTTTTGGCGTTTGCCTCGCTGGCCGCCGTTGCCGTCGCGGAACCACCATCCCCGTACAGCTATAACCGTCCGTCCGGTGGACACGGAGGTAGCAGCGGCGGTGGCTACAGCCACGGTGGTGGCGGTGGCGGTTACAGCCAGGGTGGCGGTTATGCCAGCGGTGGCGGATACTCGAGCGGAGGTGGTGGCGGTTACGCTGCCAGCTTCTCCGGCTCGTCGTCGTCGTCGTCGTCGTTCTCTAGCGGCGGCGGTGGCTACCAGGCCGTCCCGGCCGGTGTTCAAACCTCCGAGGGTTTGAACGTGGATCCCCAGCTGTTGAACGAAATCCGCCAGATTCTGCTCCGCGAGGAAAGCCAATCGTCTTCGTCGTCTTCGTCCGGCGGCTTCGGAGGATATCCTTCCGCACCGTCCGGTAGCTACGGTGCGCCTTCCGGTTCGTACGGACCACCGTCGTCCACGTACGGCGTCCCGTCCGGCGGTCACCGTGTCGTCGGTATCGATCTCGAGGGTGTCAAGCAAGCGATCCAGGTAGCGCAATTCCTGCAGACTTCGTCCGCTTCGGTCCCGTCCGGTTCGTACGGTGCCCCGTCGGTCCCGTCCGGTTCGTACGGTGCTCCGTCGGCTCCGTCCGGTTCGTACGGTGCTCCGTCGCGCCCGTCAAGCACCTACGGTGCCCCGTTCTAAGAACCCTCGGGGTTGGGTACTACGGTACCATCACAACACAATGTGTACCGCGTACCGTAAACCCTTACAGCCTCCAACTGCCGGACCCTCTCTCGCCGGACGTTGGACGTATCGTAAACGACACGCAGCAGAACAAAAACAAACCCACCGGGGGACCAACCGCCGTAACGCGTCTGGACACCCGGACGAAACGAACACACGAAACACAGGCAAACGCACGTAAAGCACGCATGGAAAACACAGAAAAAACACACACACCAACCATCCGCGCCACCAGACAAGCTGAGCGAGGAAAACCACCTGTCCCGAAGGGTAGGGTAGAACATCATCATGGCCAGGGACAACACTCGACGCGCTCCGGTGGAATCGGGAAGCGACAGCGTAACGCTTCACCCGATTCCGGGGCACCGGACCCCGGGACAGGTTGGTTGTGGTCCGTACTGTCATCAGTGTGTCCACCCATCACGGACCACCACCGGGTTGTGACCAGAGAGCAACAGTCTTAAGCACTGTTTATGTTTCCATGTAAATATTTCTCCTTCATCTCTCTTTTCCCGTCCCGTATCTTCTTCGCCTATCCGTTAGTAGAATCAAGTTTTTGTTTACACAAAAAAAAAAGAAACAAAAACCGACCGCGTAACCGAGGATAAAAAAAGCTATAAAAAAATAAAAAAATCGAAAAATTTGTCACCGTTAAATGCTGTGTGTTTGTTCTTTTTTTTGCCCATAAGTAATTGCACTGTGGGTCGAGGGGGGGAAAAAAAACGTGTCAAACCACGTGGGAGGAGGCGACATACTGGGCGCGCTACCCGTTGCTGGCGGGCGTTTCGCATAGTTTGCGTACGAAAGTTTTATGGCAAACCGGCGCGAAGTGGATTGCTGGTGGTGCACTTGAAATTCTTCGATGTATCATAGCGATAGCGAGCTACTCTTTGTTGCGATTTTATGATGTCCAGGGGGGGGGGGGGAGTTGAGTGTGGGAGACCCAAAACCCCGTAGCCACATTAAATACCATTCATACACGAGCGAGTACACATCGTGATTGAACTGTTGCGTCCCAACAACCTTTGGGGAGGCTTTTGTTGTTGGTCACGCGTTTTTTTTTTTTTTGGGTCGGAGCAAAATTTGAAGCCATGCTCAGCTGAGTTGCATCGCCAGTGAAAGGAGAACCGGGCTGGGGGCATTGATTAATTGACAACGATCTTTCAACGATGCAAGTCGTTGCCGTGTTTGCGTAATAGAGCATTTTGACCCAATCTAATCCGATTACACCGAGCGACGTTCCCTTGCCGGTGGGACGTTTTGGATTGCGAAGTTTTTTTTTTTTTTGTTCCATTGGAGCCCTCCCATTTTGCCACGGTAGGGTTTGCTAATGCGAGTGAGAAGAAATAGGGTTTTGCCTTCTTGCCCAACGGTGTGTGTACCTCGGCCATGGGTGTCTGTTAGCGAAGGTACGAACCGTCGGCAACAAGGGTTCGGTAACATTGCTTAATTACATGCTGGAGGGTTTCATTGTGGCATTAATTTGATGTCGAATGGGATGGGATGTAAGCATCATATTTTGTATTCATTAATTCTGCTCAGTTAGGCCACGGCAGACAGACACGGTCTAGGGATATAGTAATGCCAAACTGTACAATGTCACCGGGAGTTCGTGAAACACATAAGAAAAAGCATTCTCGCAGCGATACGAACATATTTATGTTGCCAGCTTCCTGAGGGAATTCTTGTGACGTAGTAAACGCATCGAAGACAATGTTGTCGCTTATGGACAAATGTGATCGGACCAGTCATATAACCGACCTGGGAACGCATCTCCCGGTACAACCTTTTCGTCGTAACAGCGAATGTCTTTGTTCACGTGATATTCCTGGAATCGCAGATGATATTCTTTCACTTTCCAGAAGATGGTTATTTCTGTAGCTCCAAGGAATTTGTTAATCCGGCACCGAGGCTGTTAAGTTGTTAAGATATTATGTTACCAGAGATCAATCTCCAGATTTCACTCTGAAGATCAATTCTATAACGAGATCCTCGCGGTGCGTACTGCCAAACAGGTCTTTCTGCGGGCTTGAGAGACTTCTCTTATCAAATCACCTGTAGCGACCAATGAAGCTGGGACTATACAGAACTAAGATAGTCTCAGTACTCACATACGCCTCTGAGACATCGATTTTGTCTTAAACCGACGAAACCCTCTTAGCCGCGTTCGAGAGTAAGATGTTCAGGGCCCTTAGGTGTGGATTAGTACGACGAAATCATTGTTGTACAGTGGATTAGACTCGCCAGGCTCCGGTGGGCTAGTAACGTCATGAGAATGACACTGGACCACCCAACCCGCAAAGTGCTTTTAGGTCGTCCACATGATCAAAGGAGGCGTGATAGGCCCAAATTAGGATGGAGTGATGGCGTTGATGCGTCCGCAAGAAAGGCCAGGATAATGGATTGGCAGACGATGGTGCCATGGCTTGATCTTGACTAGATATACCAATGCCTTAGATCCTCTGGAGTGCTCCTCAGCAGCGTGTAGACTACAGTTGGGTCGCTAGAACTAAACCTGCCAAATTCGCTCAGTTCTTTTAAGTGAACCCACAAACTTCATTTGTCATATTGTGGTACTGCAGTTCGTGAAAACACCTTTTTATGAGAGATAAAAGAACGGAAGAACTGTACCGTTCGTTCAGTTCTTTTCAACAAACGAACCAGTTTGAACCAGACCAACTCTAGCGTAGACCAGCCGTACGTTATAACTCTTGATGTCGCCAGAGTTGAAGTCGCCAGAGGAAGCGGTACGTTAAGCTCAGCCGGAGAGTTTTATGATGTGATTTTAATAACCCAATGACACACGAAACCACTCAAACGTGCTGCTCGGACACTTCTACCACAGACGGGTAAGTAGGTACAAACCCAATCTAAACAAGTGATTCATTATTTTGACGGATGGTAATCATCATCACTGGCAGAAGAAAGTTAACAGAAGCACTAAATGTTGAGTGGCAGTAGAGGCAAAATGGCAAAAACCAACTGCAACGAAAGGCAATCTGACGTGGCTCTCAATTTCTCGTTTGGCTTTTTTGTTCGGGTAGCCACTTCCGGATTGCCATTTTCACCATTCGGCCTGTTTTTAAAGATGATTTGCACAAACGGAATCGTACAGCGTGAAAAAAAAGTGCCCAAACAATGGGCACAAACTAGTTGAATCGTGTATAAACTGCCGGTTTGTGTTGGTTTTCATCTCGTTTTCGTACGATGTGGAAAAGGGGGAATTTTTATTAGGGACTGCGAATAAAAGCTTATGAATTTGTTTACCTCCCCTTTGATTACAATTTTAAATGCAAAGACATTGGAGCTCGGAATGTTTAATGGTTTTCGCAGAGTAGTTTAGCAGTGGTTATGAAAACGTGTGTAATAATTTGGATTTTGGTTTTCCCTGTCTGCTTGACATTTCCGATCATCCTTTCATTGGCATTGAGTCATTTGTTACGTGCAGCATCCGCACCAAATGCAAATGACGATCGAAAAGCATCATTAAACACTTCTTTCAAATCAATTAAAACCACACCCAACAATCCGGGCGGAACAAGCTTGCAGCTCTACCGGCAAACGGCCACTATAGTTCCCGGGTACCGAATAACATCCGATAACAGACACCAGGAGCTGAATAATAAAAACAAAAAAAAAAAGGTGAATAACAACGTGCTAAACCAACGCACGCGACGAACGATCACAAATTTATGCAGCTCAAAATGCTACCGACCGATTAGTTCGATGTTCGCCGTACAAACCAATTGTTCCCACCCATGCTGGCCACCTTTTGCCGCCGCCGCCGCCGATAAGTGACACGCTGTTTGGTCGAATATTCAAATGAGCCCGATGCAGATTGGAGACATTTTTACCATCGAAAATCATCCGCCTAATCATCGCGTTCCGCCAGGTGCACGCTCATCGATGGTTCGCGCAGCCAGTGTGTGTGTTTGCCCGCGTCACCGATGAACGATGAAAGGATGTGTAAATGAGTCGTTGCCCACCAGTCGCGCGCACAATCCCAACGGCTACCGACTTGATTGAGGCCCGATTGGGGTAGGTTCCGTTGCGCGATTAGACGCAGCGCCCGAGACCCAACGCTTTCATCATCGGCATTCCAATTCATTTGCATAAATGGTTGATGGGCGCATGGGACGGGAATGGAAATAAATAAAAATCAACACTTCAACGCTTTTTTTTTTCTTCGATGCAGCGTCCTGGGTGTGTCTTCATTAACCGATTGTGATGGTTTTAATCTGGCCGGCGCTGCTCCACACGGTCTGGGGGAGATCACACCGACAGTCGGTACAGCACCGACCCTTATTCGGCGTAACGCACCAATTGGTAACACGACCATCGATTCAATGCCATCGAGTTGATAAGACTTCGGCCATACCGATTCCGGTAATTCGGTTTAGTTTGCAGGGTTTGATCTTACCCTGCTGTGGCCCGATTGCGTCAGTATGTTCGGACGTAATTAATTACGCACTAGAACTACAAAGCATTGAATATATTGGAGGTTACTTTATCCTAGAGGTAATTTCGTTCCGCTCAAACCATCTTCGGGGTAAAAGCATCATACTCTGCATCATACAAATCATTTGGAAGAACTGTTTTTGTAGGCAGCCCGGTGGGGTAATTTGTAGCTGCTGCGGTGTTCACACGACAGGACCGACGCAAAATCTCAACCGGACCATACCAATACCCCCCGTACGGAGCTTACTGGTGAATAAAGTCAATGAAAGTCGGAAATGGCAGGACTGCATTTTTTGTTGATCTTGTTTGATCTGATCCGATACGAGGAACTTATAGATTGATATGAGCCGATCTTAAATTTTCAATGTTCTTATTAATTATCGGCGTTGCATCAGTTCGCCCTTTGGAACTTGCTTTCTTACAGGCACTACAATCGCTTCGTGGTCTCGGAGTCCTCTAAGCCATCCATGGTCTAGCACCGTCGTCTGCTAGATCATAATCCTGGCCGTTTTGGCAGACGAATCAACGCCATCACTCCATCTCAATTTGGGCCTACCACGCCTCCTCTGTCCACGTGGACGATCTAAAAGGACTTTACGGACTGGGTGGTCCGGTGTTATTCTCATGACATGCCCAGTCCAAGGGTTCCAACGCTGTACGACAGTAAGTTCAACGTACAGCTCAAAGAGCTCGTCATTGTGACGTCTCCTCCATTGCTTCTTTTGAGCATCTTCTTGAGTCCAAAAGGTGTAAGAGGTGATTTTAGTCTCGAGTAAAAACGGAAGGATAGACTCTCCTCTATTGACAACATTCCGGTCAAAACAGTTGACATTATCGATCAAACGATTCGTTGGTGGAGAGGTTTCCAGAGCAAGAATATTCATCGGTAAACTATTGACTGGATCGATTGGCGTACATCAGCTCTCAAGCGGCTTGGTTGGTTCAAAAGAGGGATTCGTCTTATTAGAACACAGTACAAAAGCGCAAGGAGAACTAATTTTCAAGATGAATTGTGGATTTCCAACATGATCCTCACAGTGCTATCGGGTGGGTACACTGGAATTGGAATATACTTTATGATTCCAGAGCACATTAGTCACCGAGATTGTCTTTCCATTATGTCGATTTGTCTTCATATGTGTCTTCATTGCCATTAACTTCGCTTGTTTGTAGTGACGAATGCAAACCCCTGGACATCAATTATGAGCAAAATAAATCTCTCCCACCCAAGAATCGCCTAAACACAGACATTCAAGAATTTTCCAAATCCACAAACATTCACGAACAAATGCAGTCTCCGAATATTGCCAAAAAAAGCCTACAATAGTAAGGAAATACCAATAAAGTATACATTAAAGACTCAACGACTCAAGATCAGACTCCTAATGCTGCTGCGACCATTGATAAGACACGTTCAGAAGAAGTTAGTTCCCATGAACCTCGTAATCTGCAGCGCAAATTAACGATCAATGCCAATTTCCTCCAAGCCGCCAACCGATTTAGGGCGACCTATGACAAAAAAGTTGACGTTGAGGAAGTTCCAAAGCGTCATTAATGAGTTCGGTTTAAGGCGAGTCTGTAGTGAATAAATGAGTGAAGAAACTTGATAACGTACACCGTAATCCGTATTCCGATCCGTAACCGGAACTGACGTTTGCGGGCATCATTACAAATCATAATAACGTTGGCTTTGATTAACCGCCTCTGAATTCACGTCAAATGTGTAAGGATTTGCATCTTAAAATTGCCGTGTTTAAAACTGTGAGTGATGTTCTCTTTCTCCCCCAAAAAATCATGATTCACAATGCACAACGTTGAAACGTTACGCTTCGCGGCAAGCAGCTGCAATGTGTGTAGCGTTGCATGAAATGTACATGCGCGCTTATCAACCTGAAGCAATGCGGAGAGCATCCGCAGTGTGGGATGATCAAAAATACGAACCCCCCAACATTGAACAAAACACAATCGCCAAACGTGTCAAGTATGCCGGATGCAGATTGACACTCTCTGGACGGTACTGGTATTGCAAACCACGGCCAAGACGAAGATCGGTGGGAAATAAACAAACCCCATGGCGCCTGCCGACTGGCATCTTGTGCACGTATGATTGATGCTTTGCAGGGGGAGAGGGGGTGGGGGGGGGGGTTTAAATCCTGTCTGTTTCCCATAAAACGCAGTAAAATCGTACAACAACAAAAAAACCGAAAACAAAACCAAAACAATCGACCACCATCGAACAATCGTTGCGATAGCGTGCTGTATTGTATTATCAATTTCACCCGGCAAGAGAATGTGATCTGTGGCCGGTGCTATGTATGGATTTGGCACTGTCACAATGCGCGCCGCACGTTACTGTCTCCGAATGGTGTTACGGTGGGGCGCCCGCTCGTACCTCAGAAAGGACACAAACCCAATAACCTACCGTTGGGCTGGATGGATGTGCAAAGAGTGCGGTAATGGATTGACATGCGGGACAACCGGACAACTCGGGTGAACGTTAGAACTCGAAGCCATACACCTGCAGTTGGTACGGGAGAAGATACCTTCGAAGCGTTCGTGTACGGGGTTGTGGTTTGCTGTGCCTGGGTCTGTCGGGTTATTGCCCGTTTTGACTGATATCCATTACAACCGGGTTAAAGCTAGTTGAATCCGGTGTGCATTGAATGCCTGAAATGTGTACCCCGCCACGAAAGAGGTTATAATTTAAATATCTTCTAAGAATCTTTTTCTCAACCAGCAGGCCTACGATACAATTCCACGAACTCCACTGCACTTATCCATAATAATTATTTGCCTGGAAAAAAAGCCCCCCATCGATCAGAACGTGCACAACACCCTAATCGTCATAAATTATCGAGAGCTAAAATAAAGGGCTTGAGAACACCAATGTCCAGCCAATCTACCTCGAAGGCCCAATTAAACACTTTTTTCCCTGGGGGAAGGCATCGTTTGAGGACCATTTACACTAAATCACTCGCAGCTATAGAGGTTTCGATGTGTGACGCCACCGCCGGTCCAAGAATACTTGCACGGGCACTGCTATCCCGCCAGTAGTGGTCCGATTGTCACCACGTGCTGTACTGGTTCCGATAGCGAGACGAGACCGTGTGCCTGTTGTAAAACACGGTAAGCTTTACACACCACACCTACACCCGATCATCAAGGAGTGATCTGTCAGGTGTATTGATCGCCGCAGAATCTGTGGTAGTAGCGGTAACCGCAACCCAACCGACTACGCTTTATCCTGCGTCCGTGTGTGGAACTGGGGCACACACTCACACACGGCCAACTTGGTTTTGCATCCGATGGATGTGGAGTGATTGCAGTAGCCGACTGTGTCTCTGCGCATCTCGGGCGTGACCGCAGAAATAGCTTTAGATTGCAAGCAGGCACCTGCGAATCGGATCGAAGCGGATTTGTAATTCAGCGTAAATCGAAACCCCGTTCCACATCGGATGGCGCTGGAGTATTTGCATCCGACACACACATACACACACAAAGTGCTCTTTAATTGAGATCAATTGTCGGTAGCTTTAAGCAGTTGGGGCTGCAATCGCCAACCGATTAGTCAAACGGATGATTGATCCGGCAAAGTGATTGCTAGAACCAGATTGCTATCTCACCGAGCGTGTCTGTGTCTGTTTAAAGACACGCAACATCTTGGCCACTCCGTGCACAGATAAACTGGCACATTATCAGCAAAGCGTACGGTTTTGCGCGAAGCAGGAACACAGGATCGTGCCATTTGTTAAAGATCCGCCGCTCCACAAGCTGTGAGTCATCTTCTGGGCAGACCATCCCGATTGATTCAGTTCTTCAGTGGCGGTGCGCAGGGCTTGGTCGTAAACAGTCGGTCGACAAGCCTCTCGGTGTCGGTGTGCGCACAGGAATTTCCGTCGATTGAACCGTACGTGTGAAGCACCTGCTACCTAGGACGGGTGATTAGAGAAGGATTACCCGGGTAAGATCGTAAACGACCGTACAGTGCCACTAGAAGAGAAGACCAACAGTGGGCTCTCACTATCACCGGCACTATCATCGACGGGTAAAGCCCGCACAGAGCGATTGTGTATTACGGCGGCAAGAATTTGTAACCCAAACCGGGCGGGTGCATTCGGACCGAGTGAGAATGACAAATATCAAGGGCCGTCGTACCACCACCCAAGGCTAAGCTGCAGCAGCAAAAAAAAAAAACAACGCGTGCAACAAATCAAATCCTTATCGGCAAATTCGACGAAGAGTCTCCCGGGCACCGGTCACTGTATCATTTTGACGGTCGCATTCCGTACCGTTGGGGGTGACAGTTATATCGGGCAAGACGATCAGTCTTGATTGTTCCGGCGAACAATACGGATCGGAGCAGAGAACGGACCACCAGCAAACTTGCAACCGCGTACGATGACGAAATCAATAACCGCCAACCCGCAGGGCCAGTTCTCGGTCGAGGACTACACGGTGTTTACGATCATGCTTGGCATCTCGACCGCGATCGGTGTGTACTTTGGGTTTTTCCAGAAGAAGAACAATCAAACCACGGAAGAGTATCTGCTCGGTGGGCGAAAGATGAAAACGTTCCCGATTGCGATATCCCTGATTGCCAGGTAAGTAGCTAGCGGGCTTGCCGGTGGTTGGGTTGCAGGGATTTGCAGTGAAATTAGTGGTTTAAGCACGTTGCACTGCAACGACCGCGTAGTGAAGAGTGTTATTACTAATCGGGGGGTAGTTCTTTTTTTTTGGGGGGTGATTGGCATGATTAAAATTTCCGCCCAAAAGTACAGGGTTTCGATTCATGTAATGAAACATTTCAACCAGTCGGGGGAAATTTTTAAACCGTGTAGGGGAATTTTGCAAATCATGAAAGGATATTTGCAGTCGTTAATCGGTTCGTTAATCTTCGGTTTGTTTCAATTATCGGCATCAAAATCGCAACTTTCGCGCAACGAAGGTTGTTTTTTTTTGCTTGCAATATGACAAAATTAATCCGTTTTGTATTTGCCCCACAGATGAGCGCAGATGGCAGCGCATGAACATGTGGATGTGCTCATGAAGCCATTATGTGACTAACAAATTATTTAACTAAAAAGTGTTCTCCTAAACAAAAAACAATACAACCGAAATCGAATGTTGGCAATTGACAGATTGCTTTCTCGAAGGTTTTTTGCAAAATTCTCCTGTATGATTGGAACTTTCTCTAAACCGTTCACGAATAAAACCAGTAGAAATGTTTCATTAAATGATGCGAAACCCTGTATAATTAAAATTCCCGCTTAAACTGTTGCGATTCATCCTCTGCCCCTGTTGATAGTCGGGATAGCTAGTACTAGAGGGTGTGAACCCATCTGCAAGAATCGAGAGGCTGTTTTTATTTTACTCTAATCCGGCATATCGCCATTCAAGATGATTACGGCATGGGGATGATAGTGATGAGTGGCTTTTTGCTTGGTGAATAGAATTATTTGAAGCGTGTCGCATGATTTGTTTTTTTTTTTGTTGGTACTTAGCTCATTTCAAATGTTCCGCACATTTTGTGATAGTTGTTTAATTTGGAATGCGACATTGCTTTAGAAATGGTTGTACGCTTGGTTTTTTGTTGTTCATTAAAATGAGTTCCTTAATTGAACTTCAAAAAGGTCACTGTTACTTCCGAAAATCATGCTAGTGACATGTGTGTCTTTGGTGTATTTTTTGTTTTTGTTTTGTTTAAGTTCAACAATTAGAGCCATAAAACTTTAATGGACAAGTTTACGACATCTCACCGGGGTAATTTCCTGCCCAATGTCCGAACCTATCACCCTTTCGGTGTCTCGGGAATCTTTCCGGTCGTTCATACAATGCATTCCCTATCTATTGCAGCCAGCTGTCGGGCGTATCGATAATGTCGGTGCCGGCGGAAATGTACTCGTACGGTGCACAGTACTGGATCATCGCACCGACGATGATACTGATCACGATGATCATCAACTACATCTTCGTGCCAGTGTTCTACAACAATCACATCACCAACTGCTACCAATATCTGGAGGATCGGTTCAGTCCGGCGGTGAAAAAGTTCGTCACGTTTACGTACGTCCTGAACATCTACCTGATACTGCCCATCTTCATCTTCATCCCGGCGCTGGCCTTTTCGCAAGTCACCGGCATCAACATCCACCTGATCAACGGGATCGTGTGCGGCGTTTGCATCTTCTACACAATGCTCGGCGGCATTAAGGCGGTCGTGTGGACGGATGTGGTGCAGGGGATGATTATGTTTGTGTCCTGCTTTCTGGTGGTGGTTATTGGTGTGGCAAAGATCGGTGGACTGTCCGAGGTGCTTGATCGTGCTGCCGCCGGTGATAGGCTAGAACTTTTCGAGTAAGTGTACACGTGCGTCGCAGACGCTGGAATTCTAATTCTCGCTAACGCGTGATGTATCGTTTGCTACTGCAGCATGACACTGGACACGACAACGCGCCAAACTTTTTGGACCGCCAGCGTGGGTAACCTCTTCCTGTGGACCGGTTACTTGGGGTTAAGCCAGAGCTGCGTGCAACGTATCGTGTCGGTGCCGAGTATGCGGCATGCACGGGCAGCCTTGTGGATCTTTTGTGTCGGTTTCATCATCATCATGACGCTCAACTGCTTTACCGGCATTGTCATCTTCGCCAAATACTTCGACTGTGATCCGATAAAGGTTGGGCTGGTGCAGAAGGCTGACAAGTTGCTGCCCTTCTTCGTACAGGATGTCGTCGGTAACTTGAAGGGTATGCCGGGCGTGTTTATCTCGTGTGTGTTTAGTGCAGGATTAAGGTGAGTAAGCAGACTATTTGTTCTAGCTTTAGCAAACAGAATTGATGCCACTCCATTGAAATTCCAGCACGATGTCGGCGAACCTCAACTCTCTGGCGGGTTTGATCTACGAGGATTACATACGCCCGTTTAAGCTATTCAAACATACCGACGCCTCGGCAAACAGGACCATGAAGCTGCTGATCTTCGTCAGCGGTGTTTACTGCATTGCGATGGGATTGATCGTGGAACAGTTCGGCCACATCCTGCAGATGGTCGTTACGATCGCCAGCGTTACGCAGGGTGCCGTTATGGGTATATTCTGCCTTGGTATGCTCTGGCCGTGGGCCAACAAACATGGCGCTCTGTGGGGTTCCGCTTCAAGCGTGATCGTGATGTCTTGGATCATTGCGGGGGCACAGATAGCGATCAGTAACAAGGCACTGATCTACCCGCCCAAGACCACCAGCGTCGAAGGGTGCTACGAGTACGGGTTCAACGTAACGGCAAACGATTTCCCCACGCTTGTGGCACCACAGGACGATGCCGAATTTTCCATCTACAAAATGTCCTTCGTCTGGTACTCGACCGTGGGCACGTTTATGGTGTTTCTGGTCGGCATTCCTGTTAGTTACTTTACCGGTTCGCAGGATATGCGCAACTTCCGACCGAAGCTAATATCCCCACTGGTCCACTGGTTGCTACCGGAGGAGGTGCGACAAAACGAATTTTCGTTGAAGGCGGACAATGAGTAAGTACCGGTAAAGTGAGCACAATATTCATCTCAACACACACTATCTGGGCTGTATCTATCATTTCAGAAAACTTCACGCAGGACCTATTAAAGAATGGACGTTTACAGCGAACGAAACGGAAAAGTATAAAGAACGGAACGGAATCATTGAGCAGACGTTGTAGGAGAACATGAGGAGGGACTCTTGTACAGAGATGGTGGTGACACGTGGTGCAAGTCGTGGTGCGTGGTGTAGCAAATGTTTTGTTAAGTTCGTTCCTAGTTCTATTATGCATGTTTATTGAAACAGGAGGAAGGAACTATTCGGTATATTTAATGTTTGTACGATATTCACGTGTTGTGTGAATCGTTCATCTCATCGATGTGTAGTATTAATTTCGGTCAGTTTTAAAAGCGCCCCGTTAAGCTTTGTACTTGTTTACTGTAGATGATGTTTAATAAAACTGAAAAAGAAAACATTAACGGTGGTTATTATGCCACTAGAAACAGTAAAACGAAATGTTGTTATTTTTTTTCAATGATCAGTGAAGGTAATTTTAAAAATGGAGCATCTTACACAACCCTGACGAGAAGGAAACTTCCTATCGAATGCAGCTATATGATCTCGTCATTGTTTAAGGTCAAAAGTGTTTCTTGAGCTTTCCTGTTTCAGAGACTTTATAGGATACATTTATGTTCTGTAGTGAATGCACCTTTTTTCATTGTAATTACAATTTAAACATAATTATTTTTTTGTTTTCTTTTGACCACCCTGTATCGATGCAATCCACAGTGTTGGCCCAGCGAGTGTAAACAGCAGCTGTCATGAGAATTGTCAAAATCAATGTGACGGTTTTTCAAAACAAATCAGGTCGCGCCAGGTAAAATATGTTTCATACAAAAGTTCATAAAACGATTACAATTGTACGATTTGTACCGATTCAAAAGATGAAACCTGGTAATTTGAGCACAATTTTCGATTCGGAACTATCGAAACAAGGATTTAAAATTCCCTATGCATGATTCCTTTACTCCCAGAAGAAAAACATGACCAAAAAGGATGTTTAGTTATCGAATCATCATCAAATACAAGTTTCGATTGATTTGGACCGAAAGTACAGTAGAAACTATCTAATGTGTAGTTTAGCATATAATAAAAAAATATGCTGTCTGAATATGTAGCTGACATGCTTTGCATTGCCGGGAAACATCACCATAGAAAACACGCATAGTACGATGTGTCAGATTGGTGTTCGTAACAGGGATTCAGCAATCGGGCTCACACGCACACAAGAAAACAAAAGCAAGAAAGAGACATTCTGATGTTAGAGCCAAGCGAAAACGTACTCGCGTTGTTCGAGCAGGAGGGATTTTTTCCTGAGGGATCAAAATACTCGTATGCTGAACCATCTCAAAAGGGCAAATCGACCGCAGAATAAGCGATGTAAAGTCTGAACTCCTTTTGCGCGCATAATGTTTTGGTGATTATCTCGTGTTGCGGCAAAGATATTAGGCATAGTTCAGTCGAACGAGAACGAATGGCGTACGGTGCGCGGAGTGCGGATGTGTGAGCGAGACCGTGCCTGGTTGCAGGAAAGCAAGAAGCAGCAGTGATTGTGTGCGAAAGAAGTGAACAAGAAAAGGTAGGCTCTGGTGTGTTGGTGGTGTGTGTCCGTGCAAGCAGAAAGGTCCAAAAAAGCGAAAGCAAAAAAGTTCGTCGTGCAGCAAATCACGATTTCTCTAGCAAAGTGCGTACCGAAGGGAAGAAAAAATGAACAGGCCTGCGCCGGTTTGTGTAAATAACGGTGCGTAGGTGCGGGGAAGTTTGGGTTGTGTGGCGTACGCCCTGATAAGCGTTAGACAGATGAGTTCCAATTTGTTCCGTGCGTGCGTGCGATAGTGCATGGCATCTTCTTGTGCACGACGAGTTTCCATTCATTCGGAGTCGGCTTATTCGGTGTGCGTGTGTGTGAACACGGGCTATTCACTTGCGTGTAGTGGTGTAGCATGGTAGCCGTATAGAGAGGAAGCGCGAAGAAGAAAACATAACGTAAACGACGACTCTCGCAACGTCGTGTGTGCTTCGTTGCAAAGAAGCAGAAAGTGATGATTATTCGATAAAAAGCAATCGAAAATAGAATCAGAAAAAAAGAAGCGAAAATAACGTTGCATCTGGACAATTATTGTGACGAATATTGGGTTTCACTGTTTCCAGTACTGAGAGCGCGAGTGATCCTTTTTTGGCGGCCTGGTAAAACGGCTATTCCTGCCCCAAAACGAACGCAACAGAGTGCCTGTGAGTGGACACACCAACGGTACACACACACATACACCTAGGGGATAAGGAAACGCGTTCCGTCAACATTCTTACCCAGCCTCCCTTCCTCGCCGGCGTCGTCCACAAACAATCGCCGTCGTCGGTAATTGTTTTGATGGAAGGAAATCGAGCGACAAATTGCGTCCAGTTCGATAGCCGCGATAGAATACATTGAGAGTTTATTGTGGCGCGTTAGCAACTCACAGTTGGGATTGTTTTGTAAAACAAAAATTAATGAAAATTCCCAACCAGAAAAGAAAAACTGGAACCTTTTTTCCTTCTGCCGTGTGTGATATGGCCACCGCGCCGAAGAAGTGACCACCGTGCGTATATATATATGTATGTGTGTGTGTGTATGATGCGAAGAAGCAGTGTGTAGGATTTGTCAAACGCGCATCATTTGTTCTCGCCCGCAACACTTCGAGGCCGAAATCATAAGACGTAAAAAAAAAGATCCCGGAAAATCCGGCAATCTTTCGCGGCCGTCGGCCGAATAATCGAAGGATGCAGCTGTAAGTGTGTATGTGTATGTGACAGAGAGTAATGAAAAATAACACAGGGGGCTATATCGCTTTTTTTTTGTTTGGGGTTGATTGTAAAAAGAGGCAGCTGCTGCTGGTGTAAAGGGACAAAGGGTAAAGAAAATACCGAAAGTGTGCTGCGACGGCGGCCAGCAGTAACAAATGGCCAATAATAATTTCCTTCACACCGTCGTCGTCGTCGTCGTCGTCGCGTTCCGTTTTTCTCCGCTGCCTAGCCATAGCAGTGAGTGAGATAGTAGCGTCACAGCGTGGCAGGCGGTTGTCTCGCTTTCGCCACATCGAGACGGGTCGTGTGTTCGTGCGAGCAGGCAAGATGAACGGCTTTGTGCGTGACGGAGAGCGGACGAGTCGCGCTCTATCTACGCGTTCTGTTTTTGGAGGTATAGAGAGACAGAAGCAGCGAAACGAAATGTTAGGTTAGCTTTTGACATTTCCGAAAAGAATCATCTAGCCAACAAGCACCTTGCTTGATTTTGTGTGTGAATTTTTGTCACAAGTTCATCTGCCCACAACGTTACCGCGCGAAATTCACAGGGAATTTCATCAACGTAAAGAGTAACCCTCATTAAGGTGAGATGGGAACGATGTGTGGATGGCAGTTTGCGGGGATGATGATAGTGTGGTGTGTTGTGTTGGTGATGGAACGATCCAAAATCAATTGAATTATTGCAATTGGAATCGGTGTGCGGACATTGGAACTTGTGACAAAATATCAGCGCCCAAGCTCGGCGGTATTTAGGACCCTGAGTAGAACACAGCAAAACAACAACAAAAAAGTGTGTTGTTCAAGGATAGCGCGTACCATTTTGCGTGTGTGATATCAGGAAGTGTTTCATCGTACGGGGTTTCCTCACGGTACACATTCACACAGCCACACACACGCGCGTCCGATCGAATGTCACACGTCTTCATTTGACAGAAGAGTTTTTTTGGTGAAGCGCGCGCCTGTATGTGTTGTGTTGTTGATTCGTGTTGAGCCGTTTCTTGCCCGCGTGTGTACTTTGTGGGCCAAAACTGCGAAACAATACTTTGCTCCCGGGGAGAAAACAAAATAGTTGCATCAGTGCATGTGACCGTAAGTTTGTTTTCAAACGTCCGACTATTAGCAGCTCTCTATAAGAGCAAAAGCAATAGTAGGGCGCCTCACCGGCAATAATGCGGTATAGGCGATTTCTCTTTGATTTGTTTGAATTATATTTCACTAACTACCTAGCAGCACCTCGGTTGATTGTAAAAAAAGCGTAAAGTGGCTGAATCGGTATATTTATTGGCCTCGATAAGGTTTGCCTGATAGGCAAGCTGCTCCGGGTGTGTGTCTGAGTCACAGAACGATTATTTCTGCCGCATGGTAAAAAACATGCCCGGTTTCCTGCAGTAATCTGTCATCTTTGCATCTTGGTGCAGAATGTTGCAAAGTAGGCACTTTTGATTGTTTTAGCATGAGTTGGGTTCCGTATGGAGTGTTTTTGGACGAGTAACTGCAAGGTTTAAGTAAACTGGGATTGTGGCTATGGCAACGGTTATGATTAGATGTAGCTCTCTTTTTTTCGAAATAACTAATTGATTTCCCTTTTTATGTTTCAGTTTTTCGCCCGAGTGCCACCGTACAGTGGTTGGAGATCGATACAGAATATATGAAATGATCGATGCAGCACGTGATGTTGACCTGGACTGATAGCCCAAGCGACGAACGCTAAGTACAGCGAAATATTAAGCAGAGAACATGATTGGACGTTGGTCGAAGGAACCAAGCTACATTCTCGATGGATACTGCTTCTTCTCGGCATACAATCACACTGCCCGGTATCATCCGGGAACGGGATTGAAAAATCGGCAACACGGTTGAAAGGAAGATGTGAAGTTCGTGCGCCAAACATCGGAAGCAAACTATGAGCAATATTTTAGATAATAACGTAACGTGTGTAACGTATTATTAGCATTAGACCGGAGTGTTTTGTGACGTAGCGTTGATTAGTCAACCACCCGGGTATCTGGCAAGAAAACTTCCAAGAGTAAGAGGGAAGCGATGGAAAGCAACGCACAAAATGCCGGATTTTTGCTAAGTGTGATGTGTATATTGAACGATTAAGTGTGTACCGTTGTTAAAATATCGATCGAAAAGACGTGTGCGGGTATGTGTTAGAGCGATGGAGCAGCGTGTGATATATAGTCTCCTGTTACGGTGCGTTTGTGGTGCTTAAAGCCAGCTTATCCGCAAGCAAAAGTGTGTTGACAAAGTGAGAAGACATAGACACACGCACATAAGCGATCCAACGCATCCGTGAAAAGAAACCGTGGGGGATACATTCTTTTCACCAAAAGGCGCCACACGGAAAGGAGGCGGCGCCGCACGTGGGACCTGTTTAGCTGTTTAGTACTAGTACTAGTAGTAGTATGACACACAATCTGGGCATGGCGTCGTATCGGCTACCAGGACCCGGACTATGTCCACCAGATTTCAAATCACCCTCGGAATCGCCCCAGCTGCCAATATCCGCACCGAGCAATCCGAAGAAGCGAAGGAAAACGTCCAACGTGGTGAACTCGAACGCGGTCACGTCACAACCAACGCCGACACCATCGCCTCAGGACCTGCTACCACCGCCACCGACCGGTTACGGCGACACGATAGTGGCCTCGAATCCGTTCGATGATACGCCCCCGCCAACACCTGCCTCGCACATGGGCCATATGGGTCATCCGCATGGCAGTGGCCATGGGCCGGGACCGGGCATGATGAGTCACCTGGGTGGCGGAGCGATGGGACACGGTGGCCCAATGGGTCCGATGAATCATATGGGACCGATGCATGGAGGGGCACACCATATGGGACCAGGACCGATGGGAGGTCATCCGCATGGGCCTCCGCACGGTGGACCGATGGGTGGCCCGGGTGGACCGCACGGTGGTGGTATGGGTCCGCACGGTATGGGACCACATGGTATGGGACCACACGGACCGGGTCATGGTTCGCCACATCCGGGCATGGGTCCGGGAGGACCTCCGCACGGACCGCCCGGTATGGGTGGACCCGGACAGGGTGGCCCACAGGGACCACCGATGAGGGGCATGAGCCCGATGGGTATGGGTAGCCCGATGGGTCACCATCATCCCGGCATGCACATGAACTCCGGCATGGGGCAGATGGGCGGAATGCCGCACGGGATGCAGCGCGGTGGTATGAGCCCCATGGGGCCAAACATGGGTCCAGGAGCGCAGATGGGTGGCCTTAGTCCGATGGGTGGTGCCATGAACCAGAGCATGTCGCCGATGGGTCCGATGGGAGGTATGTCGCCGATGAGCCAGCAGCAGCAACAGCAACAACAGCAGCAGATGAACAGCAAATCCGTAGGAAGTCCACTGAGTGCCGGTAACATTGGGAGTCCAATGAACTCCGTGCCCGGTATGGGGTCACCGCACGCGGCCGGTGGTGGCAGCGGGGGTGGTATGTTGGGCAGTCCGATGAACACGAGCGGTGGCCACATGAACAATGGTCCAATGGGTCCACCAATGAACAGCCCGCTCGGAAACGGCCCACCGAATCATGTGCCACTCGGACCAAACTCGGCCGGTCACAGTCAAACGCCACAACCGGTGTCCGCTGCGAACGTAACGGTCGGTGGTCAGACATCGCCGAACGTGGTGATGAGTGGTGGACCGGGTGGTGGCAATGCGGTCGGCATGAACAGTAGTAATAGTAGGATGAACTTACCGAATGGTGCAATGACAAATCAGCAATCAGGGAACTTAAATCAATTACCTCATCAACTCGGACCCATGGGTGCGAATCAGCAGCAGCAGCAGCAGGGCGTAGGTCCACAGGGCGGTGGTCCGCAGCAGAACAGTAGTCAAGGCCCTAGCAATCAACCCGGTGGCAACCAGGGACCCTCGTCTCAGGGCGGCCCACCGGGCAGTCAGTCATCACAACAGTCACAACCACTACAGCCTCATCCGCCGCCACACGGCCAGCACCAGCAACTGCCACTACCCCAACAGTCACCTCATGCTCAACATAATCCGGGCGGACCGGGCAGTGGAGGCCCCGGTCCTGGTCCTGGACAGCAGCAGATGAACCAAATGGTTGGCCCGGGTGGTGTGCCACCGATGGGTAACAGTATGGGTGGACCAATGGGTGGTGGTGGCGGAGGAATGATGGGTCCCGGCGGTCCCGGTGGTCCGGCGAACTCGATGGGTGGCATGAATCATCACCCGCACCACCATCATCATCACGCGGGCAATCATCAACAGGCGGGCGGCAATCCCCATATGGGCTCGGGCATGGGTGCGAACAACATGCACCATCATATGGGCGGAGCGGGTGGAGGTGGAGGAGGAGGAGGTGGTGGAGGCGGTATAATGCCACCACACGCAAATATGCAACCAGGTGGCGGACACAGGCCACCAATGCACGGCGGTGGAATGGGTGGTGGCAGTGGACCGGGCGGTATGGGCCCGGGTAGCATGATGATTGGACCGCCAATGGCAGGACCGATGGCTGCCCATATGGGTGGAGGAGGAGGAATGGGCGGTGGTGGAATGGTTGGTGGCAGTCCGATGCAATCCCCGCACATGATGGGTGCCGGTGGACCGGGTGGTCCGATGGGCGGTGGACCCATGGGTGGTGGACCGATGGGCGGGCCGATGGGTGGGCTAGGGCCTCCGGGAAACGGTCCTAACGGGCCGAACCATCACCACCACATGGGTATGTTCGGACCGAAGCCCATGCCAGTGACGTCCGGGAAGCTGTACCCGCCCGACCAGTCGAAGGTATTCAACCCTCAGAATCCGAACGCCCCGCCAATCTATCCCTGTGGAGGATGCCATAAAGAAGTGCACGACAATGACCAGGGTATCCTTTGTGAATCGGGATGTAATTTTTGGTTTCATCGGTAAGTTGAACTGCGTCGTAGCATCTTTCCCCCTTCCTAATGTACGTACGTTTCGACTAATATCTGTCGCATTGGCTGTTTTTTGCAGGACGTGCAGCGGACTGACGGAGGCGGCCTTCAACCTAATACACGCGGAAGTGTACGCCGAATGGTGCTGCGACAAGTGTCTCAACTCCAAAAACATACCGCTGGTTAAGTTCAAACCGTAGTAGAAGCGAGCCCGTAGCTCGACCGGACGCTGCACCAGTCAGCAGAGGGCCTGAGCCACGTCAACTACTGCTTCACCATACAACCACTTCCCTCCCCTTTGTCGCTCTCCAATTGATCCACTACTGGTGGAGCGTACATGCGTGAATGTGAGTGGAATATGCGATGGGGATCCGGGAAGGGTGGATTGGATTGGAATGAGGATGTGTGCGTCTCGCGGGCGTCGTTAGTGTGTGCTGATTTTTAAAGACTGGACCTAAAAGGCGTTATAGATGACTAGGGAAAGAGGAACACAATCTCTCGGATATAGGAGCGCGCCAGCAGAGTCTGTGTTTCAATTGCCGGTTTATATGTTTCTGTGAGATTTCTTGTAGATAATTTTAGAAGAGGTTTTTCGTTTTTATTAAGTTGACGACGACCATGATGATGATAATCGATCATGCTCATGGTGAGGATTTAAATTGAATGGCAAGGTAACGAGCTGTAACGAATGATCGTTGGTTTTGTTTTTGTTGGCCGGTGCTTTTGGTTTCGTTCTTATTCGTTTGACTGAGTCATATGGTGCGGTATTGAGGTTTGAGATTTCTGTTCTTCTGGACTGAGACCCTCCTTTAGCGCTAAACGCATGGCCATATCCTCCTACAGATGGCTGAAAGGATGCACACACACACACCCACACATCCTCTCAATCGATGTTGTAACCGTTAGGTCGCGTTATAGCTCCTTTATAGCTTTTGAGTGAGATTGACAATTGTACAGACAACAACAAAAAACACATTGAACAGACAAGGGATATGAATGAGGCGACACAAACACGAATCGACCCACAACGATAGAGCCCCCCGTTGCTCCCAATTTGGCGTGCATTTCAGATAGTGTTGTGTTACCCTGGGAAGTGTACAGATGAAGAAAATTGGACTAGGTATATAAATCGGGTGGGGAGACCTCCCTCCGGCTTTAGTTGAAACAAACAAACAAACAAAAACCGCTAGCCAAGAGATTTACGTAGTAAAGAAAGAGAAAGAGAGCATAAAAAGGAATGCGTGCTTGTGTGTAAAAGAAGTAATAAATGAAATCAAAAATGGCCTTCTCAAATATATTGCAAATATTATATAATGATTATACATAAATACATATAATTTAATTGTAGCAGCTGTAGGGAATGAGATAAGATAAAGAGACAAAGTAGCAAGAGGGAGAAAGAGGGAAAATACGAACACACACAGAGATAAGATAGTTAAACGCGCCCCCACCCGGAAATGTGGGCTGAGGGTGTGTAGGCAAGAACACAGGTGCGGGGAAAGAGGTAATGCAGCGTTAGTAGTGTTGCATTTGGTAGCTAGCGTTCGCCGGTGTGGATATTCCTGACAAACAGGAACTCCCCCCCCCCCACACACCTTCACACAGTATGGTAGGTTAGGAGGGTCTACAGTGGAGCTCCGGAGAAGAGATGCTCCACAGATACGCCTCGGCTGAGTGTGAAAAAACGAACTAAAATTAAAAGCAAAACACGTTTTAACATATAAGTTTAAGTAAAAAATATTTAAATTATTTAAATGCAAACATACTGTGCGCTCTAGCAAAACAAAAACACACACACATAAGCAGCAAACAAATGAGGATGACCGAATGGAATGAATGGGTGTGTGTTAGGGCACGTGGTGGATGAAAGTGACCGGGTCAAGAAATTACGAATGAATGTGAACTTTAAATACTTCTTTCGACTCAATGCAGCACGGGTGTGTAATGGAGCTCTCGTTGTACGATAAGACAGTTCCGGTTGCAAGGAGAATGGTAGGAAAGGAACACGAGCGTAGCTAAGGGTATGTAAATTGAACCTCGAGTACATTTGTGCTGGTTATGTTTGACACACAACAAATACACTCACACACACAGCGAGACGACGTTACTCTGCGTTACGGATCAGTTTGTACATTGGAAATGATGGAGTTCAGTAGCAAAAAGTAGTAGCAAACTTACCATTTCTTTCTCTCACTCTTGGGAATTGTAATCCAAATCTTAATTCCAATGGCAGACTTCAATAGGAAAAGGGACAAAATGACACACACCCAACACAGAAGATAACTTATGAACTGACGTCAACGTAAATGGGCAGTACGATCGGTAGCTATCGGATTATTAGTAGGCTTTGATTTTGCGGAAAAGGAAGGCAAATGCATGTGATAGTAGAGTGAGAGAGAAAATGGACGTTAAGCATTACTAGGATTGAAAGTTTCCGTCGATGCTCATTTCCGTTAATCGTCAGATCCTCAATTTTCCGCATAAAACAGTGAACTCTGCTTGCTATGTATGCTTGACACCTAAATAGCCAGCAGGTGATTAAGATAATTTCATTTTGCTTTTTTTGCGGCGTATCTGAGATTAAGTCGTCGTATGTCCGGATGACAGTTACGATTCAGTGTTCGGTGCGTAACTGTTCGGTGCTACAACCTGGTGCTTCTTATGTTATTCGTCGTTCTTAGTTGCCAAGCCAATCGCAGTTGCAAATATCCTGTCACTGGTATAAAATTTTTTAGTTGACAAATGTGACGAAGGTCAGTCATAACATTTAGTAACAAAAAAATCAAATAGACCGCAACTAACTCCCTGCCGTGCCCGTAACCCATCCATGCTACGGGTAATTCAAGTCATTACTATCCTCAGTGGGTGCGGATGGCCATGATCAATTGTGACTATTGAAATTGGAAAACCCTGCCACCATGACGTACCCTGTAGGTACATTCATAGTTCCCTTATAGGACTCATCGTTAGGATATGAGGAGATGGGTATGGAAATAGTGGGTGAGTCGGTCCTTGAGAGATGTTTTTGGAAACAATTCTATTTAATTGCCACTTTCATTTAATCAACACTGCAAAACAGAAACCAGGCTATACAAAGCAAGAGAGCAGAGAGAAAGATTGAAAGTAGAGATGGAACAGAACTCACATACAAAAACAGACACACGTTTAAAAACATCGCATAACACAGAACAAACCGAAAAGTAAAACAAAAGATTGTTCAATTTACCGTGTACATATAGATGCTAATGATTATTATTTGTTATTCCTTTATTATTAATAAACATTAAATTTTTAATCAAACGGTTTCTTAGCAAAAATGGTTCTGCACCTTCTGTTTGCCCATCATCTCACAATGGCTGACGCGCTGTGGCGCCGTTTGGGAGAAAAAAAAGGTGAGCGGATAAAAAAAAACCAACACTCGCGTAAACATCCGGAAGTAAATGAAACCCACTTGCTGTCTGCTGTATGAGTCGTTATGAATTTTTGTATTACATAAAATTTTGCACGTTTCACCATCGAAATCGCACCTGAGCCTTGAATGCAATGGCAAATACCCCACCCATTTGCAGTCCGATGAGAAAGTGGATTGGATCGGCAGTGTTGCTGGTGATGCTACCGCACGGCCCCTTTATGCCGTGCCGGAGTCAATACTAGATGAGCTTGTCCGAGGTGTAGTATTGGCGCGATTCCATACTGTGTCGTTTGACCACGTTCGTCACCTGCCGGGCCATGGTCGATTTGGTGCTGCGGTAGTTGGTCGGTTGGGTTGCGAGCAGATACGGCAGCGGTGGACGGCTCTGCACCGGTACCTCCGTGCACTGCATCCACGAGGTAACGTCGTTGATGGCGACCAAGCTTTTGATTTGCAGCTTCTGCAGCTGATTCGTGGAATGTTGCTGTTGCTGTTGGGCCGCCGAATGTGGACCAATGCCGGCGCCATTCTGGAGACTTGGCAGACAGGTCGTGTTGGCGTTTGAACCGTAACCATACCCGCCGGTTGATGTGGAACCTGCCACGGTGCTGGTACTGTGGATGGTGGAGAACGTATGGTTCGACAGTGGAGACGCCTCGGACTGCTGCAGATGATCGTTGGTGATCAGCTTGGCGTACGTTTCCTTGTACTTGCGACGGTCAGAATCGGTAAGTAGCTTGTTCCGATGGAAGTTGATGTATATCTGCAAGAATACAAAAAACCTGTTTACTTCTTTAAAATTCTAGTGTTGGATGAATCGGATTGTGAAGTTGAATGAACCTAAACCGATTGCTTCAATAGATCTTCAGAGATTCGCGAATGCTTTGAGAATTGCATAAGAATGACTCTTCTCGTCAGATATACACATGCTACAATACTTACATTCTGCACTAACCCACATGTACGTATTAGGAAGTCACGCTGCCCAAGCAACGCCATGCGTTCCCGTTCCTCATAGTCCGCGATCTGGTCCGGCGTAAACTCGTCGTGCTTCTTCGTCACCTTCGATACCTTGCGCTTGCGTATCTTCTTCTTGGCCGCCAACGATCCAGCCCCACCAGTCCCGTTAGCACCCGCACCATCTTCCCCCCCTCCCATCCCACCACCCTTCTGGAGCTTTGGATTGTGCTTATGCAGGATAGCTTGGTTCAGTCGGAAACGCTCCTCCAGCTCGATCCGTTGCTGTTTGGCGCACTCTTCCCGTCGCTTGCTGGCCGCAGTCTCGTTGTACACCGACGCTTGGCTTTGGGCGATGAAGAACTGCAGGTACCGGTTGGGATCGCCGGGCGCTGGAAGTATGCGCCGATAGCCACCGAGATGCGTTTCCTCCCAGTTGATCTGTTCGGCCCACGGGCCCATACCATCCTCGCCGTACGGATCTTCATCCTGATCGTTTCCGTCGCGTCCCTGCTGCTGTTGCTGTTGTTGCTGCTGCTGATTGTGTTGCTGCTCCTTGCTACCACCCGTTTGCTTCGAATAATCGCGCAGCCGTTGCAACAGTCGGTTCTGTATCCGTCGTTTGTCCTCCTCCAGCACACGCTTTTTTACCTCACCGTTTAGATTCAACATCACGAATGTGTCCGCGATGAGCGCCTCCTTGATCTCCTTGTCGATCGCTTCGTCGGTGTGAAACGACGGCGAATGGTTCACCTCCAGCACGTACGGTTTGAGCTTGTGATCGATCAGTATGTCAAACCCGAGCACTTCAAAGCACGCCTGAATGATGTCGTGCGTCGGAAAGCTGGCCGTGTACGTGTGCTTTAGCATCGGCCAGGCACTCATCACCGTTTTCACTATCACATCGTCGATGTTGCTCCACAGCTCGGCAATATCGTAACCCTCGGCCGTCAGTATACGATTCAGCGTGGAGAAGCGCCGTTTCGAACCGGCCTCATCATCGTTCGAGAAGGTTCTGCTGTACTTGTTGACGGAATAGTTGGTCAGATGCATGAAGGTGTTGGAAGCGTTCGTAACGCACGGTTCCTTGTACTTGTTGGTGGCAAACCTACGGCAAGAAAAAGAAAAGAGGAGGTGGGAAAAAGCAACCCCGATTCCTAATGGTTTGGAACACTTACCTAGCCAAACCCTCGTTGTACACAAAGATGCGCAAAGGGTCGGTCGAGGTGATCAACGTGTACACGCGCAAATCGAACTTGTACCCATCGATCAGCAGCGGTTTGGTAATGTACACCTGGCAGATCATACGATCTTTCGGATTAATTTCCTTGAGGTTTTTCGTCAAGAAGATACCTTTCCCCTGCGAACCCTGGTCCGGTTTCAGGATGAACGTTTTGCTACGGTGCGTACGGCTGTAGGCTATCGCGTCACCCAAGCTGAAAGCAGACATTAGACCCAAGATCAATTGACAACAAAGGTTCACCTCCCACTCCTGGATGTCTCTCACTTACTCAGCCGGAAAGCACCACGTTTTGGGGAAAATTTGATAATCCAATGGAAACAGCTTTAGCATACGGTTCAGGTTGCGGGCCAACAGATCCTTACGGCAGATCTCGAACATACCCGGGAAATGGTTCACCTTCTGGAAGCGGCGCATATCGCGACAGAAGTCGACACCGACGAACGAATCCGTCCAGCACACGTTCCACAGATCGGACTCATTCACTAGCCGATAGCCAAGTCGCTTGCAGACGCGCGTGATGATGTCGTAGCGGCAGTTTAGTATGCAAATACTGATCGGTAGTCTGTTGGCCAAAGGATAAGCGGAAGGGAGCGTTGAATGAAAGCGGGTATTATAGCTTGCCCGATCGCACGAGCCACATGAACAAGTGTACATGACGGAATGGGTCGTATATAAGTGATGAGATTCTGCACAGAGCCAGTGTACTAAGGACAACTATCGCTAGTACATTCGTTTCGGGACGGTTGGTCACGGTTGGCCATCTCCTGCGCGTGTTTGTCTATTAGTGTGATAGAGCTTAGTGTATGAAAAGTGTTTATTTTTGTGGGTTTTGTTGCGAAGGTAGGTGTCGTATCGGAATGTAGGGCAGCGGCATATGAACACTGGATGAGTTTCGAATAGGTTGCAATAGTATAAGGACGCTTACGTTTTCTTCGATTTCTTGAGTCTATGTACAAGGCGCGTATTTTGGTCGAGAGCACTTCTACAACAGCTGCGAAAAGACAGCAAATTAACGGGAAGAGAAAAAGAGGGGAAAAAACACACAGTTGTATACACACACACACACACAACAATAACAACGGACACGTACAGAAGGAAGTTTAAGGTAAGTGTGTTACTTAGTTAAAGCGACAACTTGAGGTACGTGAGCGAACGTTATAAATTGCCCTCCATCGGCAGGCGTGATTAACGGATAGTAAAAACGAGTATCGGCAATACTATTGGCATGCGGATAATATATCTAACACCTGCAAGTATGCAATCACGTAGTGTTTAGTTCGCTTGTTTAGAATTTGCGGACTATTAGGCGCTAAATTTGATACGTCTCAAAACGTCACTTCACATCCAACGGTGAGTTGTTGAGCGGAGTAATATTACTATAAATAGGGAGAACTATTTATAAACAAGTGTGGCCGAACAAGTGATGCAGCCCTGTTGTGGATGTCTGGTGCCATAAATAGTAACATTCGTGGTGCATATACCCATGCATAAAACCCAATGAAACATGTGCAGACATGCAATTATGTATGGTGGAAAAGGAAAGTGCACAAACTACTGTAGCTACTACAACACCCCCTCCCTCAGTATCTTCATAAATGATAGCAGATCAATAATTATAGATCATTTTACTGATTTAATCACCCCAAAGTAGATGCCGCAATGCAGCATTTGTACCCCCAGCCGCAACAAAAGACCCCCCCCCCCCCCCCCCCCTCATCCCTCCGAGGGAAACTATGAATGGCAAGTCTAAAAATAGTTGCCACTTTCCATAGCACAGCCAAGCTCCCAGCGCCCCTTCGGGGACCATTTCAAACAGGACAGGAGGACAACTAATTTGTTGTCGGGCCAAACAACCGAATTAGAGTGCTGCAAATTCCGAACAATGCCAAGAACGCAAAACGGGAACGGGAGAAACCCCAAAACCTCCCAAAAAAAAAAAACAAACTTTCATACCGTCGATTCACTTGCTCCGAACGTAATGATTCACCCGCACGAACTCACGACGCGGCGCGAGAGTCCTTATTTTTAAAGGTAATCAAAGCAAGCGCAACTGCTGCTCCGGGATGCTCTCCAGCGTGGCTCCAAAAATAAACCACGCTTCGATATTAATAGTAGTACCGCTGGTAGTAGTAGGCTTTTTGGGGTCTGTAGCTTTTTTTTTGTACCTCGGTGAACTTCGCGTACCCTAAAGAAACAGTTGCCGCTTGTAGCAGGGAGCGATTTTTCATTCTCACCGTGGCTGTCTTCCGCTGGGGATCCCGCGGTGTGCTGGTGACTGCGGCTGTTCCGAAGCAACAAATAATCAACAAACCAACCCGTTCGCAACCGTCCGCAACGGGGAAGTTCGACGGGGTTTGAGTTGCCATAGGCGCCTCGTTGTGGGAGGGAGGGAATAGTAGCGGTAGTAGTTGCGGATACGCCGACAGAGCCAACACACCAACCGTCTATCGATTTATGCAATCTAGTTTGTTAGCTGAGCTTTCTTTGCCAGCGCCTGAATTTGCTCACAGTCGGCAATGCAACGCCATTTTTATCGCCACACTATACCCAAGTGGCCCAGGGGGAGGAGGAAGGAAGAGATTGAAGACTCTCCAACGAGAGAGCTTCCCTCGCAAATGGGGCAAACCGGCTAGACGATGCCAGCCCAAGTGATGAGACCAGGAGGTACTCGAGATGCCTCAAAAAAAGGAAAATGTTGGCTAAACATTGGCTATTGAGTTCCGCGTCTAACTAAGCCGCACACCGGGGGTGGGTTTAGTACCAGCTAGCGACTATGTACACCTTCTCGCAGCTCTTCTGCAGGCGAGTCGCAGATATTCAAGCTCATTCATTTTCAAATGGGTTTTCGCAATAAAAAAAACTGGAACAAACTTTACGTCGCCCGGAACTTCTGTCGGAGTACACCCACGTCCTGCTCGTGGGATTAGCACGGTGGCCTCCTTTTAAGAAAGCGGAGCTGTTACGGTTTTTTCCCGTAACACTCCCTCCCCTTTACACGTCAAACCAGGCATTCTACAACCAGCACACAGCAGTTGGTTTGTGTATTCCAAGCAAAGTCGTTAGAACAGCAGTTTACTGTTGTACACACTATCAGCAGCAAACCCTACGGCGGATAATAGTCCCTTACGGTACACGGGATACACGTATCCAAGCAAGCCATTCACGGTGCACGGTCATTCATACTCACCTCACATCCTTCTTGCTCTCCTCATCGCCATGGTGGTGATGATGGTGATGGTGATGGTGGTGATGGCAGAAATGTTTCGAGTTTTTCGTATCCGCATCGCCACCACAGTACACCGCATAGTTGCGATTGTTCACACGCAGCAATCCTTGCTGGTTCTGGAGTTGCTTGCACGGTGCACTGCCGTTGCTAGCACCCGCACCGCACTCGGTAGCGCTCTTGGACGAGAAGGACGTCTCGGTCGTGTCCATCTCCGATTCCGTATCCGAGCTGGTACCGGATTCCGCCGTACCGGACGACGTGTCCTCGTTCGACTCGTCACTTTCCTCATTGCTCGTACCTTTTCGCTGCACGATCGGTTTCGGTTTGGTGCCGTAGTTGCGGTTGATCATTGCTCCAAGAGGGATAGTTCGCGGCAAACAACCTTTTACCTTACCGGATTTTAATGGGTGCGCGTTTGCGCGCCCCAGCGATGCACAGCCTATTCGCACCTGCAAAACACCCGGAGAAACACGGTTAAATGTGCGGAACCACACAGCGCCCCCCGAGCCTGGTGTGACATCTAAGCTGGCCTAGAAAAAATACTACCTCGACGGAGGCGAATCGCTTCCGCGCGCGCTCTCTCGGTGTGTGTGTTTTTTTGTGTTTGTTTCGCCCCAACAGCAGCACCACCTTCTTTCTCCCGGCTGGTTTTTTGTTTCGAACCGTGGCTATGCACTAGCCTTTTTCACCAAAAGAACAATCGGCCTAACCAGAAATGCCTAACACTGCTAACGTGCTGCCGTTTGCCGAACATTTGTGTACACCATTTGCACACCTTCGAAATCCCGCGCACCACGTTCAAATGCAATCGAAGTAGGTTAAACTAATGAACACAGTAGGCCGGTGTGTGTGTGTTTTGTGTGCCTGCACATGCTGCACTTTGCTGAATCTTGTCGTGTGACAGGTAGCGGTGATAGTGTGTTGGTGTAGTGGCAGCTGAAACGATTAAGCGCGGTTTGGTGCGCGATCCATGTCCGTGCAGGATCGTCGTTCGGAGGTGACTGAGCCGTACCGTCGCTCGGTAGGATACTAAAAATAGCAGGCACCGATGGGCGAAGCCACCGTTAGTGGGCTCGTCACCGAAAGGACGAACATCCCTACTCCGTCGTTTGCAGTCTTCGCCCGCTAGTTGTTTGGGGGCCCGCTCCTGTCAGTCGGTGGTTCGCTCTACCTATAGTACCGGCAGTAGGGCTAGAGTTTGCGAAAGCGGCACCCTTGTGCTTCCGCTCATTCAGTGTACCGTTGTTCAACAACGTTTCGCCGACTCGGGTGACGTCGTCTCTTTCACCAATGGATACCACCGTGTACACGATTGCGCGGGAAAAAGTTTTTCGCGTAAAGTTCTCTCCATATCACGGTGTGGAAAGAGGCATAACTTCAGAACTTTTGGGCACTGTCTGCTGCCCTTTTTTTGCGCGAAGTAAAACCAAACCAACGATGTCACGGGCCGGGTGTGGAACGGGCTTTCGTTACGCCACTGTTGGGTACGTACTAGGTAGCGTTCCAGTTCCGGTAGGCAGCACCTGCTGCCACCGAACTGTCCCAGCTGGAATTGTTAATAGTAAAAAAAAACATTACTGCCCCACAGTCACAAACGAATCATTCGTTTTTTGATTACGACATTAAGGTCTTCAAGATCGGGACCACCTTTAGGAAGTGTGGTAGCCAAATGGATCAACCGAGTTCCCCACAGCACTACTTTGCAACAAATCGAATCGTATAGTAAAGCATGTTTCGGGGTTTTCCTTTGATGCCTTTAACCCCACAGAAAACTGATAATAAATTGGCCATTTTTTTGGGGTCGGTCGCACGTACGGAACAGTTTCGAAAAGTTAGGCTATCAAAAAGTTCACCACACGAAGATGTCGTGCGGCCAAAAATATCCTTCTATTCTCGGGTTGGCCTCGTATGGGTCGCTGTGACTGTATGCACTGGAATATGGTGGTCTCCGATGAGGATCTTAGTATACAGATGACTACAAGACAAGTTTTGCGTGTTTTTGTGTGTAAAATGTCGGCGCATGTACGAATTTACTACACATTGTAGTTTAAATATTTTTCTACAAATCTAAAAAGGATCATTTTATGTTTTGTACGAATCAGGTGGAAGTTTATGAATCATCGTTAGTCACGACATTGCCTCCACCGTGCATACACTAATTTGGTCATATATTTGAGTTTTACTGACCTGCTTCGGGGCACTCGTGTCTTCATTCTTTGCATTCGAATCGAAACGAAAGCATGAAATAGTAACCATCGTTCATCATTCTATTATCGAGAATTAACAAAGAACGTAAGCGAAAGGTCCCGGTGAAATGGCGATTGTACGACGCGATAAAGCTGCGAATGAAGAATTGCTGTGTGGCTCCGTCGTGGCTAAGGTAAACTATGATACCAGTTGTAATGGAATCCTGCCACGGTTGTTTTTCGATTGGTTTCCAGCGTTTTTTCTTTTGTTCGCTCTGGCACGAATGTAACGTGTTGCATGTTACACCATTTTTACCATGTGCCAGGAAAGGTTGAACCCGCTAAACGGACCCATTAACTCAGATTGTTGTGTTCCAGTTAGGTCGGAGGTTTGTTTTGATGTACAATTTGCGACGGTTGATGATGCACGCGTACGATATCGAAACGATGGGTCAATTAAAGTGCTTAATTAGATAAAGATGGCAACGGTGGCAACAGAAAAGGAATTCCTTTCCTCGAGTGGAACCGTGGTAGGAAAGTCTTTGCGCGTGAATTAAACGAGTTATTGCAATTTTTTTATTCAATCAGATTGATGAGCCGTTATTGGCGTATTCAGCATAGCTTGCCAGGAAGTATACCAAGGTTTTAACATAGACACGACCATGACATAGGAAAACTGCTTTCTGTATGCCAACCAATCTCCAAGCTCCTTTGCCAGCGTAACAATTACGCTGGCGTTAGTTAGTTGATACCCGCAAAGAAAAGTTGTTATAGTAACATCGAAATAATACAACATTCAAAAACAACGCCAGACCATTTCAGGCTGACTGGCCAGTTATCGCAGACAGGTGGGCCGTTTTGCAACAAGAACTGTAAGAACAGGGGGAAATGTTTACTGTAGCCCAAAAAAGTATTTAATTCTGTACAACGTGTTGACGGGTTAATAATTGGCAATTGTAGTGCAGCCGGTGGGGTAGTACGGCGTTGCGAATGGCACCGATAGTATTTCAACTTTATGGATTGATTCCATCAGTCAGAAGTGGGCAAACATTGGAAAGAAAGGGTAAAGAACTATTTACCCAACAGGCAGGCATAAATCAATCAAACATGACTGCAAATATACCGCTTTTCATGGAAAGAAGGTTCATTGTTTTTAATCAAAAAGGGGTTCGAATCGCGATAAAACGAGGGAGTTCATTTCTGTTGATACCATACTGTCAGGAAGTTGAAATGTTTCAAAAAAGCAAGCAAGCCATTACTTTCCGCCTGTGTGACACATAATCGTGTGTCGGAACCGAGCTTTAGGTGCGTCCAGGCGGTGATTGTGATGGTGTTAGTGCAGGCGTGTCGGTTGAGCTGCTACGCACTGCTGCTGCTGCGTGTAGCTTTTGTTGTTGTTTGTCTCGCGTCCAAACGTGCCGTTTTCGCGGTTGTTCTGGTTGGACATCGTAGGGAGCGCTTCTTAGCAAGTAATCAGGTAAAACCTAGCCATACCTGTCGCAGCTACCGGACCTTGCAGAAGGTCTTCCTGGAAGGAAGAGTAAGCATTAAAATCTTGCGTAAAACGATACGGGTATAAAAACAGAAAAGTGTTCGTAAAACGTTATAAGTATTAGAATTTTGGAGTTACCAATATGTGCCAGTTGGAATACGTTTTTCATCTAAACCTTTTTGAAGTGTTTCGTTACAAATTTTACGAAATGAAAGTTAGTTAAAACTGAAGCAAACCGAAAATGAGTGAATTTTTACCCCACAAGGGCATAATAAACAAAGCCCATATGATTGGCCATTGCAGTAGTGTGCGTGTGGGTTTGACGTATCGCAACAGCACAGGGTGACTCATTGCAAGCTGCAAACGATTACATCGCAGTGATCGTTTGTGAATGAGTAATTTACTTGAGGCACATTTCGAATTACACCACAAAAAACTAAGCGTGCAAAAACGCACTTGGCTGATAAAAAGCGTTCCGGGCCGTGGTCGTGGGTCGCTAATTTAACCGAAAGTAGTTCTCCATCCGCGAACAGTGAATCAGTGTTCAGTGTTGTTGTTCGGCTCACGGGCGCTAAACAGTTGTGTAAACAGTGACCCGTATGCTGTGCTTTTTGAATTGTTTGCTCCACTGCAAAACGTGTGCGAATGGATAACGTTCGAAGAAACTTGTTATCGTGGATAGAAGGACACGAAAATTTACTTGAATTACACGAAAAAATTGAATTTACGTGCCGCAGTAAATACGAAACATTAAAAAAAAGTTTGATGATGCTAAGAACGTCAACCGTTTTGTTCATGAAATAATCACCGAAACTCGCATAATTATTCCGTGAATCTTATCATATCATGCTGGTTGAAGCGTGCGTTAATCTCTCTGTGCCCGCGTGTTGTGCGCAGGAAATATTTTATTACCTTATGTAATGTTCATAAACATTGACCTCCTTTGCCGCTGCACTTAGGGCACGACCGGCGACCGGGCGAATTGAAGATAACTAACTATTTGCCGTACTAAACTATCTCTTTTCTACGTTCCAGCAGCAGAAACGCAGCGTCTTAACGTATTTGCAAACCGAAATGCGCTGCGAGGGAAGATAAGAACGAACAGGGCCTAAACACAACCGTGTCGCTTACTGATCAGACAACGTACAACACCGGTGTGCGAAAGAGGAAGCTCCAAACTGTCCCGCATCAATCCGAGAACGCTCCCAATATGGAATCCGCCGAAAGTCTGGCAACGGTTGGCAGGAATGCAACCGTGCCGGTGGACAAAATAACCCAAAATGAGGCAAAGCTGCTGGCGATCGTAGTCCTTGGATTTGGTAGCTTTTTGTGCGGTTTGCTGCCGATCTACATTTCCCAGCGTAACCGCGAACGGTACCCGTGCACACTGTCGTTTCTGTTGTGTTTCGGAGCGGGCGTTCTGCTGGCTACGGCCATCGTTCATATGCTGCCGGAAATACGTGGTGCGCTCGGTGAGTTTGCCGAGATTGTGTTCTGTGGCGGGTTTTTCTTCATGTACGCCATTGACGAGTTGATGGTGTTCTGCGGAATTGGTGCACACGATCACGGTGAAGGGGCAGGAGCATCCGAGCACCGGCAACGAGCCTGTAGCGTGGGTGACGATTCCGATGCGGCAAGCACTTCCAGTCGCAGAGAGCGTCGGTACGGTGCAAACGAAGAAACCAAATCACTCCTCGGACAGCAAGAGTAAGTTGAAGGTTCGAACCATTGCTTGGCTGTAATGCAATTTGTCATTTAATCTATTGCAGAAATGATCCGGAAAACATTCTTACCCACCGATCGTTGGAGAGTGCGGTTGGTTTTGCCGGTAATCTATCGCGCCGGTCATCCATCAGCGGTCAGCCACTGCAGAGACAGACCACGAATGCGGCCGAAATGCAGCTTACCGGTGTGTTTGGGCTATTGCTAGCCCTCTGTATGCACTCGCTGCTCGAAGGGCTGGCAATCGGGGTACAAAATTCAGGCCCCAAAGTACTGCTGCTGCTCGGTGCGGTCAGTGCGCACAAGTTCGTGGTGGGCTTCGCTCTTGGCGTGGAGCTGTGCACTTACAATGCGCGGCAACGCTGCTCCCACGTGCTGCAGGTGTTAACGTTTTCCCTCGGCTCGGTGGCCGGTATCGGCGTTGGCATGGGGTTGGATGGGCTGAACGAAACGCTTACCAACCTGATCATGCCCATTCTGCAGGGGCTGGCCGGTGGAACACTGCTGTACGTGACCGTAAGTGAAGTTCTACCTCGGGAACGGGCGAAACGTTTTCGACACACGAGAGGTATCGGACCGATACAGTTCATTGCTGTCGCGTTAGGATTTACGCTCATGTCCGTGCTGAGCTTAGTGCTTACTGACGAGTAAGGGAAGAATCAGAAAGTGAGAGTGTGGGGTGTGATATGTCTTGAATCGTAGTTCCTAGGTGTAGCGAATGTATTATTTTAAAACATTTTAAGAGAAGAAGCAGCTCACAATCCGTATGATCACCATGTGTGCCAAACATACTTTAATAGTTTTTAAACATTTTACAAATGAGAAGGTGTACAAAAAAGGATACAATCAATAATTTTACGCTGTAGTATAGCTCGTAGTTTATTAATATGCAACAGTTTTAAGAATCTTTGAATAATAAAATTATGAAGGTGCCATTTTGCACTTTTGATCGCGCATGAAAAAGGGGAACGGAAAATTAATGTACACCGCCACCGATGGGCGACTGTTTCGGGAAGCGCTGGGCATTTATTTTTACGACGGGCAATCAATATTAGCCTACCCATCGATCGCTTGACCCACTTTAACACGTGTCCCCGAACCGGATCAACTACATTCAAGCCGGTTTGGTTTTTACTTAAAAATTCATAAGCTTTTTTTAGTAAAATTAGATAAAAAAAAATCCGGGTTATTCCGATCGTTTTGAGGGTGTCCTTGGGAGCGAAAGTGTACAACAAAACATGTGATCAACCGGTGGAAAAAACTAAACAAAACCATGATCACAGGTCGCAAAAGCTTCGCGGTCAGCAAAAGTAATGCCCGTACAGCATCGCGCACACACAAAGAGAAATGCAAATATGATGTAAAAGTTGAATGAGAATAAAGCGTGCAAAAAAAAAAACAACCGCTTGCTTGCTGGCGTCAAAGAAATGTTCGGGTAACCTTCACGCCCGCCATAAATGCGATTTTGCACCATTGATCGAAGAGAAGACGAAACGGGAGACGCAAAAATGGCGATACGCAATATATATGGAGGCGCACACACACCTTCGGCGATCGGAACGGCTGCGGCGATATTGGCGATCGTGATGCAAATTTTCGTATCGCCTTTCTTGTCTGTCCGTTCCGGTAAATCCGGTGCCTAGCCGAGTTCGCGCTTGTGGCTCATTTCGCTGCTACTTTCGAAAGCAAAGAAGAAAAAAAAAACAAACAGCACATACACATAAATGGGAAACCACCGGCATTGGGCGCACGGTGGGAACGTGACATTGGATGCGGGTGGTCAATTTTGTACACCGCCGGGAACCACGGAAGGTTAGCTTTATGGTTTACCTCGAAAAGTGGTTCAAGGGTCATAAAACCCTAAAATCTGATATAGGTCACGGGGTCTCAAATTGAAAGACCTCAAATGGAATAAATGGAAAGTTTATAATGTTGAGAGCAAATATATATGTATATAAATATCATCGGAAGCAAAACTGTAATCTTGGCGACCGTTGCAACCGTGCCGAACGATCGTTAAGATTACCGGCCACCGATTATTGATCGGTACGGTAATAGGTGAGGTTTTTACGTTAAGCGTACTCTGTAGTATAACAAACAAAAAAAATAGCAAAGAACTTAAACTAGAAGTTTCGATGACCTCAAGATTATGATCGTACGATTCCATGAACGGTGCCTCTTATCAGCGTTTGTGTGATAAGCGCTAGAATTTTACAACATTTTAAGACTTGTTGGAAGTTGTACGCTGCTATCGATTAGATTATCAGTTAAAAGAATCTTCTTTCTAAAAATAAACTTTCACTGTGCAAAAGATAGTGGTTTCGAGTGCTGCATCAGTAACTTCTCTTTGCGGGATTTGGCTTTGGTACTGAATTTTAAAGTTGCTCACTAAACAAATAATTAAATTATAGCACATCAATTACGGTTTACAATTAAAATTTCCTTATATCTCAGCAAATATCTTGTCCTGCAAATATCGCATTCTGCATACTAGAGTCCTAAATGCGTCCAGTTGGTTAAAGGGCTTTGCCTGCAAATCGACCGTGTTTCCAAGGATAGATCTGCAAATATCCTGTAGTAGATGCAGGAGAGTCATACACTCGTCTATTTGGTAAAGAGTCTTCATCTGTCGTTGAATAATCGGGTATTCCTGACGATAACTTCTGTATCGTTAAATTCTGCTTGTCTATGCTGATCAAGCTCATCGTATTCTTAGGTTCCTATAATGTCCATACTTACATAACAAGCTCTTTTTCTGATCCCTGTTGCCAGATGAAGGAGTTTCAAAATATGATTTTAAATAAAACAAATCTTTACTCAGATTTGTTGGTCATGCATTTTGACGCATCAATTACAGTGCTGTATCAAGTTTAATGAAAACTCCGCAAATATCTTGTCCAGTGCTTCCACTGAAGTGATAAACATGTCTAATGGATAAAGGGACTTTGTCACACAATCGAATAATTGAGTGAATTGAATAATTTCAGATGAAAGTTCTGAAAGCATCTGTCCGTAGTAGCGAAAGTGTCTTAAGATCCTTTAAATGGTTAAGCGGCGTCATCAGCCAATTGAATAATAAGTCGTTTCTGACGATCTCGATTACGTGAATAAATTTTTCCTCTTAGTTTCCTACAATCTCCTTCCTTGCATATGAAGGTCGAACATTCTTCTGAGCACTGTTGGCAGATGAATAAGTTTCAGAAAAGCATTAAAAATTGAGAAACTTGTGAATCCATTGACTCAACCAGTTCAAGAGTTCTAAACGTGTCTTCGTCGTGGTTAACATGGTTAAGGGTCTTCGTCTGAAAATCGAATAAATGAGCATTCTGCTGGTCATGTCCACGCCATGTCAATCTTTGACACCTAGAGTTTGACTTCTAGATAAGTAAAATCTTGGATTACACTTTAAAGGTGCGACGACACACTAACCAGATGAAAGTCGATACAAGTTCTACTGTTTAATGTACCGAATTTCGACACATAAACGTCTTACGGATCTACGTGCGTTTTTGTTGCCAAGAATGCATTACCAACAACACTTTAAAAACATCAAAGATCATTGAACGTGTTACGCTTCCCCATCAAAGAAGTAACAATTCATCCTGCATGTACTCTGAACAGATCAGATCCGCCAATGACTCCGATAAGTGATGAAATGATTTAAATAGCAATCAACAAATTCATCTTTTGTCCATCTTCGAACAGAAACCGGCCCCACTGTGTAACGGTCTCTCGGGTGTGTCCCCCAGCACACAATCATCCCGAAGAGCGCGAAAAATTAAACGCCCTACCACCGGTCCGCAGGGCTCTTGTGGCCGCGGGTATGGGAAATCCACTATCCCCGCCATCCCGCCATGCTGTTGACACGAACGATCTCTTCCCACCCGTGCCCGTGGGGTACCCGCCTGCTACGAGGCTGACGCTCCTTGTTGCCTCACACTTGATCGAATGCGAAACGGATGTAGAAAGTCATCCCCCCACCCCCTCCCTGTATAGCGTCACTGCATCCAAAAAGCTTTGGATGATAAAAAAAAACAAACACACACACGCGGGTACCACTGAGGTCCCCGTCCCCGAACCCTGGGTGCTGGGTTTTGCTGGTGGTTGCGGATTGCTCTTTGCCATGGTACGGCATGATTCGACCGTGGCTGACATTGTGTAAACGACCGCAGAAGCGTGCGGATCGCGATCTCGCCACCGATAGTTCGGGATATTGATTTTTGTTTCTTGCTACACCCTGTAGCGCAATTGAATGATCGCGATCGTCGATCGGACCCGTTTAGCAGTGATACTACACGCCATATTGGAAAGGTGTCGATCCTGTCGATCCAAAAAGCGGCAGAACCACTTGTCTTGATCGTGCTGTGATCGATTCTCGCACGCCGCACGGCTGCTGTTCCGGTTCGGTGTCCGAAAGCACATTATGCCAGCGTACATTCCGCAATCTACGCGTTAGATAATGCCATTTACGCGTCGCCTCCATGTCTGAGACGGTCCGCACCCGGTGATGAAGTGGTTGAAAGTGAAACTGATTTGAAGAAAACGGAAACCGTGACGCAACGCGTACGTGTTGTGGTTGTGGCGCGCGTTTGCGTCGGTGATCGGTGTGTGCCATCGGCGAAAGCAAGAACAAACACCCTTCCGGGGTGTTGGAAGCCAAAAGTTGGGCGTTGTGCGCGAGTGTCTGCAAGCGATCCGATAGTGACGATGAGGTACTACGGCATTATTCTGCTGGTGGCAGCGGGTGTGACGGTTAGTGGCATCGCCGGCATCTATGTGGTGGAGAGCGGCGGCAAGAAATCGTTCGTCCGGCTGGGGGCACACCACTGGACGGATGGTGCGGAGTCCGATGGGCTGTGGTCGTGCCTGCTGGAGGAGTATACCGTCGGGTGAGCACAATTACGAGCTAACGCACGCCGAACGTGCGCCCATTTCACCCCGCAATGAGCCGGAAGTGATCGTGCGCGCTGTGCAGCAGCAGCAAAATGGAACTGTAGCCGGATGAAAATTGAGCTCAGCCAAATATATACACACGACCGTGGGCAGTGGGAAGTGCGTTCATGCCCGGTGGGTGCAATGGACTGTGTGAATTGGTTTCAATGTCGTGTTTTTAGTTGGCTATTTAAAAGTCTAATAAACGAGTAATTATCGCTTATCTGTTTGGTAAACATCGAATCGAACACAGCGTTACTCTCGGAATTGATTGACGGGCCTCCTGGGGATGTAGTAATAAAAGACCGTCCAGAACGTAGCTCAGTGTCCAATTTAATAATATTTATGTTTGCTTTTGTGTTTAATAGAAACAGCAAAAACTAACAACTGTTTACAGGCTATACGTACTAAAAACATATGCCTCTACTAATCGTAAGACCAACAAATAGATATCATAAATAATGGGACTTTTAAAATATCATTTAGAAACTTTGGTGTACTTAAATGTTTAAAGGAAATTATAGGTTTTTTAACTGCGTAAATCCTTGAACTAGGCACATTAGTCAACCCATCACTAATTATAGTTTCGCGTTGACAAGGAGGCATCACCCTCATCTGCAATCGTAAAAACAAGGCAAGGAGAAGCAATCTCCACAGCAGTAGAAAGCAATGCGCACGATCGCCGATTGCAACCGCGATCATCGATCGGTGTACCGATGTGGATGCGTGCGTACCCCCGTTTGATCATACTTTTGTGTGCCTTTTCCCCTTCCCCATTTATCCGGCAGATTGAACCACAGCTCCCCGAGCGCACCGAGGGAAAGTCGGGTAATGCAAGCAACCGTCGTGGCGGCACCGGCCCCAAAGTACATTCCCACCTCCAGTTTCTACATCAACAAACGCATCGGTGAGGCGCTCGAGCACGACCCACAGCATCACACGCACCGTGTGCCGGCACCGCCGGTGGGGAAAGTCATTGCCAGCACCGGTGCTGGTGGGCTGTACGGTGACAACCAGCTGAACGGTGCCTCGAATCACGGTGCAACGTTCACACCGATGCGCCAAACGTTCGGTGGCGCTAGTCCGACCGAACTGCTGGCCTCGCCGCGCGAGGTGTCCGAGACGGATCTGTACCTGCTGGGGGCGATCGAGAAGCTGGTGTACAGGGTGGATTACATGGAGAATCGGTTGCGGCGGGCAGAACAGATCATTTACTTCCTGATGGCGGGCAACAGCCAGAAACAGGGTAACGGAGTGATTACTGCATTGGTTTGTTGGTGTAGGTTGCTAATACCTCAAACCTTTGGATGCCCTTTCTCTTCACAGAACCCTGCCCGCAGAACTTCACGCAGGTGCACGATCGCTGCTATCACTTCGACATAGAGCGTGGCCTAAACTGGAAGTCCGCCAGCACGATGTGCAAATCGTACGGTGCACATCTGGCCGAGTTTGAAACGGTGGCCGAATTTCAGGACGTCGTTGCGTACATCCTAAACAACCCGGTCAACCGTGGCAAAGACTTTTGGCTCGGTGGGCTCAACCCCGGGCTGCTGTGGATTTGGGCAAACTCGGCCAAACCGGTTAATCCGAACACGAACCTTAGCACGATCACCACCGCATCGAAGCCGGGGAAAGGAACGGCACCACCGAAGCCGACTACCGTAGGCAACGGTACAGATGCCGCCGGAAATACGAAGATTGTTAACAATGCGGCAAACAAACAACCGACATTGGAGATCACCGGCAATGGACGTTGTCTTCGGTTGAGTTACAATTCGGCGCTGTACACGTACGGGTATCGTGGTGAGGACTGCTCGGCACAGTATAGCTACGTGTGCGAACTGAAGGACAAGTCGTTGGACAATGAAATCTCAAGGATAGCAAAACGGCTAAAGTTAGCGGATGACGGTTCGTAGGTGCGTTGCACTGTAGTGTCGTTTATTTATTGAACCAGAAGGCCAATGGGAGCACTCCCGTGAAATGATTAACTTATTCCATAAGCTCGAAGTAAGTGATATAGAAGGTAAATAAAACTCTGCTTATAGATGATGATTTTTTTTTATCTCAGTGTACTGTTGCGTGTAAAGAATAACACCTTTTATTCTGAAGAATTCTGAAGAAATGCACCTTGTGAAGAATATCAGCTTGCATTGGACGAGAATTTCCTCCAACAGGTGGTCGGTCCCGTAGTAAACTCGCGATTGCACAATTCAAGTCTGCGTGAAGTCAAGAGTCACACAATAATCGACTATACTAGCTAGCAGTCGCGAAGGTCGGTCAAATCACAAACATAAACGTGAAATAGACTAGACTTACCGGTGATCATGTAAATTTATGGACAAGGAACTTGTGTGATACAGCTGGACATCTTTCGTCTAGTGTAGTCTTCAGTATGGAGAGATCCGTAAGATGAATCCTGTCGGATACCTCCGCAAGCTGATATGGTGTTGATCGATTGCTTCTTCCGGAACATGAGTGTTAAACTGCATAGGTGTGATAGCTATAGCTGGTACGTATTTGACGCTGGAACGAAATTGATTGTTTATTGATATGCCAAGGACTTCGTAACTGCGCGCCGAGGTCTTTGAATAAAAAAGGATGTGAGGAAAGCTCTGACGAGTACGAAGTTTGATATCCTTGATAGCAAATTGCGTGTGTCACCTATATAAACACGTACACAGATCGGACGTCTTCGTCTATTGCAGGAGTTCTCTGAATCGATCGTCCGAATGTTCGTCGAAGGAATTACTGGTCGGGTAACAGGCGTACGACAACAACTTTCTGAACTGAACAACTTTCTCTTGAACGCGATTAAGAGATTTTCATTACGGAGTTCGTGGTTCGAAGACTAATTTGAGTACTGCAAGTTGGTCCAATTTTCGATGTTTTGAGGGTTGACGTTTTCTCAGCATATCCCAAGGATTTCCAGTCTCGATCAGAACTTTTACCAAAGTGTCAACATTGACTAAACAGATTTAATTTATCAATTTTATCTTTTTGTTTGGCGTCCAAACTTGTCAACCTTAGAGACTTGAATGGTCATCACTAGCGCAGTATCAACGACCTCTCCGGGATGTAGAACGAATAGTCTGTGATCAGTGATCATTCTTCTTGTGATCAGTGGAGGATCAATCCCCTCGGAGGCCCTGGGCGGTATCATAGTTGGGAAACTAATTTAAAAAGGTTGAGAAGGCGAGGGAACGGGAGAACTATAAGAAAATTTAAGATATTGTAGATAGATGGAGAAACTTGAGGCATCTTACACAGGGCCTTCCGTCAGAGGTGGAATTTTCGGGATCCCCCAACAGGGCGAGGCTGTAGGTGGTGACTTCATCCGCCCACCGTTAGATCCGCCACTGCTTGTGATGCTGGTTCAAATATTGTGCGTGTAAAGATTTCGGATGACTTACACATACACAAAAAAAAACACAAAAACACACACCACAGTTACAACTGTTTCCACTATATGTGTGTAGCTTGTTCGTATATTGTTTTAGGCACATCCATCATATGAATATAAGTGTGTGTGTGTGTGATTTTTCTTCGTTTTTCACCATAATTTGTTCATCATTACTCAACTACAGCTGAACGTTACGTTTGTCGAACGATTTGCAAATCGATCCGGGACTATTACGCTACTACCATGCAAATTATGCTACCACCCGCACCGGCTGTTTCCGTTTCCAAAGTTGAACGGTTAAACATAATGTGCAGTTGCGTGGCTACACGCACAGCGCACGGTCCTTCGCTGTACAGTGTTGTCTTTAATAATTGTTCGATTCTTTGATATTGTTGTAAGTTTTGTTGTTGTTGTTGTTCGACGCTGTGACAAAACAAATAACAAAAACGCGTACCCTAAAACCACACACGCCCCAGTGACAACTGCGGGACGCGTTCGTTAAAATCCAACAAATGGAGACGGCGGCGTCGTACAATGATTAACATTGGATTTACTCTGAATAAAAAAAATAATCGCCTCTGTTCGGCGTTTTAAAAGTAACAAAACTAACAAACATTTTATAACTAATCAATAATAATAATCATTTTAAAAAAACACTATTCCTTTGCAAGGGATTGTTGGTACGTTATTCGTAGTAGATTAGTTTGTAGCTCATGAATTCTAATGCCTATAGTTGGCTGGTAATAATCGATCGTCCCTCGGACAAGCGTTGCCTGCTCGCTTCTCTCCTTCCCTCAACTAAAACAGTTTATGATTCACTTTCTCACGGATGGTACCGAGAGAGGTTCCCTTATACAAACATTCTGCACCCTTGCTTTTCGGGCCCTTACGCAAACAAACAAAACAAACAAACATAAATGTAACGGGGATTAATTTTCTGCAACAACTCAACACTTAACAATTAATTTGCACTTTCTGTGTTTCTTTTTTTTCACCCCTTGCGTATCCTAACATGCGCGTGCAGCACGGCGCGTTGGGGAGGAGTAGTAGGTAATGGGCAAGACTTTTGCACCTGACACGCGCGCCTCGCCCCTTCGGTACAATATAAAACTAAAGCATAGGCGAAGGATCACCCTGTTGCGGTACGCTTTTGCTGGCTGGCTGGAGAACGGAAACCAGTTTCGTTTGCACAATGAAGGTGCGACTGTTTCGGTTCGGCCGGATTTTGTTTTTGTTTTTCACCCGCTCTTAGTGGCCCCTCGGGTGACTTTCTCTTGCCGGTGAATGGCATACTACAAACGTTAAGGGTTTCTACTTATACACACACACACATCGATTTGTAGAGTAATATGTCGTGCGGGCGGACACGTGCGATTGTACCTAGTAAATCGACACAGCATGTGGGTGTGGGATTTTAAATCCTTTTGTGTTTTTTTTTTCTTCTCTCCAACCCGAGTTCCGGACATTTCGTAGTGTACCGCTTGCGCGCGCTCTCTGGTGGGATTTTGAATCATCATGATTAATCGGTATACTGGTTACGACCTTCCAGTGTCATTTCGCTATGTACTAATGTGCAACATTTGCACCAGTTCGTGTGTGTGTGTGTTAACAAAGAAAGATAAACATTACCAGAAGCACCGCATCCGAAAAGGGGGGTTTTTCTTTTCATCCTAAATCGTACAGCAACGTTTAAATTTCGTTTTCATCCTAAAGTTTTCTTCCTAATTTTTGTTTCATAATTGGTTTTTAGCACTTGATTTTTTTGTTTATAATTGGTTTCACCGTTTTCGACCTCCCTCACTTTCGTTAAATTTTGCCTATTCATTGTAAATAATTTTGGTCCGAGATGTGTAAACCTATCGTTTTGTTTGTTGGTTGTTTTTTTTTTTACTTTTGATTCATATTTGTGCAACTGGTTCCTTGCTTCTATCGCTCCTATACCACACTAACTATATCGCCAAAAGCTCGCTTCGTGTGTGTGTGTGTTTGTTTGGTGTGTATGTTAGTATTCTTACAGACAGATTTTCCTTCTGCACTAGATTTGCCACCGGTTTGCGCCCTCCTGACCTGACCATATAGCGCTCGTAGCTTTACGCCAATAGATTTCCACGTGCCCGCCGCTTTATCTTGCTGGATACGCCGAGATTACGATGGAACAGTACAAACAAGGGGGATGTGGTGTTACAATAGTTTACACGATCTTTATCACACTGGATTTTTTTGGAGGTTGGCACTGGGAAGAGAACGGAAACTTCGCAACCGATCAATACGGTGTACGTGTTCTTTAAGTCGGACAATACTCACACCAACATGAGGCAAGTAGGCAAATGCCACGCATTGGAAATTGACTATAAATTATGAATTAATAACGTAACAGTGTGTGGTTGGACAGGCCGCGAGTCAGGAGGAAAAAATAGATAGTGCCGGACCCGTTCCCTGTTCCGGCATTCCGCGCCGGAGGGATGCAAACTTATTCCGCGTTGGTTCTGTTACCAGGCGGGTAGTGTACGCTGACAAAACACCCCTCTTCCCCTCTCCCCTCTATTCCAACACCGGCACTGCACTCCGGCAAGTGCATTTACATAACGTTTCCGATAGTGGAGCTTCCCTTGGTACGGGCAGCAGGGATGGATTATGCACCTTTCCATCCGATTGCACCAGACGCGGTGTACTTCTGGTTTCTGATCTTGCTGGGCCGGCAAACGCAACATTGACGTGCGGACACCACCGTCCATGACGCCATCGCGAAATCGATAGTAATAGTTACAAATGAAACACATCGTACGATGTCTAGCACCTGTGCATTAGATGATGAATTGCACACACCTCCTGTGTGACGCGCGCGCGATGCACATACACAAATACCATCGAAATGCAGCAGATATACCGGCGGAATTGTTGATGGTAGTGTTTTGCTCGCATATATCACATATCCCTCCCTCCCGCACAGTACACAATACACGGGACTAGCTTGGTCGCAATTTAGAGATTCGTTACACAACTGGTGCGGGATCCCGCCCGCTTGTCACGCTCCGGCACTGCACTATGGTTGGTGCATCAGTGTGTGCGACCGGCAAAGTCGATGAACTTGCGATACCGTTCAAGGGCAAGGGTGGCCTTTTCTCTCCCACTCGGTTGCATCATGCCGCTGTCGGGGTTTGCTCACTCGCCAGTGGATGCACATCGCTTTCCATCGACGCTGGCGAAAATGCACCCATGTTGGGATTGTGATGCGGGGAGTGTTTGCGTTTGTCCACTGTGAAGATGAAAAACTAGTGCAGGGGAGGTTCCAGCTGTAACGCTATCACTTAACAGCCGCTGATGATAGCATATCAACCCCAATTCATTGATCACTTGGTTTGGATCGTGTCTGGGAAGGTAAGGGAAGGAAAATGCCTGTACACAGCACTATCGTCACCGGCGCATCACATATGTTGACGCACGTGAGCTAACCAAACGAACAAGTTTGCTTTAATCTTCCTAAGCGTCTGGTGTACATTCCAGCAACAAAAAAGGGCTTCTTACGCTTACCGCAAGAGCGTCTAAACAAAAAAAAAAAAGGAGATAAGCACTACTTGAACAACATCGCGCACCACTTGCCACATTGAGTGCGAAAGTTTTCCATGCCACATACATATTGGCGATTGTGCCGCGCCACAAGTCTAGCCAGGTTCACGCAATACACGGGAATTCATTGAATTGGCAATAGTTTCTTATCAATTCAGTAGTTTGCACGCTTCCTCTTGTATCGAAGCAACGCTGCAAACGGCTACAATGTACGGCTGAACGATAAGCGACCCGTCCTGGGGACCTTTGCCAACTTGCAGCCAAACAAAATAGCAAACCATTTATGGCTCTGGCTTTTATAGCGATTATTTATTGTGGGTTGGAGTGTGGGTATTCATCAAGTGTCTCTTTTCCTTTTTCTGGTGACTCACTAGTGTCGTACGTAGGTGGGAAGTTGCCGTCGCAGAACATTAAGCAGCGCTGGTCGAATGAAACTCTCCTTTCCCATACGATCACAACCGATCGCGCGTATCAAACTGCGCAAAAATGGGTTTCGTTTGAGTTCTGCAGTTTTCACACAAGTCGCAACACTGTGAACCGTTTCGGCGCTGTTAGCAGCTGGCACGTGTGTACGAGTTGCACCCGTAACGGACCCACGGCATATTCAAGTGTCCGCGACGTAAATCAACGCCGGCCGGGACGGGATCGAGAGAGATTGGTGGTGAGAATTATTGATTTTTCCACCGCTAATTTACATACAAAGTGACCGCACACTTGCAACCGGCGTTAGGGAACGGCGTCTCGTTTGGTTTGGAATGTTTTGTAGCAATGGACGATTGCCAATAAATGGCGTGGATACACTTGTTGGCATTCCTTCGGGATGTTATTTGCTGGTGCAACTTTACATTGGATTTGGTTTATAAGCGTCAAAAGATGTTTCAAAATATAATCGTTACAATTCCTGGACTATTCAAAGAAAATAGTTTGACGTTAAACAAGCTCACCAGCTTTTTTGTGTGTGTGTTATTCGGTGTAGAATGATTAAAAATAGTTAACAAACGCGCGCACCGGAAAAAGGTTTTTGGCAAGAAATAATTGTTTTCCGTACCGATTCTACGTTCGCTGCTCGGTACACGTCATGCACAAACCAATTGGGGCCCTCGCCATAACATCCTGCAATGTGCAATGTCCAAAAACCCCCTCCGGCATTCACCGTTCACCTACCCAATTTCTCTTGCTTTGCAAAGAAAATGGCAAGGGAAACACATTATCTAGACAGAATTATTGTAAACTGAAGATAAACCCTACTTTGTTCTCCGAATTAGTGTTCTTGTCCCTTTCGCATTGATCCCGGCGTTCCAATTTTCCACCCCTTTGCCATGAAAAGATTGTAACAGCGCCGGCCGGCAGAACCCCACACACACACACGCAATGATGTGGTGCGCAAGTGTGGAAAGTGTGCCTGTGCACTATTTCAAGGCCAATGTCACAACGGCGACGGCGTGATATGTGCATCCGGGCACGTGTGTGTGTGTGTGGTTGGGAGAATGTACGGTGCCTGCGTCGTCGAACCACCGACGACGTCCCCCTCCCGCGTACCACTTCCGATGATGCTGCACACTGTCGTAGTTGCGAGTAAATGCACCACCTCCCTAGCTAAATAGCACTCATTGAGTGGGTTGATGGGTTGAGTGCATTAATGGTAGCCCCCTTCGAACCCGACGCGACATTAGCGAGGAAAAAAAGGAAGGGACGAGACCCATATACATGCCGCTACGTGCCCTCCTTGTTGCCCCTCCTCCATCGACACCTCCCTCGGATCCACGATCGAAGGGTAATGAACGATCGGCTACTATGTACGACGTATATACAGACACACGCGGTACAACAATCTCGACCAGCAGTTGATGGCGGCACGTGGTGAATAAATTACCAAACAAATAAAACCGTCCGACCTAACCACATTGTAGCTACAATGTTGCTTCCTGGGTGGAGAGGAAAATCGCATTACCGCTGTTTGATTCTACAGATTCCGCAAGATGTCGGAATTGATCATCGATTCCGCCATGCTGTCCAGCTCGTTCGAAAGGCCCTCGATGCCGTCGGACAGCACGCTGGCCAGATCGGCAGACGGTGGTGCGATCGGGTCCGCCGTCGCAGCGGATGTGGAATGTACCGTGCACGGACCGCCACCGCTACCGGTCCGATGCGATGTAGCAAGCTCACCGGCAGGATTACCACCGGCAATCGTATCCGATGCTTTGGTGGACATTGCAAGCGCTCCGGGAACTCCACCGGCTGCTGTGCTGCTGGAACCACCGGCACCGTTTACCGGGGAGTAGAACGAAGCGGCAGATGATTTGCTGCGATCGACGGAGTTCCCATTGATGAGGAAATCGCGTGACGTTTCCGGGCTGTACTGGAACATCGATTCACCCTGGCAGCTGCTCTCGTTCAGCGCGATTGGTGTCGAGGGGACCGATTTGGGTAGCTCGAACATGGAACGGGTCGCTACCATACCGAGACCACCGGAACCCATCGGACCGATGCACCCACCGGCATTGGCGGTTGAGCTGTTCGCCCTAAACCCACCGAGATGCGGCAGTGGCGTTGAAGGAACGGAACGCGATACGATATTATAGTTGGCGGAACGTGTAAAAAACCCTCCATCTTCCTGTTGCTGTTGTAGCTGCTCCGGAAGCAAATCGGGCATGGTTAGTTCCGATTCTTCGATCTTCACCGCCGCCGTCAGCTGGTTCGATTGTTCGTTCAGCATGTCCAGAATGTTACCGGTATCGGTAAAATCATCGTACTCCGACGGGACGGGCGTTTGTGAGACGGACGTATAGTTGGAGTTGCAGTATGGGTCGTAGTTTGGAATCAAGGGTACACTGCTGGATCGAGACTCGAGTGATGATACCGGCCCATTATGGCCACCTCCCGCACCGGAAGTGGTCGATGACAGGCTGCCGTGTGGGTTGCAGATCGGTTGGAAAGTAGTCGGCATGGACGAGATGCCACAGTTTATACCACTCATCGCACCAAACCGGTACGGTTGCATCATCGAAGGACTCGGTGGTGCCGATGCGGGCAGTTCGTTCTTTATATATCCGCTCAAGTAAGATCGTTGCGGATGCTGTTGCTGCGACTGATGGTGCTGGCCGTATGGTCCGCCGGTGAGTGACATCTGTTGCTGGTGGTGTCCGGGCTGATTGTTGAACTTGTTATCTCCCAAGTTCAACGTCAGTCCGTTCGATGGTTTGTGAGCTTTCCGGTGGATCGGTGTACTTCTTGGGCTTACGAACGGACTGGCGGTGGGTGTGTGGTTTATGTTACCCCCTCCCGCCAGCTGTTTGCTGCCCGAACCGACACGCGGTTGCTCGGAGATTGGTACGAAGCTAAAGTTCTTGCGCCGAGCCGTTGGACTTTGCAATGTTTGCGCTGCTTGAGTGCCGCTTAGTGCGACCGTTCCGTTCATTTGATTCGTTCCATAATTTTGAGCAATCATTTCACCCTCATGGGTGTTGCTTCCAGCGGAGTGTTTATGCTGCTGCCGTTGCTGCTGATCCGGTGCGTGAACGGTCGTGGAGGTTGTAGTCGATGGATGATCACCAGCGGTGGTGTTATGGCGCTGAGATAGGGCGGCCAAAGAAGCAGCAGCCGATCCCGGCTGCAATCCCATATTTCCACCCGACTGGTGGCTTTGGGTCATCGTACCCGGTGTTGACTCGTACGCCGCCAGATGCGACTCAAGTGCTTGCTGCATTTGCTGCTGCTGCTGCTGTTGTTGCTGTTGCTGCAACATCTGCTGCTGTTTGTTCTGGTTGCTCTGGTTCTTTTCGAGAATCATGCGTATCTGGAACAGCTTTTCATCGTCATCGAACAAACCGGTGCCGAAGCTGGCCGAAGAAGGTCCATCGTTATCGACCGAAGCGTTAAGTTGCTGTTGCGCTGTCCCACCGGCACCATCCTCCTCCGGGAAGTACTTCAACAGCTCTTGGTCCTGGTCCTGGGAGTTTTCCTCCTCACAGTTCAGGTAGCCGTCGAGTGCGTTTTTGTCCATGTTGCAAATACTGATGACCCGTTCGCGCGGTATGATGAACTCATCCTGGGTCGTCGGGTCTTGCGTTTCGATGAGTATTAGATTGCCCTGTTCGTCGTACCGGGGCGCACTGTTGTTTTGCGCTTCGAGCGAACGCTGCTGGCGCTGCTGGAGCAGCTTTAGGCGCTTCTGTCTACCGGCGAACGCGACACTGTTCGCAAGCTGCCGTTTCTGCACACTGGTCGGCCGGTTGGGAAAGAACAGCGGTGACTGCGGATGGCCGCCGGATGGTTGCTGATGTTGCTGCAGCTGCAATTGCTGCTGTGCTTGCTGCTGTTGTTGGACGGCCTTCAGCTGTTGCGCCTGGCGTACCTTTTTGCAGTACACATTCTGAAGAAACTGTTGATCCTGCGGGCTGCGCATTCCACCCTCTAGCAGACGCTGTTGTATCAACTGTTGTTGCTGCTGCACATGTTGCGGTGGGTGAGTGCCGTGTGCGATTGCTGATGGTATACTGGTCGCTGACGGTGGAAGAAACCCGCTGGCCGCTACTGCCATCATCAGGTCTTTGTTCAACGACTCCAAGACACCATTACTAGTATCACAGTTGAGATTTGTACTTTGATGCTGCTGTTGTTGCTGCTGCTGCTGTTGCTGACGTTGCAGTAGCATCATTTTGCCACTCCCGATGACGGTGGTATTGTTGTTGTCCTCATCGAGATAATCCTGCTGCTCACGTTTAATCATGTGCTGGAGTAGCTGATTCGTCGGCGCCCCCTGGGCAGCTCCGTTACAGGAAGCGACCATCGTTGTGGGGTGTTGCTGTGGCGGTGTTTGTTTTGTACTTACGGTTCTCGGCTGAGTTTCGACCGCACCGAACGCTCCCATCGGCTTTGATTTGCTGCTGTCCGGGGTGCTGGTATTTCGGGACTCTGGTCCATCGCAAATGCTTGTTGACAGTGTCTTCCTGCGCTTCTTGCGGCGTTTCTTCATCGCTACAGCCTGAAGCAGTTTGCATATCGATTGGGCGTGGGGAGAAAAACAAAAACGGAAAAGAAACACAGGAAAAGCAGAAACAGTAAGAAGGAGTAGCCCCGATAAGATATGTATAGTAAGGTAAAGACACCATTGAAACCGTTCAAGCGAGATCGATTTGCAAATCAGTATCCATAATTTCTAGGAGGCATGAGATCCGATTGACTTGACATCTTTATCAGACATGCTTCACACTATTCACAAGTACTTCGATCACATGATTTTTATATTAATTCAAAGTTGATTTATAGGCAAAATTGTGACATATTTTGATTGAAAAATTGCTTTTTATACTTGAAGCTTTACGTTCAACATTTTGTCCGAAATAGATCATCCGAGAAGACAAATACTGCATTCATGTATCTACGTTCAAATTATTGTTAAAGTTTTGTTTGTCTATAGCGAAATATCAGCAGGTGCGGCAAATATGTTTCGACGACACTCTAAAGAAACTCCCGTAAAATGTCTGTGATGGTATATTTTTTAATGACTTCTTTGGAATAAGCAAAATAATATAAATGGAAACATTTTGATCCGTGGAAAATACGAAATTTTCATTTAAAAATCTTAAAACTTCCTTTTTTCTGTTTCTGAATGCTTATCTCCCCTTAAGGCCCTTCTAATTCCCTCTATCTTTTGCGGTCTCTTTTGCTCGGTTTCCGTAACAGCTGAGGATGGTGCGCACTTGAAACGGAGTCACGTTTCAGTGCGCGTGATTCGCGTTTGCCACGTCGCTGTCACAAACTGCCTCCAATGCTGCCAATGTTCATGCGACTCAACAGTTGGATGCGCCCGTAAGGGCTACACCACACCAAGCTTAAGATTGTCATCGCACGCTTTGCAAACGAAGTGGGAGTGCTTTGCCCGATAAGGCCAACCTCGCCACACAGAAATTCATGCCCTGCCTGCTTCCAATATGGAATATATTGCATCTCCCCTTGATAGTCAGATCTCGTGAGAGCGTTCGTACTTACGGATAGCTTTCGCTTTTCCTTCATCTCTCGTTGAAGAATCTTCTTGTGCAGCTGCTGCCGGCTACCAATGCCGGACGGTGTGTTCAGGTTGTTCTTCGCGATGAAGCTGGCCAGCTCGCTGATCGTGCCGAAGCATGACGGAAGCATCGCTTCGGCCCACGCCTTTACCACCTTCCAGGATTCTTCCTCGCTGAAGCTTTGGCTCTCGTTTGACTGCTTCTGTATGTAACGCGAACGACGGAAAACATTTGACAGCTTGCGACAGATGGAAAGGTTGAGGCAGAAAATAGAGCATATCTTACCTCAAATGAGCCGGCTGCGCTGGTGAGATCGGGAAGCTTCGGGATGGGAAGTTTTGTGGCCTTGCGCATCGCAGCGTAACAGTATCTGGAATGTCCTCTCGTGCCAAGCCGCCTCGGCCGGATCCCGGGAAAAACCTGCTTCATCACCTTGCCGAAATCCGCCGTGGACAGTGGCTTTATGTTGATCCGGGCGCAGTATGCTCTGTTCGGTGAGGCGTTAGTGAGTTAAGTTAGTGATTGATTGCGTGCGTATGTAACGATAGCTTGCTGCACATTGGCACACTTACACATAATCTTCGTACACTTCCTGCTTCGGAATTGACACATTCGGGTCGTGCTCTAGATGCGACCGGACCCAGTTGATCGTGTGATTAATCTCTAGCCGCGTCCCGAGCGGGTTCTGTGACTGGCGCAAAGGATCTACGGTAAGAAAATGGGAGGAAATTGTATTACGTGGGAATGGGTTATGAAGTTGGAACAGGGGGTTATTCACAAACAGACCTGTTTCCGGATAACCGCCAGGCATGCGAAGGTACAGCAGCAATCGCTCCGGTGGCCGAAGGGTCGATATTTTTTCCAATATTTCCACAATCTGTTTCTTCGTGGTGTCACTGCAAAACACACAATGCAATAAAGATATCAACCCAGCAGCTGATTGTGTTTGCTCAAATCAGACAACAAAACATGATCGATGACGTTTGAATTGGTTAATTAGCGGTGCGATATGACCCGGGGGAGCATCAACCGGACAGGGGTGACTATATCCAGTTTGGCATCATGCCCATATCGTTTAACTTTTTTTTTTGCTTCGGTTTTATGGCCACGGATACTGATCATACTTAAGAAGATCAGATCATCAAAACCAATTTGGCCTGCGTGCGACTTCATCGTTTTCGGAAAGGTATGAAAATAAGCAACCTGCTAATTAGCGATGATACATCAATCAAAGGAGGCGCTTTTGGGTGAGATAAAAGAGTCATTCAAAGGTTCACTAATGGTGCGAATTGGTAGCAATTAGTACATTGCGTTTGATCTGTTTTTCGCAAATTTTGTGCGCGACGAAACGTTTATTGATCATCTAGAAATTTTGCAAAAGCTCCATAAACGAGGATATAAACACGCGACGCCGCGTTCCAAAATATGTTTCTCACCGCATCAGCATAGAGCATTCCCCCCAGAGACGATAGTACCGTGATGGAGAAAGGTGGGCGAACATGGAACCACATTAACAATAAAACAAATAATCCCCGTCCCGAATGGAGCGAAACACACACACACAAAGAAGAAGAAGAAGCAAAAGAAGGCAAAAATGGCAAGCCAAAACAGAGTGTAGGCTCAAGTTGGAATCAAAATCAAACGATAAGGTACGCGAGGCCAGATAACGATAATAGCAGTGTCGGGGATGATTTGTTTTTCTTCTTCGGGGATGATGGGGACTCGCTATACCCCACCGGCGGCATCCACTCCCCTGCCTTTCCACAAAATGAATAATGGGTGAGTTTCTCCGGTGTTTTGGTGAGTGTTATTCTCTCCGCCATTTTGATGTTTTTCACGTCTAGCTAAAGTTTCATCGAGTGTGCATTGGTGCGATCAGTTGATGCTGTTTGGTGCGCATGCCATGTCTGGCTGCTTTATGCAGGTTTGAACCAGCGAAAACAGATTGGCCTGCTAAGTTCCAATTAGAAAACCTACGGAATAACTAAGCAAGGACTAGGTAGCGGGGTTCTTTAACCGCGCACCGCAGGATAATCTCACTGAGAAGAAATTCCATTAGTAAAGAGAGATATAGGTACCTGATGGATTTTTCAAATATTTGCTGTATCTGCTGTTCGCGATCACGATCCCCAAGGGCGCTCGCATTGTGACACCGTGAACTAGCCAACATCGCCTTCATCGCTGCAACGCTCGGATCGTGTTCCGCGCTCAGGTCCAGATCCATCTCGGTACCACTTCCAGCCGGTGGGTGGGATGCTGGACCGGTGGTGCCACCGGTCAGTTCATAGCTGGCATTGAGCTTGCCCAGCTTCAGCTTGTTAACGGCCATTTGAGTGAGAAAATCGGTGCCACCACCGGCAGTAGTCGATGACGATACGGTACCGGTCCCGGGTGACGCGACCGTCAGCTGTGACGTGTGCATTGGAGTGCATGTGCCGGTACCTAGTGCACCCGATGAGACCGGCGTTGACGAGCTAACGGAGTGCAGGGACGACGTGGATGACGATGAGGACGACGATGGTGATGGGGTGGGTTGTTGCTGTGGTGGTAGTAGTGCTGGTACTTTTCCATAGCCTGCTGCTGCTGCACTGACAGCTGTGGTGCCACCGAAGATAGCCGAGGTGCCAAGGTTCGACGGCAAACCGACCGGGAGCGATTGTTTCCACGGTTGGAACGAATTGGTCTGAGACATTTCCTGCCGTGGCCTGCACCTTCACGCGTATGCTTGCTGGGCCCCCAAGGGAAGACTACCAGACCACTCTTACTTATGGCCACATACACACACGCACACACACACACACGGAGACACAAATATGAACGCACGAAACACACTCCGCACACTTGTTTCACTATTAACCTTCACTGACCGAAGTAGGACACACAATGGCCACTGTTATGGGTGGGAGGGTGGTTGGGGATACCAAAAAAACTTGATCCGAATCAAAGCTCTAGCGAATGTGGAAAGACACTGAATTCACGGGAGACAAAAGGGGGTGAACTAAAGCCCAACGCCAACCCGTAGTAGAGAGGCACTTCTTTTTCACCAAATGCTTTGACAACACTTTTTCCTTTTTGCTCTTTCCTGGTTGGTAGTAATGTGGGAATGCGGGAGAACCACACGCGAGAAATAAAACTATTTTTTCTTCTTCATATCACTGCTCTAGTGGTATCACACGTATACGCTCACACAGGATGCACGTATGCACTTGTATTGCACCCCGTACTTGGTAGAATCAGCTGGATCCATCCACATCTCACTGGACAATTACATGTTGGCTTGTGGCCCGTTTGCTTCCCCCCAATAGCTTCAGTGTGAGATAGTCGAATTGCCAATTATGTTGGAAGCACTCACGCACACGCACGCAAAAAAAACAACAACCCCGAAAGTTGGTGGCCCGAAAAATTGATAGTAACAAAGCGGTACGCCTTTAGACGGTGCGTCTCCGGAAGAGCTTTCGGCCGGCCGTGGACCACCACTGGGAATTGCGAGATTTCCTGTGCACGATTTGCATTCGGCCGTGATGCGTGAGAGGTGGGTTGCTGCTCGATGTACGCAGAAAATGGTTGTAGCTTGCGAAGGAAGAAACGCACAGATATACAGCGACCCTCACAGGTCCGATTTTGGGAGGATAGAGCGATCGAAAAGAGGTTGCGATAGCGTATGGGCCCGCACTAGAAGGCACTGGAACAAAACATTTCCGACTTTTTCTCGCACCGTGCACTCTGCTGGCAGAATCCGAAAAACGAGAAGTAACTTCGCAAGATCAGCTGCAAAAGGTTGAAACTGTCGATCGGGTCGGGTACGTGCGGAGCGCTGTGTCACGAGAGTTTGGGAGCAATAATAGAAACAGTTTGACATAAGGCACCCGGAGGAGTAATGTATTTTTGGTGAAATTCACCAAAAAATCTTGGAAATACTTTGCTTGTGGTTTAACAACGTTATTTAGATTGGAATACTTCTTATTAGTTAAGGTTTTGGTCAGGAATACACAATGCTAGCTAATTTCATTTCTGATAGCTGTCTAATATTTCGACAAACATGGCAAAGTGTTGTTAAATATGGTCTAGCCTGGTGTGGGATAAATTGGAGAATGTGGCTGTCAAATATCGAACGACAAAGAAATATAAAGGAAAGTGGAGCAAAAGCACCCCTTGAGCGAATTTTATTCCTAGTAAAATAGACATCGATTTAAGTATTTTCTTACCTGGTGTCAGTAATATACATTACCTAGGATGTGAAAACACATAAAGAACATGTCTGGATTGTATTGAAGTGAGATGTTCTGCAACATGAAAGAAATAGTTAAATTTACCAAACCAAAAGTGGGATCCTTGCTGTCAAAAATGTTACCCAGTTGTCATCGATTGCCGCCGCGATTGACAACTGGTTTAATCAGCTGTTACGCTGCCAGCAACGAAAACAAATCATACCCCAATAACAGTGAAAACTTGTGTAATACGAAACGCCTCGATTTACATGCAAATATCGCAATTCGTAAAAATGTTATGCCGTTGGCTTGAGTGAGTAGAATTTGAAGCGAAAACATCAGCATGGCTCTACGATTAGTGTTAAATTGTCAGCAGATTCCAGCCGTATTCCGGTGAGTGGTAATCAATGCAATCACTTTCAAACACCGCACTTGAACTAAACGCCCCCTTTTGTATCCCTATTGCCACAGGTACAGCACCGTATTTCATCATCCACGGAAAATTTTAAGCAACATTGGCAGTGATCGGCAGCTAACGATACTGCGATACACGAGAAATGCGAGAAACACGTCGGCGGAATCATTTGCCCCACGGCAAACGATCGTACCGACGGAAGTGCAAGGGATTGCGATCGAATCGGGATACATTGATCCTTCGAAAATATGGCGATCATTGCTTTTTACTGCCGCGGTAATTAATCTTCCTGTACCTGTTATTCATAATTCTAACCAGTGCTTGTCAACCTTCCAGTTCTCAACAGGAAGTTTCATTGGAGTTTCTATCTGGGAGTACGAAACGATACGATCGCGTGCAATGCAAGCGCTGCGAAGCAAACTAAGCGTCAATTGGTTTAAGGACCGGATGAAGCACAACCGTCAGGAGATGGAACAGTGGCGTAAAGATCTGACCGGTTGGTGGAGCAAACTGTCCCCCGGAGAGCGGATATTTGCCCCGATTTGTGCGCTAAACGTGATCGTTTACGGTCTGTGGCGGATACCGAGCCTGGCACCAACGATGGTGAAGTATTTCGCCTCGAATCCAGCAGCAAGTAAGCAATGCCGTGGCGATATGTTTGATCAATTTTCTAATATTACTTCGCTTCGCTTACTTTTCAGAAGCGGTTTGTTGGCCCATGTTTTTGTCTACCTTTAGCCATTATTCATTGTTTCACATAATGGCGAACATGTACGTATTGCACAGCTTTTCACATGCAGCCGTTGCCACCCTGGGACGGGAACAGTTCCTGGGCGTTTATCTGAGTGCTGGCGTGATCGCTTCGTTTGCTAGCCATGTCTTCAAAACGGTGGTACGACAGCCGGGGCTTTCGCTCGGTGCTTCCGGTGCAATCATGGGGATCCTGGCGTACGTATGCTCTCAGTACCCGGACACGCAGCTTAGTATATTGTTCCTGCCAATGTACACATTCTCAGCTGGTGCTGTAAGTATTCGCTATTGGACATAACTTCTTCATAACACCAGTTTTGAACAAGATAATATTCTTCCATAGGCCATTAAAGTAATTATGGGCATCGATTTAGCGGGTGTTTTGCTGGGTTGGAAGATTTTCGACCATGCGGCACATCTGGGCGGTGCATTGTTCGGTCTGTTTTGGTGTTATATCGGGAACCAGAATGTGTGGCCACTGCGGGAACACTTTATCGGTTACTGGCACGAGATGAGAGGACCGCCGAAGAAATGACCCTTAAGAACGCCGTTGGACGAAAGCGATGTACCGGAAGAGGAATAAAATTCATACATTTATTGCTTCATCAATCATATTGATTTGCCGCACGTGAAGACAAGTGTTTACAAAAAAGGCCCTTATAACGCACCTCCTATTGCAGGTGTCGCGCATGGTAAGCGATATGGTCACCGATGAAGGACGCAACGTAGAAGTAGCTGTGATCGTACCCTTCGCGCATGTTGAGTACACACGGTACCTGTGCTGCACGGCACGCATCGACCAGATTATTGGGGTTAAGCTGCCCATCCTTCAGGAAGCTATCCTCCGAACCCTGATCTAGGTACAGCTCCAACGGTGGACCATTGTAGCTAGCCACAAGCTCGGTAGCGTCCCAGTTTTTCCACTCCGCCTCTTTTTCCTCCCCAAGGTAACCGCTGAAAATTTTCTGACCCCACGGACATTTGGTAGGATTGCTGATAGCTGCAAATGCCGACACCGATTTGTACAGGCCCGGATTTTTGAGCGCACAAATCAACGCACCGTGTCCACCCATGCTGTGACCAGCGATGCTCATTTTGTTCACCACCGTTGGGAAGTTGTTGTTAACCACATCGATCAGTTCCTGCGTGACGTAGCTGAACATGCGATAGTGGTTGCTCCATGGATCCTTCGTTGCATCGATGTAGAACCCGGCACCGGACCCGAAATCCCACGAATCATCCTCACCCGGAATGTTAACATTGCGCGGTGAAGTGTCCGGACAGACGATGATTAGATTGTGCTCGGTCGCGTAACGTTGCGCACCGGCTTTTTGGATGAAGTTCGTCTCGTTGCAGGTTAGCCCCGAAAGCCAGTAAAGCACCGGCAGCCGCCGGTGATCGACAGATGGGGGAAGAAACACGGCAAATTTCATTTCGCACGCCAGTTCTTTTGATTGGTGCGAGTATATCTTTTGCAATCCACCAAAGCATTTGGCAGATGAGATAAGCGAAATCACCGTCATGGCTACGGATAAAGGGAAGGGACAATAATTATCAATCGGTATCGATGTGGAAGTGCTGGTACGGTTGCGCGTGTACTTACTGGAATATGAATCGTGGCTTTGCTTTGAGTAGCGTAAAAGGCACCGAAGTGATTGTAAAAGAGAGGTAATTATTGAAACACAGTTAAGAAATTGGTAAATGCAAAATCGGTGTGGAAAAAGCGCGACGAAAACACAATTCGTTATCAACACAGGATGCTGTCAGCAATGGGCTGTCAAAAGTGCCGGCTCGTTATGACATTTGATTGTTGTTCCAAATTTGAATTAGCCGTTCGTGGCGTTTGCGATGGCAAATAAAAACAGTGATTCATCATAAGAGTAATGTTTTAAACAAAAAAAAAATCACGTTGCAGTATGGTTTTACAACTATCCGATATAACTTGAATGATGTTTTAGGAATTCATACCTCTAAAACGTAGGTGTACGAGTTTTTACCAACAAATCGTCCGTTGGTAGGTTGAAAAACAATCGTAAAAGGAATCTGTCTGAAAACTTGAAATGTTAACAGCATGCTGACTATTTCGATGGCATTTCAACAGAGCTATCCATAAAACTGAGTTACCGTCGTGATTGTTTTTTTTTGGGTTCACAACCGTTTGAGCAGAAAGTTACCAAATTGCAATCAAACTGTTTCATACCAAGAATGTGCCCCACTAGCAACCAACTGACACGATGCGCAGAGTGTATCGTGCTTTGTGTGGCAAAGTTTTCTTAACTGAGTTTATCGAGTGAGCAGGGCGAACCATTGGAAATGAAATGCTCCGGTATCGGTTGGCCGTTGGCTGGACCGGGACGCGACTTCTTGTGCGACCCTTTTCGGAAAGTAAACTCCTCAAGATTAAGTGCAAAAGTGCGCCAAGTGTGCGATCGTCTTCACGTTCATGACGACACCGGTTTCGATGATGATTCTTGTGGTAACTTTTTGAATAAATATTTCTCCATCCTCGGCCCTCCGGAGCAAGTGCACCGGTCGATCACTAGGAGAATTGAACGCGGAAAAATTGAACTATAACCACTTGACGATTTATCCATTCACACAGAAATCGACCGGAAGGAGCAGGCGGGACGGTGGCAGATGTCCGAAAGCAAATTGTGTCATAACGATTGGTACTCGGGTTCAATAAAGCAGAACTAATAAAGAAGAAATGAAAGTTCGCAAGTGCAGGTCGATTGGAGATGAGAGACCGAGTAACGCAAAGATGTTTGCGATATCAGCAGTGCACTTTTTGTCCCATTTTTCCAATAACTATCGATTTTCGGCACAGTTAGCTTACTCCGAAGAAGGAAGAAATTTGATGGATTTTCATTAAAGTTTCAACGGCACTGATTTTGTATTGTTCGTCGCGTTCAAGTGCTCCTGTTTTCCAAACGATTTTCCACCGTTCAAAATGACGGAGGGTAAATGACAATCCGCACCGGAAAGATATTTCCATTAAGCGTTTGCTAATTAAAACAAAAACCATTTTATCGTTTGCATAGTACCATTGTGTACTAACGCGGAAAGGTAAAGTGAATTGCCAATCTACGGTCCGGGTTTGCTACCGTGGGAATGGAGTGCATCGCAGTGCTCGGTGGGTAGCGCCTGGAACATTCTTGCAATTGATGCTAATTAATTGAGTGTTCGTGATTGTTTTATAGCCGTGTCCATAAGGAAAATGAATTTCTTTCCTGCGCCATCATTAGGAGTGCACTGTTAGTTAATTGCTTCTGGTGCACTACTCTGCGTGCAGCTCCAGGCACGTTGCGAATGGAAGACTATGTGGGATTGCTTAAGAAGCTGTGGGTATCCGTTAAAACATGTTTCCTTTACAGCGGTTCGATTGAATTTCTTTGTGCTTTGATGCGTCGATTTAAAATCGCTAAAGATTCACGTTGTGTGAAATTGTAATGTGAATTGCATAACTTCAAGCGCTTTGTTTTGTGTAACACACATAGTAACGCTATTGCTTAAGCGCCTAAAAGTATGCAGTAGCTCAAGCAGATGCCATTCAGCAGAAAGAAATCGCCATTTTTCAACTGTTTGTTATGGCTAACTCGTATTTGAATCGAAAAATAAGCTTAATAGCAACAAAATTCTAAGACAAATCATCAATTTTATTATAAACTGCAGACTATACGTTATCAAAACAGCGCTCAAATCACTGAAGCTACCAAACCACGTGCAAGAATGTTGATCATCCCGTGCGCAACAAGCAGCAATTCCAACCATTCTAGCTTTCGTTCGCTAATGAATGGTCATTCGCAGGTACGCCGGTGGATATAAGCACACTCCGTGCCGGCGTTTGGCGTTCTTTAATGAATTAGGATTGGTCCCCTGGAGGGATTTTTCCACACGGTGGCTGCTGCTGCTTCACCCGTCCGGCGAAGTTTTGCGCTGATTGCGAGGAATTTTATTCGGTTTCTCATTTGCATTTTAATTGACTCCACATCGCGGACGTGTTACGTGTGGGAGCGACAAAAAAAAGCAAACTAGGAGTAAAAGGCTCGTCATTGTGGTTCGCGGTTTTGGCAATATTCTGCTCTGAGAGAACAGAGCCAGAAAGGGTCATGATTGTGAACGAGCGCGCGCGTGTGTGGCATGTGAAGTTTGTTGAGTGGACCCCCTGGTGGAAGGTTTGTAGGACAACGGATTTACGCCACTGATTAGCGCGCTGCTAGAGGGGTTTTTTTCCTGGGACACCTTTGCATCAACGAGTTTTGTCTACGCATATGTCGACAAATTTAATGTGCCAAGCAGGTTGAAGTTTGCAGACAGGGTGAGATTGGGTTATTATGCCAATCATTGTAAATGGAAATAGGATAGGTACAGGATGCTTCGTGTTACGCATTGTTTACAATCCGACGAGCAATTGCTTAGCTATGGTTCTTTCGACAAATGTATTTAAGAAAACGTTGTACCTTATTTCTATTATTAATATTTCACTTTAACAACTGTTTCAAATTAAAACTTGGAAACATTAAAGTTCCGCTGAGAGATTAGGACCCACAGACCCACATCTACCGGTAAACAAGGCTTGGGTCGTGTCACGCAGATCCTCTAGCGACCCTCCGGACTCCAGATGTTACTGGCATATTCCAGCAATGATCACGGTCGGATTGATCTTTGAAATCCAGCCACAAAAGCAGTACGATCATTTAAGGTAAGTTTCTGATCGAGAATCATTCCGAAACCATAATAATAAGGATGTTAATAATGATGTTATCGGGCAGCCCGATAAGGATGTTATCGGGCAGCCCGATAAGGATGCTATCGGGCTGCCCGTTAAGGATGTTATCGGGTAGCCCGTTAAGGATGTTATCGGGCAGCCCGTTAAGGATGTTATCGGGCAGCCCGTTAAGGATGTTATCGGGCAGCCCGTTAAGGATGTTATCGGGCAGCCCGTTAAGGATGTTATCGGGCAGCCCGTTAAGGATGTTATCGGGCAGCCCGTTAAGGATGTTATCGGGCAGCCCGATAAGGATGTTATCGGGCAGCCCGTTAAGGATGTTCTCGGGTAGCCCGTTTAGGATGCTATCGGGCTGCCCGTTAAGGATGTTATCGGGCAGCCCGATAAGGATGTGGGCGCCTAATGCCTTAATGATCTTAATGGCCAAGGGGCTTAATGCACCACTGTTCACTACACAACCAGTCACATTGGAAATAGCTTATAAAATTGGTTCTTTTACTTCTTCCGTCAATGATGTTGTAGAGAATATGTAAAATTTGGCTTGGGAACTGTCATTTTTTAGCGGATAAATGGATAAACAAGCACTCGGTTAAAAGGCATCCGGATAATCGGCGTTCCACTGTGTTTGAACTTTGCTAATATGAAATTGAATTCTACATACAACATACGCGGTGTGTCAATTTTTTTAAATCTGTAACTTCAGTAGTTTTGTGCAGATCAACAGCTTCCTGATAATCTAATTACACGGATAATGTCTTACAGGGCTTTTTTGTTAGTGCATAATATTTACTGTGTTGTTTATCATAACAAACACAAAATTGTGGTTTTTCTTAAAATTTTTGCACAATTATCAGATTACGTGCTGCAATTATTAAGTAATTATTATTCATCAACTGTCATTTCCGAGTAGCACGGATAATCAGACACCCGGTTAATCGATATTATGTTAGCATTTCTTAGTATTTATATTTAGAAGCCACAGTTCACTTCTTAGAGCGGTTCTTCATCCCATGGAAACTACTTGTTCCGCGAAGTGCGCTGACTTCATCAGACTTCGGATAAATTGTGCTATCAACAGTGTTAAACTTCACGGTCGTAAACCACCCAACCATCACTGCGAGAAGTGGGGAAAAAGCGTTGCATTATTTACCTTTGGGCTTGGCTTTTGACTGCGGTACTTTCTGCGGAGGTTAAGATCCTACTTCACCGAAAAGGCCTGCGTGGACGTGAGCAGGCATGAGACGTGGCCGTTTGCGCTTCATTACACATACGACACGGGTGCGGTGTCGATGGTCTTGCACTCTGCACCAGACCGTAAACCGGTCCCTGTTCCCGTCAGCAGTTTCGGTTGGCTTTAGTCAGATTAAACAGGCTCACCGGAACGGATTGACGGCGTATGTTGCAACCTTCAGTTTCACATCCACCTTTGGCCCGGTGTAACTTGTACTTGGAAGGCTCAGGAAGCTGAAACATTTAAGTACGCTAGTGGGGGCGAAAAAAACTGTGTCCTCACAAGTCCTAGTGTGCCACCATCGGGCAGAGATCCAAAAAGGCTGTGAGGTATTAAATATCGTCACACATCACACCATGTTCATGGGAACGTCCTTCAGACCAAACCGGCGATAAAGAAAGCGTGCATAATTTTCACCATTACGCTAATGCTTTTATGAGCACTTTGACTCCCGTTTGTTGACGGCATATTTGCGGCCGTGTTTCACGGACGTACAAAATGGGATGGCCACTGGGGAAAAATAGTGTGACCACCAAGCGAAAGAAACTAATGAAGTACGACGGAGGTACGGTTGGTTGGTCGTTTCCTTCTTTTTAGGGTTTTTCATATGCTCCTTTGCCTTCGAGGTAACGTATGTTTCCGGGGTTTTGTAACCGGTGGAAGATCAGTTTAATCGATGTCGGAGCAGTCACGTTCACCGTTGGACGAAAGGGTAAGGGAACGGTAGCATTGGGTAGCTGGTAGTGCACTGTACGGGGATGTGTAGTGTGGTGAGTTGTAGTGCCCAGGGCAAATAATCTGATCTGGCACGATCTTTCCTCGGCAGGACGAACCACACGCAGTAACGTTACAGAGGCAAAGGAACGACAAAAATGTACCGTGTTAGTAGTGTTGGTACACTGCACACAGGTACGCTCGGCTCTATGAATACGTTGGTGTCTCTGTGTGTATGTGAGCATTTGGATGTGTTGTGTATTTATATAACCTACGGGGGAGTTTTTGTTTTACGACTGGTTTTATCTCGTAGTTCCCTTTTTCCCCTTGTATATCTCATGCAGCGAGGTATGCAATCCGCAGTACACAGCAAGCGCTTAAAACATTCATTCTGGGTTCAGACGTGGCAGACGATTTACGCTTGATTCGTTTTTACGCGTACACCACTCCCTACTCAACAGATGCTGACAGCGCAACCAAACAAAGAAAAAGAAGGCTTGCTACATTGCCAGCACACACCGCCAGTGTCCATCTTGAATGGCGTTCCCATGGTAACGCAGAAATGCCATAAGGACGCGTGTTGTAAACATGGCGCAAGGTTCGCTAACCTAGCGATGGTTTTGGAAACAAGAACACACAAAAAAATAAAACTCCTTTGTTGGAAAACGTTTCGAAAATCCAGTAAAAAATTCCATTTGCGGTGGGTTTAAACAATAAAAACACAAGCTCGTTTGGCACGGTCGAACCGCAATGTTGTTGTGTTTTTTATGACGATTACGCGCCCGTTTTCTGCTTGATGAGAACTTTTCGCAACAGGCTGCGAATACTTTATTTCGTACTGCCGAAATCGAAACGGAGTTTTGTGGGTTTGCAGTAGAGAAAACAGGGAAGGGAACGAACGTTTACCCGGTCCGCTCGTTATCAGCTGCAGCTGTGTTTGTGTGTATTTTTAAAGCACGCATGCCGTAGGACGAATAAGAAGGAATCACCCAGTTTGGGAAAAATTGAATGCGTTCCCGTGCAAATCGGAGAATTTTAACACGGGCTTGCATAGAGAGATTATTAAGTGGAAAGGGCGCCAAAGGAATGTCAAAACGTAATGATAGAGTTGGTAAGATCCATTACTATCCTGAGAAGGACTGAGTAAATGCCAAATAAGTTCGTATTACAACGCTTTTGCAGCTCTTCTGCAGTGTTCTAAACGATTGTCTACACGACGGGGTACAGGCAGTCCCCGAGATACGCTATTATAGCGGACCCGCGTATGTCGAATCTGGGAGTAAAACCGTTTATGCTTCAAAGTTAGATAGTTGACATCCTTCTCTTCAGTGTAATAAACTAACAACATATATTTTGTAAGGCAAAGGAAGCTATTTTAGACCAATTTTACTTTTTTGCTTATATTTTGAGCTATAAACTAACTCAGCTGTCAAATTTCCAGAAACCGCGTATCTCCGAATCTGCGTATCTTTATCCGTATCCGCGGCAAATCTTTATACGGATTTTTTCAACCCTTATTAGAAATTAATTGCTTTCTGTCGTAGGGTTTTATCAATATTGTGGCATTCATATCGAAATAAATTATAACCAGTAACCATCACGAACCATTCCCATTGTGCGATAAGCTGTCAAAATAAAAGTGTGAGCTGCAAAAGGCGCCTCATGTAGACGATCGGTAACAACTTTCGCTTTGAGGTCCCCGCATGGCATGGCGGTCTCCTACCATTAGATACGCCATTGGATGAATAACGTGCAGTATGAAGCACGGATCTATAATCATCCTCTCAAGGGATTCCATTATTTATTTCTATATTTTGAAGCTCAGCTTTTGAGCATTGCTCGATGGAAACTGTGAACGTTTGGATCTCAGTTGGCAAAATTGTATGCATAGCCACCGTTGCTACTCGTTGCATTCCTCCCCAAGATCCACAAACTTTGAGTTTGCTTGAAATTTTGCTCACTGGGCGTTGGGTTTCGGTCATTCAGACATTGCATGCAATGCTAATAAGTTTGCGGGTTCGATTTGGTAAAGTTTGTGTGCGTTCTCACACCAACGATTGGAACTCGGGCGCGTCTGTGTGTGAGTGGAATTTTAATGTAGCATTTATGTCTGCAGTACTACTACTTAAAGTATTCGTCAACCTCGCTTGACCTGTGTGGCCCCCCGAGAACAGCGCAAAGAACCATCTGTTGCAGTCTTTCGTGTGGAATAAAACATAATTGCTTACTAATTTATTACACAATCTCTCCGAGCGGTTGAGTGCGTGGAAAAGCAGGAATGGAGTGTTATTGCTATTGATGGAAATTAACACCAGGAACAGACCTCCCCATCACTGAATGTTGTGACGGCTGTTTACAACCGACTGGAAAGAAGTGGGATCCATCTTGTATGAAGTTGTGTTATCAATTTGTCATACTAATGGTGGAGATCCTTCCGATAGCCTTGCTGGACAGATAGGCATTGATGTATCTCTCTATGTGTCCTAGTGAAAGGATATGAACGGGTAGTAAAGCGCCTTCGAAAAGCCCTTCTACAGGTGTTAAGTGAATGGTGTCGTTTGAATCGGTAGAAAGCTGAGCGAGTGCAAAAATGGGCTGGTCTTTCGTTCTTCCAAAGGACACCGATTCCGTCCAAATCGCCATGCGTTGATGACCGGGTACAAGAGGCACTTCGCATGATGGGGAGATAGCCAGAGCTAGGGAGTTTGTTGCTAAATATTTGATTTAATATAGAATATGTTATTCCCTCATCGTCACAGTACGGTCTGGGCAATTGAGTTACTCCTTCGACAGATTGAGCTGTTCCCGCGCCAGCGTCCATGCATGGTTTCGCTTGTTGTCCCCAACACGGCTATGCCTTAGTGATGGATGCGAATGTCGCATGTGGCGGGGAACCTATGGGAGTCCAGGCATCGGTGTGTGTTTGCGTGTCTTGGGAACAGACCATCCCTGGGCCCGTATTCTTCGCACGTCCCATTTCGGGCCACTCGGTAGGGGTAACAAGTAACAACGGCAGCACGAGCACGAGGGAAAACTACTCATGGGTAATCATTAAAACATTGTCGGTACGGTTCGGTACCGTGTGACCGATTCTCCCCCGAAGGGTATGGGATTTGTGGCACATTGAACTTACAATCGAGAAAGGTTTTTGCAGGTACCGTTGCTACAGGATGGAGCACTTTCTGCTTTAGATTTGATATGGAGATTTGTTTGTCGGTTTTTGTTTTCCCATTGCAACCCCCCCACCCGGTACGCCGGTTAGTTCCGTCGGGGTGCGGAAGGTGCGATTGGCAATCAACCCTTCCGTACGGAAAGCAGCAGCAAACTAGCTGAACTCTCTGTGCTCACTCAGTAAACTTTAGCGAGGGTCTGGTAATGCAAACAGGGATCAGAGAAATAAAACAGCAGCAGAAGGAAGCTTTTAGTTTATTTACAATGTGGATATCAATGGTACGTTCGGTCTAGTGCACATGCTTCTTTTGATTTGTTCGAATCCTCTGGCAAACATTACCCTAATGCTCCCGGACCTGTTGGGTTCCCCGTACCGGTGCTCTGACGCTTGGTTCTGGTTCATTCGGTCGGATAAAGCATCGCCGGTTTGTATTGCCGTGTCAAAGAAATAAGCTTCGATCGGGTGTTCGGATGCAGTTTGAGGTTTGGTAACGCTTTACGTGACTTTCGGTGATGAGGTTTCGAGCATGTGGTTAAATCAAACAGGTTAAGATTGTCGTTGTGAGCTAATTCATTCGTCATGAGCAACCGGTCAATGTTGGGCAAAGCACATCGACGGCATCCCTATCTAAACTGTCCTGAGCAATTGAAGTTGATTGGAGTAGTAAGGGTTTGAGAAAAAAAATAATCCAATCCACTTTAAACATCTGAACGGAGTGCGGACCAGGTGAAGCACCCACTTCCGGCAGCATACATCAGGCAGCAGTCTAAAGCCGGAAACGAGCGCTAGAAATGACTGGCAAATCGAAAAAGTTTATCATTTCCCATTTCCGCCCGGGCGGTGTCTCGTCTCTCGTCTTTCGGGCTTACTTCGAACGACAGCCAGGACGGTGCGGATGGCTACCGTCAGACGGTGACTCCTCCCCATAGGAGCCAGTCCGTCAATGTCACTGCGAGCGAAGGGCAGGTGGCAGTCACACACCTCGCACGGTAAGAGGTTACGCGATGGCAACGGGTTTTCGGTTGATGCTGGATGGCTTCCGTTCCGAGGTTATTTATCCGTTTACCTTCGCGCGGTTCGCGAACCTTTCTTGAGCATGTCGCCCAACAACTGTACAGTACAGCGGGACGAGTAATAGGGCGTGCTGGGAAAATCTTTTACGTGCCACACGCCATACCATGGGACCTTCAACGGCTGTCGACCGGACCGGACGACACAGACGGGATGTGACTTTCGTACTAGAAATCTTCCCCCCACCGTCCTCTTCCCCCCATTGTATGGAGGTAGAAGATTTCCTGCCCGAGTTCCGCCCGAGTCGCATACGCGCTCACGTGCTATGCAAATTGAATCACGTTTGGAGGATAAATTTTTTCAACAAATAAAATTCTCATCACTCGGATGATTTATGAATAAAATATGCAGTAGGATTGAGTGCGGGAGAGCAAGGAGGAGAGAGTGGGGAGGGAGGAGGTGGGTAATCCCGCCACCCGAGTCCCAGTGGAGTTCGGGTGCCAGGGTTTGCTTTTGCGCGAATCGGTGCGACCGATGCGCTGTTGCGCTCGCTGCGAGCATTTGTTTTCCTCCCCGGATGGTGACACACAACTTGAGCACTACATCAAATTCACTGAACCACTTTTCGGTTATGGCAAACGAAGCTTACGCGTTTGTCTCATTGCTGGGCGCAGCACCACTTACCGCCATCCGCGCCTCATCTTCGTCGTCTGGTGCCGTAATGTCGTGCGGAACGCGGAACGGAAGTCAGACAAACTTTTCGCCTGCAAAGCCATTTGTCTTGTCCTTGCTGGCTAGTGGTGGTGTCACGATTTGGAAAGTTGTTTCGATTGCGGGGCGAAAAGTTAGTAAATACACAATTGATAGAGCTGGCTGGCCGTGGACTAGCGGTAGTGCATTGCGGAGATGAAGTAGTTCCAGTGTTACTTATCAAATTCCGTAAGATAATTAGAATTGGGTGATGGAAGCGGACGGTAGAAAGCGTTTGATGGTGTTGTTAGATGTGGTACTTCTGTTCAATTAGATGTCCACGTGGACAAGTGGAGCATTTGCATTTCGGTGACATCATCCGGGTTATTAATCTTTTTTATTGATTGATGATATTTTCAGAACTTGCATGCATGCAAGACCGATTCGCCTGTGTTCAGTGGTATTCTTTTCTGTTGTTCCTTGCTCTTCGGAGACTGTGATCCGAAGGACATCCGTCTGTTTTTAGTTTAATTAGAGTTTAAGGTGTAGAAATGAGTAGTGGTTGGGGAATCTGTTTTGTTACGTTTATGATGTATGCCCTCCAGACAGTGGTGCATTGAAGGTCCTGGTCGCCCACATCCTTATCGGGCTGCCCGATAACATCCTTATCGGGCTGCCCGATAACATCGTTATCGGGCTGCCCGATAACATCCTTACAGTTTTTCCTAGTAAACAGCAGTTTTTCCTACGATCAACGCAAGGGTTATGGGTGGATAGTTGAAGGCAATTCTGATGGCTTGAGAAATAATACCTATATTAGATCTACACCGATAACAACATTAATGTTGTGTTACGCTTAATGGAGTTGGCCACCAACTGATCATTCTACAGAATGAGGAGACCTCCCTACTCAAAACATCTGTCACGAAGCAATGCTAAGTTTATGTAGAACCCACCTAGTAAAAATACTTCCCAAAAGCTGTCTAAAACTGACGAAATGATCTTAACCGCTCTACGTGTTGTGTGTTGAACTCACTATGAAAACTCACTAGTAACTTGTCAGGTTCTGGTGGGCTGGAACTCTACAGGAGTAAGGAGTTTCAGAAGGCTAAAATGAACGACCAGTATAATGGATTGGTTGAGGACGTTGTTCGACCGCGGGCGGTTTAGAAGACAACTGTAACAGAGCAAGATTGTGTAGTTGTAGCGTCGGATAACAAAGTAAGTAAACTCATGTTGCTAGATTGCCACTTCTAAGAAATCTGCTGGAAATATTCGTTTCTAAGACGTGCTGAATATTGATATGAGTTCTAATAAATGGAAATCGCATACTTTTAGGGAACTCTAATCATGTCCCTCTTTGAACTTCATCGTCTCAGGTAGTATCCTTGAACCAAATAGTATTTTATTTTTCTATGTTTGCTGCTGTACGGCATTTAAGTGTTGCAAGACATGAGTAATCCAGTAAAGTGCTAACGAAAAAACCAGAACCTTCAGCGTGTTAGGATAATGTGTTAGGAGAAACACACCCCAAAATGAAGCAATCTGTTTACAGCAGCTGCATTTTTGATCGGTTTTGTGGCATGTTCTGTGGAAAAGCAATCTTAAAAAGCACAACCCCCCGTTGGTACCGGATTTGATTGAATCAGATCGAATTTTGCACAGCATTCCACTGCCATTGATATTCAAATGAATGTTCCCCGATTGTTGCTGTGTTTGTGGGGGTCCTACTTCTAGCCTAGAATTTAATTACTACTCGGCATGAACGTCGTGGCCGTTGATCTGCATCGAAATAGCGATACGATGTAGTTTACAACTACTTGTGCCTGGTTCGCAGTGAAAAAAATTGCGCGAGCAACCAAATTTCCCATGCAAAGTTGCAGAAAGTGCACCAAATACAGTCGGTGTCGGAGGGAAAGGTGGCAAAGTTTTGGAATGTGACCCCGGGTAAAAGAGAGCCTTGTGGAATCAAAGGTACGATGGGAAACGGATGATCTGCTTAGCGAGTTGCAATATTCATGAGCAAGCCATTGGCAAAAGGGGTGGTAATGTGAAATGATGAGTGAGTGAGTGAGAGAGAGAGAGAGTGAGGAGATGGGGAAGGAATGGGTGGGTCGGTTTTGGAAGCGAAAGCACTTGGCACAAAAATGTCATCCTCGTGCGATTCCCCGAACTGAAGTAAGTGGCAGCGAGACGATGATGAAGACATTCGCCTGAAAGGAAGAAGTGTTTCGGATGGGAAAGAAAGAATGCCGGATCAAACGAATGGCCAAAGTAAGAAACAAATGGATGAGACGAAAATATGCAGAACTTAAAAGAGAGAAGAAAAAAAATATCCAGAACAAAGAAAAGGAAAAAAAAAATCCAGTTGCCTCTGGCAAAAGCAGAACCCGCACCGTACCGAAGTAGAAATCCATGCTGCAATGGAAGAAATTCATTTAATTAATTTAAATATTCAATGCTGATATCATAATCACATTCATGACTGCGAACGATACTGGCAGTGGAAAGAATTTTGTGGTGCTCGTAACGTCGCTCGTACGCGCCCGACACCCGTGTGAAAAAGGATGCCCCGTTCGGTGGGAAAACATTTGTGGCCTGCGGAGCGAAAATGTGGAGGGATTTTACTTCATTAGAATAAGAACGGCGAAGGTAATGGAGATCATTGGTTTTGGGGCCGGTGGTTTTGCAGTACAATTTTAATTGCATTTTTTCTCCAACATTGGCGTGAACCATTCGCGATCGTTCGCTGCAGCGCTGGTGGCCGGAAGAACTTGTTTCTTGCTGTTGTGTACGAGCGAGTGAGGGTGTGAAGACTGGTTCCGATGGCGTGTGAATTGCAAGATTCTCGGTAAGTTCAGAGGCGAATCACTGGATGATCATTGTTTTCCCATTGTTTTGAACGGGTTGAAAATTACCCTTTAAACAGGGATTAAAAAGGTTTGTTATTGTGAAAGCTACACTATTTTTGTTAAAGAATTCGTTTTACAATAGCTTTGGCTGTTGATACTTGCTGGAGTGTATTATTAATACTAGAACAGTCAATATTCCTTAACTGCTTATTAAAAACCTGTAATAATGCCAGTCCTTATTTTGGTTGCTATGCAGTTTGCATACCTTCAGGCTCAATACTAGAATTATCGTTTTGAAGGTTGGTAAGCGGGTTTATTATTATATAAACAACGTCGAATAGTTGGATTTTAATTAAATACTTTTATGATGAGTCTTTACTTTTGAAGAGGTTTGAAGGTGTAACGTATTATCTACGGCAGACGGCTGTTTAATCCTAACCATTGTTGTGAATACAATTAAGCGTTTCAGTCAAAATGTTTCGGGTTTTTTTAGCGGAATTAAACACTTTAATACTGTGAAAACTACACAATTATTGTAAGAAAACTAATGGCATTACATTAACAATAGAATGTTTGACGTTTTGTCACAAGAGACTAAAAACTGTCAGCAAATCAATTGATATCTTCTTATGTTATGCAAATTGCATAATTATAGGCTTCACATTATCTCGTTTGGATACGTTTTAGATACGCTTTAAAAAGGTAGAAAATATGAAAATTGCATAATTTGTACAAACAAACGTATTTTGTGGTTATTTATTTGCCATTTGTTGTTTGGTAAATAGAGAAATAAACACTGGTAATAATTCATTTGCAAATTTCATAACGTTTGGTTCATTAGTAACTCTCCATTCAGAAAAAATAACCACCTTTGAGGTATGCCTTTCTTTGCAGGAAAAGTGCCACTTAAAGTTACAACGGTATTTGTACTGGAAATCACTGGAAAATCACAACTGAAATTGCTGTTTACTCACCAACAAGTGTTATTGCGAAAGTTTGATTACCGGTACAACGAAACACCTCCACACTTTGGCAAAACTTTATACGGAATAACCATGCGGATTTACCATACCGTTGGATTTACGATAGCTGTTTATGCGTGAAAATGGATGCTGAAGGAAAGCTGTCATGTTGCTCTCTTAAGCGTTCGATGCATTGCGTGGCATACCTTCAGGTGCAGTGCCGATGGTAGCAACACACACGACACGATGCAAGTGAAACCGATGGATTATTTTACATAATTGCGGTACTCGCGGTTGGGTACGAGCTTAGATTTGGTAAGGAATCCGTCACAGAGTGCGCGTGTGTGTGCGCACTCGGAGATGGTCTGGCTGGCACAGGAAGCGCAGTATAATTTCACCTTAATTAACTGATAATTAAATATTTAACTTTCATATTAATTAAAATGTAATCGAATTTCAAGCACCGCTCGCATCGCCCGACAGCATTACAGGCGCACGTATCGTGTGAAGGAACGTGACGATTACGGTGGGTGTAAGAGAACCTTCGCGGAAGCAATGTGCCATCGAGTCTGCACACGGGCTGATAAGATGAAGAGCCAGGAATATTGTCTGCTGTTCAGTGGGTGTACGTGTGTTTCGTGGTGGCGTGTGAGAAAGATTTAAATATCGTTAGCAAAGCGATTTTGAAGGTACCTTCACCCATCGGTTGCTGTAAAACGATAGGCCCGGTAGAATGCGTATACAAGCCGTTAGTAAATATGCTGAACCATTTGTTTGTACCCATACACCTACACGTGGGAAGGTGAGGTGATTGTTTTGGGGAGGTTTTTTGTGGAATATTTTTTTCCACCCACCAAATGGTACCTCACCTGCCGCTTGAGCCTTCGCGGATGATAAATTGTCACAGCCCAGCTGAGCCACTCGAGTTTATAACCGGGCACTGTTGCGGCAAAAGGGAATGAAGGTGTGTGCTGGTACAATTTTCATAATTAATTTTCCATCCATCGCTGCTAATTGATATTTTAAACCGAACGGTACCGATGACGACTCGTCAGCTCGTACTTCGCAACGCCTAGCGGCTGTCCGAAGGATAATTAATAGTCTTGCAAGCGCGAATCTTACACGCGTACGCACACGCACGCAAACCATTGTGGCGTGGAGAGGAGTGAAACCACCGGCGACAGGAAGAGGCTTATTATTACTACCATCATTATTATGGGTCCAGCTGGTAGCTTCCAGGGGTTTTGCGTGTCCCCGGATGCGCCCAACGATTTAGGGAACCCGGATTTCGCTGAGCGTGAGATCTTCCGGGTAGCGTGCGCTCGCTCCGTCGCCGTGTGAGTGATCATCTCCCGCTGACAGGAAATGAATCGATGACAGCTAATTAATAATTATTCCTAATCCTGGCTGACTATCCACGCGAATGGTCGCGGGTTTCGCCGCAACCGGGGCGAAGGACAGCGTGCGTTGCATTGCCGCGTGGTGATTGTTATTATGTGGTTATGCTTTTTGTGTGGACCAGTCAGTGTAGATGATGATTTATGATGGGTGGACGTTTTTTTTTTCAACGGGACAGCCGTAGCGCGGGAGCCCTGTCGTGGTGGCGTTGTCAAGTAATAATAATAGATTTCCGTACCGTACAAGGAAGCGCACCTGACTGGGCTTGTTCCGTGATGGGAAAATGGTTTCATCGAGCTTTAATGTTTAATGGAATGAGTTGCTAAAATATCTTCTTCATTTTAATTAGGTTGTAAAGCAAACATGATTCAAACATGATCATGAACAAAACATGATTTATGAGTAAGTATTTGTTGGATGGGGAATATTTGAAGGTTGCTTTATTTTGTTGATGGTTTGAAGGGGAGCTTACTTAGTTGTATTTTTGGGTTCATTTATTTATTTTTTTATTTAATTTATAAATTGCTTTCTATGGATATTAAATCTAACAATTGTCGAGCTTGAAGGCGGGATTTAAAAAATTGCTACAAAACACAGTTGGCAAAAAGGTGACAAGTTTCATTGAAAACCGCAAATAGCGGGTCCTTAGATCCATGGTTACGGTTACCACTACGGTCATTCTGTGAGCGTATGTATATAGTAGTAAGACGGGATAGACGTTGCTCCCAATAAGTAGGCCATAAATATTTGCTAATAGTTACTTCTGGCCTAAAAACAGAGGCTGAGCATCATATGGTGTTTATTGTCTACACTCAATAAAGAGTCGTCTATCTGTCACATGCTGCTTTGCCGACTTATAAATTATTTTCGACCATGACAGCATCGCTTGCCCTGATTTCTGCGCTTTCTTTATGCAGTTCCTATGAGTGACGAAATTTAAAACTTTCTTATTGCATTTTCAATTGACGACGCCATGTTGAATATTGGTGCGAAGGAGTTATATCGATAGTTTTTCTCCTGGAGATCCATATTGTATTTTTGAGTGTGCTTAAGTGTGATCTTCAATCAGTTCCCTTAGCAGCTTCAAGTGCCTGCCGTTCTTCTGCGAATGTTAGCGTGCTCGAATCGTGCAAATAATATTTTGCTTTTAACAAGCTTTTTTGCAAAACCTTCACCTGTGTTTGGGAGTGTTGCATACATGGTGGGTAGAGTTGGTATTTTAACACCTTTCGCTGTTGCTTCGTTAACGGTAGCGAACGACTCAGCTCGCTATACCCTTCCAATTCCGCAGTGAAAACAGTTTGGTGCAATATCGTTAGATTCGAGAGGTAAAAAATAGAAGGATACAAACACATCAAAAAGGTCTCCTTGTAACGCATTTGGTTGGCAGAAAGCACCCAGAGGCAGGGAAAGAGGCAGACAAGAAAAAGGATGAATGGTGTAGCAGCTGAACAAAAAATTGTACCGAAGCAAAAGGGGTTAACCAACTATCGGCTACACACTCTGTTCCTGGATGCTCATTCGCACGGGCCGGATGGTGTAAAGGAGTAGTACAAAATCAGCGCTTCTTTAGCTGCTATTGAAATGTTTCGCAGCGAAAGGGACATTTTATTGCATTTGATACATTCATCAGCAAGTACATAATGTGCTTGCCGAACGACCGGGAGGCTTCCGTACCACTTTGCCGGCATGCCTGAAATAAATCAGCTGTTTTTTTTTTCATTTTGCCAATCGTCAGAAACGTTAGTGGAAGTAATGTTTTTATTTCGCATCGGCTTGCCTCACACACAACCCACCACGGGCGTTGTTTGGCAAGGTTGTAAACCGACACGGACGGACGATGTAGTTTTTCATGTTTTTTATTGCGCTTCAGCCTATTCAACGGGTAGTGAGCGTAGTAGTGAGAGTGATTCTATTTCCATTTCCAAAGCGGAAGATAGTTGATAAAGCGTCTCCCAAACCGGTTGTTCGCTAATGCCGAGAATGACTCCGAGTGGTACGAAAATTGAAAGCTACAAGCAAAAGCAATTAAAATTTTACAAAAGCTGTTAACTGAGAGGTTGGATTGGGTGGTACGAAGGCGCGCGGAAGGTGGCAGCAAGGAGCATCAGGTCAGTGAGCTCCCAGAAAAGGGGAAAAGGTTTTTCTTGTGCATGCCGCACAAACCGGTTTAGTTGGTAAAAAAGAAGCTGTCTTCAGTATTTAAAATAGTCGATCAGTTTGAATGGGGGCAAAAAAGGGTAGCCAGTGTGAGGAAAAGATGGTTTGGATCTGTTTTCTCCGTTTCCCATTCGCTGGACGTGTGGGTTTCTGTTCGTAAAGGTCTTCATTGCAATGGAGCCGCCTGGTGGTTGGATGTTTGCGTGAATGGAGACGCCTGGTGGTTAGCTGACAGCGCATGGAGACGCCTGGTGCCTGGTTGGTAGCGAATGGAGCCGGCTGGTAGCTGTAAGCGTGTGGGAATAAAATCTATTTCTGTTCTCGCAGCATAAAAGGTTAACTGATTTAATTTTTGAACACCGGAGATGATAATTTGGTGTGTTGGTTTGTAAATCGCATACCTGAGACTGGGTGCGGCACATCACATGTCTTCGGATAATAGACATGTTACAAAGGGTCTATAGACGCAGCTTACCAGTATTGGGAAATGCGAAAAAAAAATGAACAGCAACACAACCGAGAGTTCTAAAAGCCATTAAATAGTGGCCAAAACTGTACCACCGGATACACGGCAGATGATTACTTAGTGAACGGATTTGAAAACACACTTTGCAACAGCACATTCGAATGTCTGCCGGGTATTGGATTTTCCATAGGCCATATTTCGGTGTAAATAAAAGCGTAGATTATTGCCCGAAACTCTTGTATGTGAGTCCAGAATTCCAAAATCACTATCCATAAAACCACCCTACTCACGGGTAGTAGTGGAAACGGGATTGCCTAGGCTCTACGCCTGTCATAAACCCCTTTTTTGCGCCCCAAAACAACCAGGCAGGGTAACGATCATCCGGTTTCGCTCTCTAGCCAATGGGTGTAATAATACGAAAACGACTGTTGTGCCAAAGTTGTCTCTCAGTTCTGAATGCGGTAAGGGGGGGAAACTACATATTCTGTGTGAATATTTTTGGAATCGGTGAAAACGAGCGGCAGATATGAGATAGGGGATGCGATGCAAGGTGAGATGAGAGCAAACGTTAACAGAAAAAAAAACCCAAAAACGAGAAAAAACTACCATTCCTAAAAACCAAACTAAACGAGCTACGCCTTTTTTCGGTGAAGTTGGTTATTTAGATGTTATTATGTTTCTGTTATTTTCTTGCTGGTTTTCATTCGGTTTTATGTCGTTGCCTGTAGTTTTGCCAACCATGTTACCGTGTTCTGTCGCCCACACAACAACACACAGGAATTGGCGAAGGCGGCAAATCAACGAACTTAATAAAGAGGAAGCATTTCCATGTTGCTGTATTCGAGGGTTTTTTTTATTCTTCTTTTGACACAGCCCTTTCTCTTCCCGGGGTTTAGTTTTGTTTGGTGAGATGTGCCAGTGGTAAAAGTATGCTGCGGCTCGTGTTGAGTTGGATTTTAGATAATTTGTTTGGCTGTTTGTGTGTGTGTGTTGGCGTTAGTTTGGTCTGAACGAAACTCATCGAATTGTTGATGCTTCCTGTTGCTGAATGAAGGTAGCCGGCATTCGAGCAGCCCGTTGTCACAATGCGTTCCAAAATGGACGGAGCTGGGAGATAGAGGGCGTGGTGCCATGTTTCGATGGGAGGATTTGAACTATAATTGGATTGGCGTCAGAAGGGAAGACGTTAATGTTTTGCTGAAATAGCAACCGTGCTAGCTGGCACATGGATGGAGCGAATGCGACTAGTTATCATAGAAAGTCGGCCCATTTTCTTCAGCATTGATAACGGCCCAATCTGTGACGATGGTGTTTAGAGCACTTCGATGAAGTGCTTTATTATGCCAATGTGGTGTATAATATACGTTAATTTAAATTTTCTTACGAATATGGGATGATACCGTTTCCATCATAATGTAACCGTCATTTGATGGTTTTACGTGTTAATTGTACAAGTACGATGAAAAACCACCCAGCTCAACACAGCTTAACGAGCCCATTGTGGGAATTTTAGTACAAAAATACCGCTAATTTAGTGGGGCTTGATAGCTATTGGCCACAAGCAATTAAATTGTGTGCCATTGCACTTTACATTCAATTACTTCCATCCGAAAAGCGGTGCATTGATCAAGCAGTGCCGGGGTAATAGAATCTTTTGCACCATCTGCACACAACCGTCACCAGCGAATAGAGGCTCACAAGGGAAAGAGCCATATCTATTTCTGTGTTCATCCTAGTAGTTCATTGTTTATTTACCTCGGCAGCGGAATTTCGGCGGCCCAATGATTTCAACAAAATGGTGTCTGGTGATAGAATTATTGATAGCGATATAATTAAACTTTTTGCACCGATAAGAACCATGAATTGAATGCCGGTTTGCGGTTATCGTGGCATATCGCACAGTGTGGCACCGCAGACACAGCGAGTACCAGTGGAACATTCTACAACACGGGTCCCTCTCCCCTCAGGTTGTTCGCTGTTTGTGTGTGTGTGTGGCCGGGTGCAGTGTCAATTAAATACACCGAAATGCACGTTCGTGGGACATCATCCCAATTGTGCACGGTGTGTGCATGGTTGCGAGGCTTGCTTTCGCGATTCACGTACGGCCCGTAGTGCAAATATCACATCCAGTTGTGTAAACAGCGAGTAAAAAGCCGTAACAACTTGCCCTGCACCATTAAGCAAGAAGTATGCAAGTGCATCACAGCGGTAGCATCGTGAATATTGCATCGAGCTTAACCACTTCCAGTCGCTGTACGTTAGACCGCTCTTCCGCTGAGCGTGAGTTCGTCGTTAATGGTAACGGCCCGGCTGTAGATTTGGCTCGGGCCCGGCAGAAACTGGGGTTAGAAATTTGGTATGCGGGGCAGGTGCGATCTAAAATTCCAAACGCTCGCTTGTGAGCGCATTTAATACGAGATTTAAAATTAATAATTGCACGCCATGGGGGAATACACTTGTGGTTGTGTGTGAGAGAGGGAGTATGCAGCGAATGGGTAACCTGGGGTGATTATGAACCCATCATCGGTTCATGCACGTGTGTGCACAGCGTGCGCACTAGCTATTGGGAGCTGGTTAAGGTGAAATCGATTAGGGATGTGCGCTCAATGAAACAGACCTGCGAACAGTGTAATTAGTTTCCGGGAAAGGTTTTAGCAATGAGTTATGCTATGAGCGCACCCACTGTTGGTGGGCAGTTTGCGTGCTGGGGGATTAGTTGATGCTTAAAGTGAACTGTAATATATTGGCTTACATGGCAATTCGGATAGGAATGTGTGTTGTGCTTAAATTAAATTGACAATAAAATCCTAACGCATGGCACTGTCTTAAAACTGGATTGAATGTTGATTATTAAGTCGATCTTTTCAATGAACATTGCATACTTTTAGGCGCATGCAGGACTGTATCGTATAGGAAGACGTATATAGAAGAATGTATATTTTTATAATTTTATAAACATCTTCTGTTGGAGAAACTACAGGGTTGGGATGGTTTATATGCCTTTCTGTAATATTTTATTCATTTGTTTTTTTTATTTACTTTGTTCTCACTGTACTCTCTTACACGTTTACTTCCCAGTGTACCATGCTATCTGTTGCTCGTAACTAGAAACTCGTAAATTAATTAAATCACAACTTTAAACAAGGGGCATGTAAATTTGCTCATTCATCAGCAACAATCAACGGAATGAGCGATTTGCGAAACCTGTTGTACTCTCGGCCAAGTGTTGTTTTAGCCAAGTGTACGACGTTGCAACAGCCACTATTTGCTTGGGCGGTGGAAAACTTAGCGCAACGTACCCCTTTGCAGCAGCCCTCGTAGAACGCCTGTTGCGGAAGGAAAAGTTTGTGCAAAAGTGCACTGGGAGCGCGTTCGGAACCACACAACGTTTCGGGATGCTCTCGAAACTTACAAACGAACGCAAGATTGCTAAATTTCATTGAATGGATGAGTTGATGATGGGTTCCGGGCTGCGGCAAAGCAAAACGACAAGTGAAGCAAACTGCTCGAAATTATTCACCACCAACGGATTGAAGCTGCGCGAAATAAGTTTGGTGGGTGAAATTCCCTGTGCACGGTGGCCACTAGCTGCAACGTGTAACGTGTTACCAATTGGGAACCAAAATAGGCAAGCAGTAATTGTGAAAGGGGCGGTTGAGAGCGTTGAAAAGATCGTACGGCTAGTATGCTGGGGATAGGAGGATTTGGTTTTTTGCCGAGGGGGGCCAAGGCCAGACGAGCATAAAACGAGCTTCTTAAGAAGCTGTCAGCAGTGGAGGTGCGCTCCGCTAGAACAAAAAAGCATCAAGTGGAAGCGTTTTATGTGGAAGAGGAGGCTGCCAACGGGGCACGGTGTTGATAAAGCCAGTTTCCACCGGGGCCGGAAATGCGACGCGCATGGTACGAGCACGGCCATGGGTAAGACGGGACCGCCTAAAGTAAATACTTCACCCAGCTTGAAACAAAAACCCCCCACAAATAGGAGGTTTTCCCGGCGATGGTTGAAGCCGAAGCGCTTGGGTGGAGGTTTATCCATCGAGATACATCGGGAGGAAACGGTTGAATTGTTTCAACCACCAGACAGAAAGCAGAGGCAGAAAGCAAAACATAAGCACCCCGCAGGACAAGAGTATTTTCTTGAAGCGATTTTTTCTTTCATACAACCGCTGCCGATGGTGGTAAATAGTAGAAAAAAGGGAGAAAAGGGATAGGAATACCCAACAAAAAGCATAAAATTGTGAACCGTGTATTGCCTGGGTCTTATTTCCCCTTTTCCATTACGGGTTGGGGGGAAAAAAAGGCAAAAAGGGTTTCCATTTAGCGTGCCATCAGCGAACCACCAAGGCAAGGGCCGGCGCGGCAGAGAACCGCCGTGCTGTCGGTCGGTAAAGTGAGTGTTGACAGTAGCCGTACCGCTTTTAAAATGCAATCGCTTTGATGCATTGCCACCAGTGCACAGAGCCGTGCCGTTTGAGGGTGACGGTGGTTGCAGAGGGTAGAATGTGAATGAGAAGATTGCATTTCTTTCTTCGCCGGTTTTTTTTTCTTCGCTAAGCTACGATGGTTACTTTGTTTGTTTGTTGTTGTTTTTTTGTACTCGAACGAATAAACGAATGATGCTTGGCTGACGGTTGCTGTAAAACGTTCCCTCCGCGAAACATAATGTTTCATTGTGTCATTGGCCATCGCCGGTAGGTTTGTGGTGTTTGCGTTGTGGATTGGGTGGTGAATGTATGCGTTGCAAATTATTCGACGACAAATGCTTGTAATTGTTGGTGTGCTAGGACAATGAGCTGGGAGTTTGCTAAGCTGTACTGTAATGTTTTGTTTTTAACGTTGGATAATCTCACTATTGTTTAGATAAATTTGAGTGTATTTTTTTTGTTTGCATTTCTGGCGGAAACTTCATCAAGCTAGAAGGAAAGTCATGGGCCTAGCTGATTTTGTGATTGCACAACGCCTAAAAGTATGCAGTCTGTAGTTTTGATGTTCGGTAGTAGGTAGTTTAGGACAAGGACAATGACAGTTTAAGCGCGTTTTCAATAAAATATTACGTACGGAGGATTGGTCCGGGTGGGATTTTTGACCGATCCCGTCGAGTAAAGACCAGTGCCGCTACCAGTACACCATCGCCCTTCCCCCCTCCCAAATCGATTTCGTAACTCTAAAATAACTTTTACAGTTTTACTTACTTAGTAATTTTAACGACTATCACCAGCTATCATAAATATACACGTGAAACATATTTAAAAGAGCCGGTATATCAAATTTTGTACTTAAATTTCAATTCTGTCATACATCGAAATTTCAAAGTAAATTGATCATTACAAGCTGCGTTATCCATCAAATCAATTGCTGAGAAAAGGCTATAGGAAGATCTCAAGTTCTCAGAAAAAACTTAAGACTAAAAATACAAGAAGTGTCTAGAATTTAATTGAATATGTTCATGAATTATCGCAAAGGTTGAAATGCAACTGCAATTTAAGGTAAAATATTAGCAAAGTTCCAATGCGGGGGATAACGTTCGAAGCGCCGTACTTAGCCGACCACTGCTCGAGTGTTGTCAGTGAAACTAAGCACGAATGAGCCATGTTAAGAACCCGTTGAGAGTAGTTCAAGTTCAAAATTATTTCATAATCGCTATTCTGGAGATTTATGATTTCTCACACATTTATGAATCCTCAAAGGTTCACGAATCCCTATCTAGGTTAATCTACCATCTCGCAATTAAATTCTAGCAGTAGCAGGAATATTTCGTCGGTACAGAGCCTCTTATTTTTAAGACAAAAAATAGGAAAACAACCGGAATACATTAGCGATGCATACATCTTTGGGGTTCACGATTAGTAGGGAATTGATGAATCTTCAAGGATTCGTAAATTTATTGAGAATCACAAATATATTGCGAGTATTTCATGATTCGTACGGTTCTGCACTAAAGTTTCATATAAATGATTTATATTTTTCAAAAGATTAATTGAACACCACTTTAGTGTTTGGTGTTTTACACTTACGCCAATAATGTGTGTACAACAAAGAAAATGCACTTCTTGCGAATGAAACACTATCATGCACGGTGATAGAAGCGGCATGATTTACATCCCCTAATCGAATGACACACCTGCACGGTCGCGGTGTTATTCAAGCGTATCAAATTAATTAAATTTCTCGCCCGTTACTACACCTGTTACTCAGACGAGTGGTGCGCATCGGAAAACGGTTCTTAAAATAAGGCCCGTCCATCATTGTTGCAATACGCGTCCGTTTGTGCTTCGTCAGTTCAAATATGTTAATTAGCTTTCTGAAGCAGAAAACGGGCAACCGAACCTGTTTGCTTGGGTAAGTTTCAACGTAACAGCATTACAGCTCAATCGGGTCCATGTTTTTCCGCGTCCCGGGCCTAAATTTGCAGGCAGTTTAGGTGCCCGCTCCGGTCGTGCACCGGTCGGTTGGCTGGGAACGATAATGAATCCTGATTTTCCACCCAGATGCACAAAAGATAAAACACAAACAGGGACGTCGCTTTTTAAACACTCGTCGATCAGGGTTCACCATTGATCCGGTTCCATTCTTCCGACCTGACGGGAAGGAAAGGGCCGGTTGTCAGGGGATTGGTACGAGCACGGTCACGAGTTGTTTTCGTAGCTGTCCCCTTGAGCGAACAGGCAAAGACGCACTGCTTCAAAGGTTTCGTTTTGCTTTCCAAAAGCATTTGTTGTTGCTTTTCTCGCTATAGAAGCAGCTTCCATTTCGGTTAATCTCGAGACGCATCTGGTGGATAAAAGGGACAGGAACGGATTGGCAAGATTCACCTAATGGAGACAACCCTCTGGGCTGTGAAATCAAGAAAGTATGCAAAATGACAAGGAGAAAGTAAAAAAAAAACACACACACACACAGGACGAAAGCAAAGGCGGACTGATGTTTGCTTTGCAATGGGTGGCTAGGTTGAGTTGGTTTAGAAGGAATGCAAACAACTCTAAAAGCAGTGGCAGCATCAGAAACAACATACACCCACACACACACACACACACACACACACACACATCCCTGTACAACAACGCAGCGCTTTGGGATAAGTCCTGCTTAAGTAGCAAAGAAACACAAAACCACAGCCGGCAGCCAGCAGTAGCACAGACCGAGTGAGTGCTCGGAAAGGATGGCCGCAAAGGAACACGCTGGAGCATTTCCCATATGTCCCGTGAAACCGGGCAAAAGCTCGGAAGCAAGCAAAAGGGAGCGCATTAAAATAGTATCGCCAAAGGAAGCTGGTACTGAGCTGGTAGGGAAAATAATGAATGCATTGTTACTTGCCTCATTAACTACCACTTCATCTGGTTTTTGTTGTACGTCCGTCGCCTTCTACCCCATGTCGCTCGTACTAATACCCGATGCTGTCGGCGCTCTTTCTGCTTCTTGCTGCTCGAGTGTTGCCTATGCTTCTGGCATTGCATTCGACCGGATTCCTTTAGTCCGTACTCGGTTTTCCTATCCGGTAGCGTCTAGTTGGAGCCTGCAACCGATTTTGGTTTTTCTCGCTTCCACTATAGTTAGCACTCTGCACACTCCGCCATACCCGTACCCGTATTGAGTCCGCCACTGTGTGTGTGTGGTGATGCCGGTAATGTGGTGAGTAGCACTGGAGCTGACTTTTCTAATGGGTTGGAAAATCTTGGAGTATTTATGCGGGTAACCCGGAACCCGTCACCATCATCCGTGGCTGCACGTGTGTGACGGACAGTGTTCGTTGGTTGGAATGGGTTGGGAATGAAAATGGCACCGTTCTTGTGTGTATGTGTGTGTGTGTGATGGTCTGATTAAGCGGAAGGTGTTAAAGCGGTGTATTGGAAGTAAATGGTGCGAACGTAAGGGAGCTACGCTGTGCGAAGGTAGTTATGTGTGGCGATGATGGGAGCTTTCTGGAAGGAATGCCATGTGAATCGAATCAAAGAAGGCTTTTGTTTGAATAATTGTTGTCACAATAATATTTTTTACAAACAATTAAACTGCAGTCACAGGGGAACTTAATTGTACCTCTTGGGATGTATCAAACTATGGGCTAGATCATACATTAAGCTCTTTTTCAATATGTGTTTTTGACAATTGAAGGCTTAGTCGCTCTCAGCCTTACACAAAAATCAGTTAGCAAATTTAGCTTAAGAAAACACGGCTACGTACTGTTTTCCAAATGAAAGCTTGGGTCAGCTGCTAAAAATAAAACAAAACAGTTCTTTTGCAGGTTCAAATCAGGTTATGCCATATTTGCATATTTCTAACTAAAAGTGTAAATTGACAAATATCTTCTTAAAACGTAAGCTTTTTAATACATCGAGAGATAAGTAGGAATATCGCAAAAGCTATTCAAGTATTTAGGTATGATAACGTGTGACCTGTTCACATATTAGCCCCTAGATGTATGCAATCTGTTAGAGAGTAAAATATTTGTTTCAGGGTTCATTAGCAAATGATTTAGTTTAGAAGTATTAACTCTTCGATTCTTGTCGACAAGTGTATGATTGATGTAGTTTCAAGTAGTTAAAAAGGCTCTGTAAACCATTTTATATCCTATATTTTACATCACTTGCTAACATATTTTCCGTTAATAAACACCACACTTCTCCAATCCGAGTTCGAACAGTATTGGCACGATTCGCTGACTGCCCGGTTCCACCAGTCGGTTGATTCAATTTAATGGTGCGTTAATGGACCCAGGCACGGTAACGGAGAGAAAATGTTATACGCACCGGCATAAAGCCGGCACAACTCCCGGAAGCCATTATCCGCTTAATGGCGGGGAAGAAGGATGCTTCTAGCGTCATACACACACGCAACAGCGTCGACAATTGTCGACTGGCCATTGCCAAACCGGTGAAAAACGTATCCTCGGGGAGATGCGAACCAGCCACACGGACAACTTACGCTGCTGGCAAGAAGGCTTCCGAACCGACATGCTACCATAGCAGCATGTCTGGTGGATTTTTCCGCGTACACTCACAAGATGCGTGTGGACAAAAGCGTGCCAGTGCCGGCTGCACATAAATACTGCCAGTTACTGCCCCCGATTGGGTTTCGTATGCTGATTTAGATGTTTTCCCATAAATAGCGAACCTTTCACTACGCATAGTCGAACCATTTTCTGCGTAGCGCCGGTGTCTTACATAGGCTGTTGTGTTGTGCTGCCAGCTTCATCAATTCATCTATCTATTCAATACCATTCCCAGTGCGGTTCCGTACATGATGAAGTAAAAAAGAGGCTTCTATCGGCAAATCAGAATCGGATTTTTTTTTTATTACTGGCCCCTTAATGGAGGATATTCATTCTGTGCAACACATGAAAACTCTTTGAAAAGCACTATGGAAACATTACCGGTATCGGTTTTGTTTGTTAATGCTTTTGACAAACATCAATCACAGTTTGTTCACAGCGAACTGATGCTGCTTCAATGTACGTGGCGGGGTAAGGTTAGCTAAATACCAAGGCAAATGCACACAAATTTCGAGCTCCAAGAAACAAAGAATCATACCATTAGTCGCTTTGTCAACCAGTCAGCGTTTCGGTTTTGATGTCTTTTGGGTGGAGTCTTTCCTTGCAATGGTGGGTGTATGTGATCTTTCTGTCGCTTTCGATCGTAAAATCGTGTCCGGCGCTCCGGTAGCCAGCGGTCCGTTTTGTTCGATCGCGCGTATTGTGGCGAAATGCTTTGCACAATTCCAACCCGCCCTAGGCTGAATCGCACCGAAAAGAATTACCGAAGTGTATTGCTACGGTTTTGTGTGTGTGTGTGTGGGTGTTGATGTGGAAAAACCGCACCGAAGGTTTGTTGGCTTTTTTCTTCCCCTCATCACCTTCATTCTCAGTACCACTCACGGGTTTCACGGGAACTTTTATCAGCTTCAGTGTCGGGTACTACGGGTTCGGTTGGGGCCGATTTGTTTGGCAGACTTTTGATCATGCTGCGCTGAACGCTGGAGGGAAGGGACGGTTTGTGCCTGTCCGAGATACGCATGAGGCTGTGTATGTGTTTGACGTGGTCGAGAACTTGCAATGAATATGGAATGGAAAGGATAGATGGAGCGTAACGCAAGAACCTCCTGCACAGATACTAGTGCGCTGTTGGGATGTGTTTCACGTGGGTTTCCCGTTGGTTGTGGTTTTGTTTTACGGCTAAAACATTTCTCTTGTGTACCGTGTATTCGGAGGCTGCTTTATTTTTGCTAAGTAGCACAGCGAACACTCGGAGTGATTGGACGTGGGGAAAATAGTTGATTAACGTTTGTGTGTATGCTTTTAAACCTTAACTTGATATAAAACAACGTGAACAAATTTAGATCGGAAACGCTTAGATTGTGTGTGGCCGAACGAGCGAACAACGGTGGATGACAAAAATTATATATCAAATTATATTCTTCCCGCTTTTCGCTGCACAACGGTTTATCAAACACGTGCCGGATAAACAAGTATCGCATTCATAGCGTTCATGCCGCTTCAGTTCGGTTGTGCTAATTTTAGTTCTGTCGCTCATTAGCGATGCCACCGTTACCACCGTGGCTGCCATTCGGATGGCATTATGTCCGGGGCACCGCTTATGCGATGTGTTTTTTTTGTTATCATCGTGCACTGTTTCAGCTGGTTGGTTCTTTGTGCGAACGCCTGTCTGCTGCTTTAAAGTGCTAAAGTGGTCAGCGCCGTGGCTACATTTAATTAAGTGCTGATTGAAGTAGCTTATAATTCATTTATTATTAAATGAAAGCAGCCCGCCGGGTCGGAGCCCTTGTAGTGGGTTCGAGGCAAAGGAAAGACCCGTGGCAGGGGAAGTTGGCAAAAAAAGAGCTTCTGTCAGGTTTTCGCAGGCGCTGAAGTGATGTGATGCTTTGATGCAGTATCATACGATCATGAGCATTGCTTAAAGGCGTCGATTTTAAAGCTGGTGCAAAACCAATTCAGCGAAGAAATATTCGAAAGAGTTTAGCTTATATTTGAGATAAGTTCATAGTTATGTTTTGAATATAATGCCTTTAATCTCGTTTTGAATATACCGTCTGAAAAAAAAATCTAATAATTTGTATAAAAAAAAAAAAAAAAGCATTCTAGGTATAAGTCTTACTTTTTTGCCATTTTAGAAGAACACTTACTAATTTATTTATTTATTTATTTTTACTAGAAACAATAAGTTAGAAAGGCGATCAAGTAGAAGCTTGTTTTGCTTCCTGCTATGCACACACACATATTAGGGGAATTAGGTTTCATTTGAACAACTGATTTATGGCAGGAGGGTGTTCCCCCGTGTGATTCGCTAATAAGCAAAGCTCTTATTTATTCTTCTGACTGTGGGGCTGATTTTCGAAAGCGCTATACGTTCTTCTTTTCTGGGCTTGACCTAGCACAAACATAAATCACCCACCACGACAGCTGATGTTCCTTCTCGTAAGCACAGCCATTCTGTTGCGAAGTTGTCGATGAAACAGTTCGACACGCATGTGGGTCGACATCAGTTTCCCAATCAACCGTAAACTATAAGTCACCGATTGTTTGCTCCCGCGGGCCCGTGAGTGAGTGTAGCAAATGAGGTAAAACTAACTCATGCGCCATTGAGGGGCGACAAAAATTTGGCGAAATGTTGGAAGGTGGACCCAATGCCAACAGCTGACACAATGTCGGTATTGTGAGCAGTATCCTTTCAACTTCCGTATGTATTTATGTACATAATAATGGGGAAATTTCGATCAAGCGTGGACAGTTAATAGACCGAATGGAAGCAACCATTCCGGAGGACGTATGAGCCATGAGAAAAGATTGCCGGATAGCGTCGGTTAACGGGCGGGGGGTTTTGTAGGGATGGTTGACATTCTGACGGTAAGAAGATAATGCTACCATAGCGTATAAAGGAAGAAATGATTACAATACTGATAAGCCAAGCTTTACTTAAGCAATTTCTAAGGAGATGGTAAAAATGAAGCGATTTAGGTTAAACGGACGTAGAATATTGAGGGACGCAAAAAATAGGCAAGGAGTCAAAATGAGTGATGCGACATATAAAATGTAACAATTTATTTAATACAACATTGTGGATGTGTTTCTCATCCCAAATATGAGTTAAAAAATGCTTGCTTGTGATTATAGATTGCTATGAACAATGTGTATACAGTAAAATGGTTGTTACGAAGAGAAAGTTGTATGACGAAGAAGAAGTATTCTTTCAAACGCCGGAAGTTGGTTCCACAGGAGCACGCACGAGATCGGACCACAGGATCGATAGGAAGATAGCACACAGTGGGAGCGCATGATGTTCGTGTTTCGATTCCGATCGGCAACGAACAGGGCGACGTACGGCAGCTGCAAAGTGTGTGGCGGTTTTTCCAATATATTTGGGATTAAAATCGAACAGCATGTGACGTATGCGTGTGTGTGCGTGTGTGTGTGACGGTAAAAATTGAGCCACCGTTTCGTGGAAGTTGACTGAAAATGGAAAATAAAAACGCACAACGAAATTCGGTAAGCGTCGGGTGAAGGGAAGAATGGTGGTGGGTAGATGCCGCAGGCAGAAAGAAAAATAGCTTTTCTTTCGAACTTTTGGATAATGTGGCAGCGCGAAAGCGATTTATGTCCCCGGGCAAGTAACGCATCATGGGAGATCATTTGGTGGTTGATGGGAAAATGGGGTACAGGGAATGGGTGAGAGAGAGAGAGAGAGAGAGAATGAAAAAGGAACACTGACAGAGCGGGCGGCTGCGATGGTGAGTTGGGTAAGGAACGAGCACAAGAAAAAATAATGGCAATCGAAAGGAGCAAACGTTGAGTACAACAAAAACGGCCCATACTGGATAGAATAAAGAAGCAGGAAGTAAGTAAGTACGGTGAAAGTAGCTCTGAATAGATCCTCTCCAATCAGCGTTCTATAGAAAAGGCCGGATATCGCTGGGGTGACGTTGGGGAGTAACCGTGCCAGATGGAGGATTCGATGGATAGATTGACTAACGTTGCCGGCGGGGCTATAGGGGCGAAGATGATGAAAATAGCTGAGGGTTTTCCCCATTAACAGGGTGAGCTTTTTTTTCCCACCCCCAGCTTTGTTCCATTTTCAGGGCGCTTTACGCCTGACATCGTTTTGCCGTCTGGTTATATTGGCACGTTTAGATTCGGTGCCAGGGAATATTACGTGCACGCGGAATCACCCCATGGAGAGATGTTAGCTCTCTTTAGAACTAATTTACACCACCAAATCTGTGCTTTAGCCGCGGTGCTTGGCTTTGCAAAACTGGTGGAACCAAACAGCGCTTGTCCGTGCTGTACGGTAGCTGGCTGGTTTTTTTTTTCGGGGCCACTTTTAAGACGGGTCGGTAATAAAACGGTGGCTGATTTTAGTAGCTTTTCCGCTATTTCCTTTTTGCGAGCATTGCTGATTTGTCGGTTAATATACCTTGTTCCCCTCCGTTCGGTAGGATTTGTGCCTTGGCGGTGACGTACCGGGCGTCTCCACCGTACGACAGCAGTGAGGTACCGGGCGTCTCCATCGTGCCGGGCGAAATGGGATACCAGGCGTCTCCATGTCGCTGTGACTGTGACTTTTCCGTGTGGCAATTTATTCACAACCGCTCGTACCGACCGGTACATTCGTTCGTTAGGTGCGCCCACCTACCACCGACACGCTGACATCATTTATATTCAAAATGTGATCAATATACCGAATAATAATACATTTTCGCAATACTTGACAACGAGCCGGTTCCTTTTGCCATTCGCCACTTTCATCCACGCGTGCCGCGTCCGGGGTGGGTTTTATTTAGTTGTTCGCGAGCCAGCACGGTGCTGGAAGCCATCCACAGCCTTGTCCTGCTTGTGCGGGATCATGGAAACCGAATGGGGTTTTGGAATGATCCGGAGGAAGTCCATGACAGGCGTGAGATGCCATTTCATACTTGCACACATACAAACACACCTTCACCAATACCGTGTGCACGTTTGTCCAATGTTCGAAGTTCGTTATTTATTTTGTCAGACGATGGCACTTCTTGTTTTGTGTGTGTGTGTGTGTATTTTTTTTCTTGGTGCGGGCTCGTGAGGAACAGATCAGTTTCGGATATAAGGAGAACGAAGCTAGACGAAGAGAGAAAGAGCATTTGGTTGACGATGTGGCTGGTTTGGTTGTTTTTTTTTTCCTTCCTCCTTCCAGCACACTGTTATTGTACTTGGCTTGACGCTATTGAATGCTTCATCATCATCATCATCTCATTTTCATTCTTTCGGTATTTTCTCCTAGCACTTTTACGCCCAAGGAGTATCCATCCAGCCAAGGGTTCGCGGTTTCGGTGGACGGGGTGGAAAAGTTATCATAAGTTTTCTATGGCGCTGGCTGAAATTTGTGTGTATTCCTTTGCTGGGTTGTTGCAATTTTGTTCTGTTTGCTCCTTTCGTCGTTCGCGCTCCGTCGGTTCGCTCTCCAAGGAGTGTCGGTGACGTGACCGGGAGCAGGTGCCATACTATCGGAACGATGGGTTCGGTAGGTAACAGAAAGGAAACATTATCATATTTTCAGCATTATGAGTGTCGTCGTCCGTTTCGGTTTGTCTGTTTGTCTTGTCACTCGGATAGTAGTAAACTTTTTTCCCCGAGACGATCGATTGTGACGTGTTGGGCGATGGGTTGTTGCTTGAAGGATGCTGGAAATGGAACGTCCGAAAGTTGGCAACGGAAAGAAAAAAAAAAGCAAGTTGGGAGGGAAAAAAACCCCCCGATGTGTCCAACGCATCGCGCTGGCGATTGTTTCGGTGAGTTGGCACCATTGAACGATGTACCAGATCTTAAGCTAGTTTCGCTAGAACGCAGCGTGATTCGGTTGTTCAAAGGAGAAAGTTGCGAATCGGAGCAGAAATGCCGGTGGTAGTATTGTGAAAGTCGTTGCCAAAGAAATGATTGAATCCCAACCTGCTCGTGCGGTGCTGTGCAGTTATTTTTTTTTCTTCACCTCACGTTATGCTCACACAAAGCTCCATACATGTGCACCATACTATCATTGGGCGAGTTATGTAACAATGAACTTGGCTCATGCTCGTACATCGTTCGAACCAGTGCCGTTGTCTGGTGGAATGTACTGACAAGCGATTTGAAGTTTATTATTATACGTAATCTTTCTGCTTTTGAAGGAGACATCCTGGGACAGGATAGTGGTCTATCTAGTGGCAGCTAACGACCGTTCGATTTGTGCAGTGAGTCCTTTGGGGATGGAACGTAGGATTATATGGATTGTAGAATGATGCATAGTTTTCTTGATTCGTTTAGCTGGATGTGTTGTTGGATATGTTTATGTAGTCATTGTAGGGTGATTATTCAGGCTGATATCGGAAGGCAAACGTTTGTTTCGGATTATTGTACTTTACGGACATGAGAAAAACAAAAAAAAAATTATATAAAAAAGGATAGTAAAAGATTTAAAGCATGGAAATGAAAGCGTTTTTATCAGTTGACGGCACCTAGCGAAATAAGCACCTGGCGAGAAACCACTTGTCGCAAACATACCCAACAACATATCGTGAGGAGAACATTTAATAAGATTCCCAACTACACACCTGTATCGCCTAGGGTTTGGTACGTTTCCCCGTTAGAGAGTTCCTCACGGTTGGTATCTGCACGTAACAGGCACGCTTCCATTTCATCCTGATCAAAGGCAACAAGTGGTTCAGTCGTAACACCATATGATAGGTTACGCTTGCGAAGCAAAGTCGAAGTGATGTAGGTGGAATGGATTCGATGGGGTGCGCAGTACTGTTGAGTACCGCTCGATTGCTATTGACGTAAAATGCCACCGTGTGACTGATTGAAAGCAATTTATTGAAAATTGTAAAATGAAAGACTACATGTAGAATGGGAAGAACACTCAACTCGCGTTGAATTTTCATCTATCGTATGTGTGTAAACGTTGGCAATGTCGGTGGCACGTATAGCAATGTCGTCACGAAATTCGTTTCGAAGTCGGGATTGAGCGTTTATCATATATTATTAAAAATCAATTTTCTTCCAAGTCGTTGCCGTTTGACGCTATGGCGAATTGATATTTTTAGGAGTAAATATCACTTTTTTTTTTGTTTAATGCATGCTAGAAATAGAATGTAAAAAAAATTAATCGATATCACTAACAAGAGCTATAAGGATCGTATAAATAATCACCAATATGTCAATGAGTGAGTGACAGTGTCAAGTGTTAAACTTTGCAATCTTGTCCTAAAACTTTTGTCCGTTTTGAACAAATCGAAAAAAAGATCGTTATGGGCCAATCATCTGCATCTTAGTTTCCGGTTTCATCCGCTTTATTGGGGATGAGATTTTTCCACTGCAGCTAAGCACTTCCGGTGTGGGCTGCAGTGGCAGTGGTACCGTAGCACTTCATGACCGAACGGATGCTTCGGGTGGTAATAATTGAGCTTCTTCCGGTTACCATTCATCGGACAGGTATTTCTCCCAGTGTGTGCTCAGCAAGATATGGCTAAAGATGGGAAGGCAAGTGATGAAGGAATGCGAGAAAAAAAAATATGAAATCGTCCCGAGACGTTGCATCGGACGAGCTGAGCGAAAAGGGTCCTAAGGGAACAGAATACGACGCAGTTGACTGCCGGATGTTTAGTGCTTCATTATATTGCTGTTCCGGCAATCGGTTGGCCACGCTGATCGGCACGGAGGTTGAAATTTTTGTCCTTTCATCCGAGGTTCGGTCTGCATTTCTTGAAAAAAATCAACTTCGTCCAGGCAGAAGCAAGAAGGCAGATAATGGTAAGTATGCGAACGAGCCTACTCAACTCGCGTAGCTCAATGTTCATTGAAAGTGCTTCACTGGAGCAGAAGCTCCGTTTCTCCAGAACAACTTCTACGATAGGTGTTGGTAGTAGCGCTGCGAAGAAGAAGGATAACGATTCGGAAACGGATATGTCCACGTGGTGGAAGAAGAATAGAATTAAGCGATAGGTATGCAATTGTCAGATATTGACATTAATAACGATGCGACATTTGGTGCCCTCTGCTGCTGTCGCTCGGGAATAGCAATGAAATAATGCCGAAGGAACAAAAGGACCAACCGAGGAGTACTTGGGATGCCTACGCCAACGCAAAAATAAGAATGCTTAGAGTGAAACACAATGGAACAGTACACTAGAACGTGCTTATTGGCCTCCATATTGCCGACTTGGGCGAATATTGAGCCACCGATGTCCCGTGGCGTGGCAAATTGTTGATAAGAATGCGAACAATTTGTCATTTTGGTGGAAGATTTTACTGTGCTGTAGATTTTTCGAGTTTAAGAAAGCGCGCATAGAGATGCTGTCATAGCTGCAGGATTGTGAAATGAAAATGAAACCAATTACAGGGAGGTTTTCTTCGCAGACAATCTGTAAGTTGCAATAATGGCGTTATTTTTGTGAAACTCAGCTGCTCGGGAATAGCTGTTTGGTAAGATAAGAGAATGTACGCCTGATTGTATGCAAATGGTATTTGGAGTAGAAGAAGAGCTTTGTAACGTGATATGCATACTTTTAGGCGCATTGGATGATTATTTAAATTTAATGATTATTTTAATTTTGTATCGTTCTATAGATACAGAAGATAAGTATTATTTTCAAAACAATATTTAATAAACGCAATTCAATTTATTCTTTCTTATTGTGATTCTTTGTTTACAGTTTCCCAACTAAATTTCTCACCAAAACCGCACACTTATTACATCACTCTACTCAAACGCTTCAACCAGCATCGTCAAACGTTGTCGCCCCTTAAGCACATAAAGATGTACTACCCTGCCGGTCCGAATGGAGCCGGCTTCTTCCTGTTTGCTCTAGAACTGCAACCGGTTTTAATTTAGCACTCCGGATGGCCATAATGCGACCGAGTTTGCGTGACTTACAATTTCAATTACAACTGTCTTGTAGTCTGTGTGTCCATAGCTGGAAAGCAAACGGTAGGTTTGCAGCTGCAGGATGATACTCGTGTCGTTACCCAGAAGTCGTCGATGCTGTGGACACGTTCGTTCGATGAGCAGAAGCGTACAGATTACAAGCCCGTTACTATGCTTTTGGAACCGATCGGTTCGATAAGAACCCGGTGGGAAAACACACACCGGATGACGATGTCCAGCTTTCCGGTGCTGGAACTTCGGTAGCGAACGTTGGTGAGATTTGCAATTTGCAATGCTACAGGCGCACGAACATGCGGATTGAGAGTTCGGTTTAGAAATGGTGGAAAGGTTAAGAATATGAAGCGTTTGTGAACGCAGTAAAGATTTACTAGCATTCAACAGGAAGTGATTCAAAGTTGCACAGTACTGTGCGAGGGCATCGTTCGGTTCGGTACCTGACCCGTCTGGGAGTTCCATCGGTGGGAATTTCCTTCTGCTTCTGACGAAAACACTAGCTTTACCGAGCGAACGTAGCAGCCCTCCCTCGAAGGGCTCGGATTGTTTGTAGAGTAGAAATTTGAACGAGACTGCCTATGGCATCCGTGGAACTCGAGGCGCGAGCCTGTGCGCGATGATGGGGAACCAACCGTACGGAGGAGCGTGTGGTTTGAATGCCAGGAATTTCATCATTATATCCTTTTCTTCGAGCACGCTGATATTACCGAGGGGTAGTAGCAGACAGTGCAGAGGACATATCCTCTGAGGGAATGTCATTATACCTGGAATGGCATCGATTCGGAATGATAATCGCCCGACCGTTGGTTTGGTCTGATGGTGACAGTGGATGAATTCATCGCAGACGACAACGATGGTCCATGTCAGTAGTCGGTGGCCTTGGTTGGACGGTAATTTATGGTGACAGTTTATTGATGACGATTGCGACCGTTGATGGAGTATTTATGGGCTTTGGGAGTTGCTTCGCCCTTTGCATACTGCAGACCAGTTAACGGTGCGAGACCGTGGAAGTTATGATGCCCAACCGTTGATTTGTGACCGTGCAATATTTACTTAATTATGTTGCTCTGAGGGTGAACCGGTGTCGATTTTTCGGTCGCTGAGCTTGAAGAAGCATTAAATTTATTGTATTGCTCTCGGTTTGGCGCTTTGAACCGCAACGAGAGATGTTTGATAGAATGGGTTTCTAATTTTTGCTTCAAATTAGACGGGAAATGACTAGCGTTTTGCATACATTCAGGCGGTTAAATGGTTAGTAGTGTAGGTTTGAATAAAAAGGATTGATATAGAATATTTCAATGGAAACGAAAAACAAAACAAGCGTTTACTAGACAACTACAAATGAGAGGTATGCATTGTTAGCAATACATTCCATTTACCATTTAACGCACGCTCAGATCGTTAGCTCGTTAACGTAAATCTGCGCCATAATGTGATCGATTGGTGCGTACCCTGATCCCTACCATTGAAACATGGTGGGTGCTGTTTGCGTGCACATATCCAATCATAACGCGCGCCATCGAAATGTTGTCCCAATGAAATCGCTCTTACCACAATAGGACCGCAATCAAGCGATTTCGGTTGGCTGAAGAAAATCGTTTGTAGCAATCTGCATAAATTTGCACCGAACTTTTACGCGACACCAAACGAAACTGCGCTTGGTTGTGGTGTGGAGGGCGGGCAAGATAAGAGCGTTGATGCACTTTACCAAGGGCGCAGCCATGGTGGGATAACCATGCATAAATATGCATTTACTTAATTTATATCTTTATCTGTGCGGGTGCGGAGCAGAAGTGCGATGGTTGAAAGTGAACCAGCACTGCAAGGGAGACGGTTTTGGCCGGCGGTCGGGAGTGTCACGCGACAAGGGCACCAACTCACCGGAACCGGATTCCTTCCTAGTTGAACCCTCTGACATCGGGTCTGCAAATTCGGTAATGAACAGCAAGTTTTGGGTGGCAAGTTTTCCCGACATTCTGGTGAAATTTGGTACGACAAACGACGGATCCATTCCTTTACCATGTTTGTGCCACGGCTGACGGGTGCCTATCGGTGGAACCGATTCAAATGCTTTGCAAACTGCGCGAAGCAAGATGCCAAACGCAGAACGCATTTGCCACAAGCGGCAGATTCGTTTAGCACCATCGGGTCTCGGGACCCGACAGTTGCTTATCGTTGCAGCACTGAAGATTCCATCAGTCTGTGTGTGTGTGTGTGCGGGGGAGGGAGGGAAGGAAGCGGGAGGGAAGCGTCACTGGCAGCGTTTTGAATAGGAAGGCGCGGATCTGTTCTTAACCTGAAGGTTTGGCACTAACACGCGATCCACAAGCGATGCTTTTCCGCGGCGTAAATTGTTTGGCCGGTCGGAGGCATTCATTGACGAAGGCTGGAAACAGTACGAACGGGTGTTGCAAATATTTTGCCACGCTTTGAAAATGTTTCACCCGAAAACCGTTGCGATTCCGTTCGCAATATATATATATACATAAGCAACCGTCCCGTGCACATAAACAGGTGCCGGCGTAGCATTTCCGAACGCGGCATCATTATTTTGACTTAATTAATTTAAGCAAAAACATTTCATCGTTTTGCATTTCGGAAAATCGCAAACTAGCGACAACAACTTTGGAAGTCTCTGGCGTACCGGAGTGGCAATGTGTGGAAACGAATTCGATTTCGAGCTGTACATCTACCGATTGCTGACGCATTCGCATTCCGACGCTTCCGTGCGTCGGGTACGTTTGCGCTTTTACTGTTGCAGTGCAGTGTTGCAGGCAACCAGTGTGTGTGTGTTGGGTTAATTGAATGAATTGGATGTAATGTCTACTGGCGGTGTGCATTAGCTGTGGAGCGTTGTGATATTTTTACTACCCCACATCCTAATGGGGGCACTAGGAGGTGAACCCTGGTCACGGCACACGGCTTAATATACAGCACCGTAATTATTTCACTAGCAAACGCAACCTGGCCCGGGAAGCTATTCATGTTTCGTACGCGCTCGCAACATCCTCGCCCGTGAAGTATGCAGCATGAACCAGATTATTGCTCAACGATCAAACAGACACCAAATTGAACAGAAATTATTTTGTGTACGGGTTGGATCGGGCAAATGGAAATAAATTGCACTGTGATTTAATTTGAAACCACCAAATACAGTCTAATTATGGGTACCGGGTGGTCGCATTTTAGGCGTGATTCATGTCCGTGTAATGGCAGCCAATTGAACCCTAATGGAAGAAAATTGTTCGCGTTCCGTTGCCAAGAAGCGCGCATCGGACACACCGATTAACAAGGCATGCTCCACATTGCATGTACTGGTAGCAGTTCGGTCGAAGGCTTCGGTTTCGCAGAGAGAAGAACATTCCCTAGTGAACTACGCAAAGTGAAAGCCGGCAGCTGTCCTTGCTCGTTCGACGGTGTGTCATTTGAAGCATACGAACGGATGATCCGAGAATGCTTCCGACCGTCATTGGTGCAGTTCGATCCTTCTAAAGAGAACGCTTTTTCGATCCGTTTCAATGCAAAACGCACACATAATGCATACGGCTGTTGTGCATGGAATCGTTTGTCGCTTGCATGGCTGATTCGAACTGAGGGCGATTTCGAGCGAGCGATTGAAACGCTCCTATAAAGGTTTCATGTTTTCAACGCTCCGGAAACTGCACATTCCTTGCGCATGCTAAATCAAATGGTGCATTTTATTATTATTATTATCATTATTTATGCATAGAATATACGGTCGTTTTGGGTAGCAAGCTGTACAATAGTCATGCTTGTACGAGGAAATGTATCGAATGTCAATGTAGCGAGCGAAGACCACAAGCAATTGGTGTTGGGAACGTATCACATGATCGTCATGACAATGTTCACCGGTAGTATCTTGATGCTTCATGCAATGCAAGCGCAGAAGTTGCACTGGAATGCATTCTTTTCCCGACATTTTTTTTTCGGCCAGAAGTGGTTCAATTGGAAATGATTTTCCGTAGCAACGGATTGGTTTCGTGTGTGGTGCCAGGTTGGATTTAAGGTGAAATGAAATATGATAAGCGGTTTTGCTGTTCTCCTATCATGACTTTAGAACAGCAAAGCATAAAAAAGTATGGATATGTTGTATAAATCAAAAACACATGGTAAAAGTTGATAAAATAATAATTTAAAGAATTGTTATTAATTTAGCATACCTTCAGGCGTTTATAACTACAAATGTGTAAAAGATTAGGAGAATGGAGTTAGTGAACAGAAAACGTTATTTTTATTACGAGATCTTCACTGGATACGTTCTATTGTATTGTAAGTTATGAAAGCTTGACAATTGATAATGATAATGACATCTACAGCAATACGGTAGCAATGGGATTGGGTACCAATCGTTTGCATACTTTTAGGAGTTATGAAGTTGTAAAGTTATAAAATAAGATAGTTTCGAAAGTAGCAGCGCGCATATGTTACGCATTATTTTTCATTACCAGGAATATTAAAGTATTTTTCGATCAGTTAAGAAATGACACACTTCATAAGTGTTATCAACTCTGCTGCTGATAAGACCAAAAGCGATTAGAGGAGAATATTGATAATTCAAAACGATGTACACGACCTTTCCATGCAAACTGTGCGATCCGACTGATCAAACCGAGGGCTTTGTATAATTTTATGAGGAAATTGGCTCCGTTCGGTGCACATATGCCGAAGGCCTTTGGTATGGTAGAAAGCTCACTGGTGAGTGGCTTTGATGTTACGTTTGATGACAGTGAATGTTCTTGAACGTGATGGCATGCGAAGACAGCTGAGAAGTTATCAGAAGGAACGTCAAAGACGCTCGAAACATTTCATGTAGAGACGTTTCACTTTGGATAGCAGTTGTTCGCTCGCTTAATAAACCGACCTTCAGCCCTATGCGCTTGGATGTGTCTGATCTTGTTGAAATCGTTCCGGTAACTTCATTTAGCGTGGGGCTTCAGTGGTTTGGAGCATTGCGATCTGGTTGTGATTTTTCCAAATTTTAACTACCGCAGGGCAATGGATGCAAATGAGAGCGCTAGCCGTACAGCTGCAGGGCTGCTGTTTAAGGGGGAGCGTGTACCAAAATCTGGCTGTTAAACTGTTGAGTCTGTTGAGCACGATACTGTCCGAAGAATTTTCAGTCACTTTTGGGTGAAGGTCGGAAGGTGACGAAAGCGATATGGATACACACCGTCGCACATATTTGTTGCCGGGGAGCGCACACGTGGCAAAGGCAGGAAGCTCATTTGTAGCATGAAAAACGTACTCAAGTGTCTCCCGACGGGGCGGTGGTGACGAGCGGGACGTCGCGTTGGAGCGCACGTTAGCTAGAGCGCCCGTGAGGGCTTTGCGTGACTTCACCGAGCCGTACCAGCCGCAGCTGGTGCCGGATGATAGCCACGCTAGCTCATCTTGCGAGGCCACGGCACACCTGTACTGTTCGGGCAGGCCCGAAGGCGTTGTTCCGCACGAGTTGAACATTGTGCAGTTTAGCAGCTGGTGCGGCAGCAACGGTGGTTTCGAATGCTTCCAGAAAAATGCTCCAATGAGACGTACCGTTCGTTGCATTGCATGTGGCGCACTTTAAAAGCCACTTACCCTGAAGCGTGTGCACCGGAACCACTTATCCTGCTCGCTCGAAGAATAATCGCACCGGTAACATGCAACGCGGACTGGTGGTGGTGCCGCAAAGCAAAATAAGCTCACATTTCGGGGTGGCGTTCGCGAGGACGAGATTGGAACTGGTCCAACCAAGCGCGACTTCCTGAGGTGTGTAGCATTTTCCAGTGCCTACTTCAACCGGCAAGCGAAACCTCACTCCTGAATCGTAAACTTAGCCGGCGGCATGAACTCTCATTCGCTTCGGGTGGGTTGTTCGCTACAGGTTGGTGCAGCCTGGTTTCGTGTGGAAAAATGAAACATTCCTACACCTGCGAACCAAAATGCACCTGGTTCCCGATATGGTGCGCATCACCCACCGGGGCCCTTACGCCAAGGGAACGTCATTTCGTTTTTACGGATTGTGTGTGTTTTTTTTGTGTGTTGTTGCTGCGAGATCGTTTAGTCGTTCTCAACCACGGATGAGTAACGCTTGGGCTGAATTGCAATATGCCCCACGGTAAGAGGGGGGGTAAGATAATTGGATGAATTTTATCTCACCGTTGCACTGGTTGGAAACGGGAGAATGCACTAAACGATGCGTGTAGTTGGCTGTAAATTTGAAACCAAAATTAATGAACGTTTGAATTATGAAGGAACGAAATCATGGCTAGCCAGCAGTTTAATGTTTCGTTCATTATCACAAATTTGTTGTTCGAAAATGTTCAGCTTGTTCAGTTATGCATGAAATTTGTAGATTAGAAAATAAGAGTAGCAAAAAATGTTAAATTAACCTTGAAATTAGTAGTGCTAATTGCATACATACGGGTCTGAATGATAACGCGCTTAAAGTTATGCAATTTTCATGACAAAATCACATCATTCCATTCTCAAAGCATTGTTCTTTTTTTACAAAATAAAATTATAGTTTATACAGTATGAAATAAATTTTTAAATTTACTCGGATAAAAGGTATTAAAGTCAACAACAAACAACTAATGCCTTTCGTTTAATCCCATACAGTCTAACTTAGTTAGAGTAGCGGTTCGCTTTCATCGCTGTCTATTATGCTAGAAATTATAAATTATGTTCTACTGCAAGCAGATTACTCTTGCAAACTCAACATCACGAGAGCTATGGCCGGGATTAGCGTGGAACAAAATACGGTTGTAATAGTTTACAGTGTAGGTTTAGCAGACCCCGATTACCATGCGAACAGCTGTTTGCCACAACTCACTCAACCCGCGTTGGGCGAAAGGGCCGTACAGGCGGTGGCTGTTGAAAAGCTCTCCCCCAGCATGATAGAAAGGAGAAAATAATCCATGCGTCGTTACTAGCAAATTGCCTTAATATCGTAATTCTACCCAGGAAACCCTATCGTAAAACTCCACCGTTTGGGCAGCAGCAGTGGAAACAGCTGGTCTGAAAAATCCTCCGAAAGGAACGATTGGGGCTGCCGTCGTAAACGTCTATTAGTAATAAGGGCGTTGCATACACACAGCCGTAAACGCACCGAACACCGGCGACAAATAACCGGATTTGGTTTTGGCAAATTATTGACAGCCAAAACAAAAAAAAAAAGAAAGAAAACAAAAGCGAAGAAATAGGAAAATAAAGCCGAACGCATGACCGGTCGTGCATGGGGCAATGGAACGGCACCGGGATGGCAAGTATAAAAAAGCACCACAGCAATTCCCACCGTATGCCACTGGTAGGTTCGGGGGAAATTCACGCATCGTCTGCTGCTTGGGCATCACCCTTCCGGATGAATAGTCTCCCGGGTAGGCCTGAAGCGCTTGTAAGCTTTGGACACATATTTTGTTTAATCGTAAAACATGTGAGCACTAAAATCGAATGCGTTGGAAAAAGGAGACCAGCACCTCATCGACCGGCGTGTGTGCGAGAACGCTTCGGGAAGGGTCTCGGGTACGGTTGGTTTTTGATACAGCTGCAGAGAGGCGGTGAATCGGGAGGTTTACGTAAAAATACATGAGCTTGCGAAAACTGTTCAACCGTTTGTCGAGACAAAGAAAACATAAAACTGATCGTATGGTGTTGGTTGGCTGCTGATGTTGCGTTTAGGTTGACCGTGCACCGACACCGGCACACAGGGTACGGAAACAGCGGAATACAGCGGGCGCAAGGGTGGACCGTGATCCATGATGGGTTCGGAAGCGAAACCGAAAAAGCAACATTGTCCCAATTTATGTCGCACCACCGACGGAGCGTCCTTCAAAACTCATATTTTGTTCCTGCTGGCAGCACCGGCACACGGCACGCTTTCGGGTAAAGGGGACACAATCCAGAGTAATGACTCTTTAGATCGTTCGTTCGTATGTTCATGTTTTGTGCATGTGTGTGTATGTGTTAGTCTTCCTGCACACTCGCGCACACAAAAGGATGATTTTGAATTGTGGGACAAAAAGAGAAGAATAAAAAAGGGACTGTTTCTGCTGCAGCATTTCGTCGTGTACCCGTAACAATTCATCGAGCGTTAGAGTAAAGGATCGCTGGAATGATCGAGTATCCTATTCACGAGAGGGATGGCTGCGTGTGTGACACAGCTAAGGGGGGAGGATGAATTGAAAGAGCTTGCAGAAAAATTGTTGATTTTCCATCCGCAGCAAAGACGCTGAGCAAACATCTGAATGGCGGCTGGCTTTCGGATGGATTTTCAAGCGAACACCGTTTCTGGCGGCATTGTGGTACGTGGTAATGCGCTACCCAGCATGTCCCACCACGCGAGTGCATCGTACAGGGATTGCCAAACTAGCATCGGGGCAGATCATATTTTAGGTTAGAAAGCTTAAGCTTTAAGGCTACATCTGTCGAATCATCCATGTACCAGGTTGTATCATTCTGAAGAGATTTGTAAACGTTATAGCATTCGCACAAAATAATATCATTCTTTATAAGGCATCATTTTTGCGTGGCCACATCTTGGGATAAATCAATTTAAACTTAGAGACTAACACTTGAATTTAATTCAATCAAAACCATTTACAAGCAGATTTGGTCATCAAGATGGGAAAGGTGTGTTTAAATAAACCTGATGAATACATTGATCCCGTTAACTGTTGATCCAGAAATTTCAAAAAATTATCTTAATCAAAGCTTAATAGGCTTATTTTTGTCCTTAGCTTTAAAAATTGATCACAAGATTAAGTGCTAGACAACCGTGGCATCACAAACCAATATTACTAAAAAAATCATTAATTTATGACGTTGAAAAATAGTTAGCTTAACAACTAAGATTATGTCAAACTGAGAATTAAACCCAATGGTGAAAACATAGCACATCAGGTTTAAACAAAAAACAAAGAAAATCGAAGCATTACATACTTTTTCTTAGCAAAACGATTCAAACATGTTAAACCGGCCTGATATTGTTTTTGAAAATTGTGTTTAATTTTTTAGCATACGGGAAATATGGCCTAATCTGGATCAGACTTGCCAGAAAAAATAATTTGTTTTGACTTGTTTTGACGTTCGTACTTCAGCAGCAGGGCGAAACATATTAAAAAAAAAAACAATGGTAACCCTCTTTTACTAGTTTTTTTTATCACGCCAATTTGTATAGCAACCTGACAGCGGTTAAGCCACTTAACGTCAAAATGCATACAGCAAAAAACTAGGATTTAGAAGTATGATCTACCCCATTACTGGATTTTTTACATTTGTAACGTGTTTTGATACAATTAATCTATCTTTACCAGAGGTAAACATTGCTATTAATAAACCAATTATGTGTATAAAGTGCATACCTTCAGACGTTTACTTTATATGATACCCAAGAAGGACAATGATTTGTTTTAAATATTTAAACATAACCGTACTGTTTTACCCTCAGACAAGCCTGTAAATCCCTGGTTTAGTATGAAGAGCTAAAGCAGGACGATTCTTCACTCACTGGTAACTTAAGCCACCCAGCCAACGTGTGTTCGAGTGATTCGATCGCCTGCCCTGTACAGCAGACAGTCGTTAACACAACGGTGCGTTTTAGCGGTGCAAAATGGTAATATTCACGGGTGCTTTTTCCCCTCCACAATCAACCCTGATGCGAGGTGGGCGTCAACGAGCATCCCACCGACAAGTGCCGCCGTGGGCAACATATTTATGGCCACATAAAACTCAACTTGTCATCTGATTTTTCACACACAACTAACGATTGCCGCGGTTCGTCCTGCAGGATTTCGGTGCCATGAAGAGAGAGAGAGAAAGAGAGCGATCAACCGTGTTTTCCCCACGTGCGGGTGTGTGTGTGGCTGTTTGCTGGGTTGCTGGTCGTTGTCGTGGCTACATTTGTGGCATCGCACAAATCCTACCGGCTTAAGGATGGTTGGGAAAAGCTGTCGAAATTGAAAACAGGAAAAGCAACTATTGGGCTGGGCGGTTTTGGTGTGTTTGCGACCGGTTGCAAACATCGCTCGTATGCAGGAACGGGTGAACCGGCCCCCCGCTCAAGTGTGTTTCGTACCATCCAGTGTAAAAGCAACAGCAAAAAAGTGTACGAAGTATCGCGGACCAAAACTTTTTGCGTGTACGAGTGTACCGGGGGCTGAGGGGGCGCAGTGGCGCAAAAAATGTATGGCAATCGTTTAGGAAAACATGTGTGACATATATGAGATGTTTAGCAGAGAAAATAACATCTTCTTTAGTGTCTGCGACCGGTGTGGCACGAGAATGACAGCTAGGAGGCGTTGATGTCATAGCTGACGGCCCGGCGGAACGCTAGGAACGACAGGTGTAGGTGTAGCTGGCGCTATTTCATTTCGTAGGGGAGCTTTTTCTTTTTTGGTTGCTGCTTATTTTTCCTTGTTTGCTACAGCTTTCTCCACCATCGCCATCCCTTAGCGTCAGTTGTTTTTTTTTTACACATTCGTTTTTTTTTTTTGTGTAGAACAGTTCGACTGTGAGAAGTTCACAACCGTCATCCATGGTTTTCGGTGTGTCTCCCCTGCTACAAGTATGTGTGTTTGTGTTGTGCCGTTTCCCAGCTCGGCTGTTGCCGTTTTTGTGACATATTTTGATAGGGTCGTCGTTTCGAAACGTCCCACTCATCGGTCGCCTCCAATCGGTGGTGTCCTTGAACAGCATAGTTTAGCCGACGGATATAGGGCGCGATCGGTGGGTGGATCGGAATCGATAAACTTTCCTTTCAATATAAATGTATTCCACGCTGCGAGCTGGCATTCGTTTTGCAAGCATCGTAATAAAAGGACCAACGTACGGGTACATACGGGTACAGTGGAATGCGGGGGACGGTATTCAGCTATTCGGCTATACCATCCCTCCAAAAGAAGGTGCAAAGGGGCATGGATACGGACCAGGATAAGTTCTAAGATTTGGTTCGTTGATTTTGAAAGGATGCTGAAAGAAAAGAGCCATTGAATCCGTTATGTTTCGGTGCTGGCATATCGGCAGTGTGTTCCCGGGGTACTCCCGGGCATCGCAATCACATGCGCTCACGAACCATTACGGATGCCTTTACACAGCATACAGAACAGTTTGCAAAATAGCAAGATGTCAGAGAGAGAGAGAGAGAGAGAGATAAAAAAAAAGAGAAAATGAGAGGGGGAAAATAACTAAAGCAAGGTTAAGGATAGCGATAGTTCATGATGCTATTGGGTCGTTTTTATTTATTTGCTCTTCGAGCTGTAAATGCTCTTACATACGGATGGACAGTCGGAACGTTTATGCGTTTGTAGCGGTGGCTGTGGGTAGAATGTACGTAGCGAGAAACAAAAAAAACACATCTAATCGACCAGTCATTGCCAAGCGGCAAGATAGTTGTAAAGGCCGTTAAAGTTTGCGAGTGATGTTATTTTGCAGCCGTGATCGTTCCGTGAGCTAACGATGCGAACTGCCAATTGAAGT